>NW_022589759.1:3249679-3357498 GCF_004348235.1 Phoca vitulina
GGCGGGGGACAGAAGGACAGGTCAGGAGGCACACGGGAGACACGCCGTCCAACTCCAGCCCGTGACACAGTCCACAGGATGGCGGGGGACAGAAGGACAAGTCAGGAGGCACACGGGAGACACACCATCCAACTCCAGCCCGTGACACACTCCACAGGATGGCGGGGGACAGAAGGACAAGTCAGGAGGCACACGGACACGCCGTCCAACTGAAGCCCGTGACACACTCCACAGGACGGCGACCCGGTCTTTTCAACAAATAAACAGCAAGAGAGAAAGAGAAGGACAAGGCAGCCTCAAGGAGCACATCAACCGTTTTTAGATCCTAATTCCAGCACAACAATTTTAGGAAGACGTACACGAGAAAATCAGACATCCGAGCGCTGCCTGGATATTAGGTGATATAAAGGAATTGTCGTTAACTTGTCTGGATGGAATAATTGCATGGCTGCGATTTTTTTCTTAAAGTCTGTATCTCTAAGCATTTACTAAGCATTTAGACATATTTGTGGATGGAACAAGATGATGTCTGGAATTTGCTCAAAAATACCAGAGTCAAACAACCCAAATGACCATCGATGGATGAATGGATACACAAAATGTGGCGTACACACATAATGGAATATTGTTCAGCTGTAACAAAGAACCTGCATCTAATGCGTGAATCTTGAACACATCATGCTGAGTAAAAGCCAGTCACAAAAGGTCAAATGTTATTCTTATTCCACTTATACAAGGCACCTAGGTAGTCAAATTCATTTAGGTAGAAAGTAGAAGAGGGGCTCCCAGGGGCTGGGGGGAGGGAGGGTTGGGGAGCTCCTCTTTAATGGGACAGAGTTTCTGTTGGGGGAGTTGGAAAGTTCTAGAGAAGGTGGTGGCGATGCTTGCACAACACTGTGAAAGTACTTAACACTATACAACTATACACTTAAAACTGGTTAAAATGTAACTTTTATCTTCTATATATTTTACCACAATAAGGAAAAAAATACCAGGGTGCTTGACCCACATGCTGATAATCATAGAAACTGGATGATGGGCATGGAGATTTCTCTTACGACTCACTCTAATTTTGTGTGTGTTTGAAACTTTTCCATAATAAAACACTTTTTTAAAAACTTACCAATAGGGGCGCCTGGGTGGCTCAGTCGTTAAGCGTCTGCCTTCGGCTCAGGTCATGATCCCAGGGTCCTGAGATCGAGCCCCGCATCGGGCTCCCTGCTCAGCGGGAAGCCTGCTTCTCCCTCTCCCACTCCCCCTGCTTGTGTTCCCTCTCTAGCTGTGTCTCTCTCTGTGAAATAAATAAATAAAATCTTAAAAAAAAAAACAAAAACTTACCAATAAAACAACAGTCCAAGTACCCAGGGGTGATGAGTAAATGTATGAAAACCACCTGGACAAATGCTCATGAGATTATGGATGCCTATACTGTATTTAAACCATATGCAAAAATACGCATTAGAGAAAAAAGTCTGGAAGTAAATACACGGCAATTACATTAGCTACAGTGTTGGGGTGGGAGGATAATTGGTAAGTTCTTCCTTTTCTCAACCCTCTCGGAGAGAGTTACCTGCACGGTGTTTAGCACTGGTCTGAATATACCCCAAGGCAGTCACAGGGGGGAGGATGTTAAGCAGCAGGATGTAAGGAGGGTCCGGTGATGAGGTGATAAACTTCCGGAGAGTTGCAGGGGGCTTCTTGGGAGAGGCAGGCGGAGCTGCAGGCTGAGGGCGCCCAGGGCCTCCCCAGCTGTCTGACCCCCACTGAGCGTGCGGGACCCCAGGGTGGCCACCGTGCACAGAGGGGCCCGCTGGCCCGGCTGGGGTCGCTTCCTGTACAAACGCCACACAGCTGCGGCGTCGGCGGGCTGTGGTTGCCCGGCCCCAATCTGGGCTCCGCGTTGCTCAACCCGCCATGCTTTTCCTGTTCCCCTTTTCCGCAGCGGGCGCAGCTTCTGCAGCATGGGGTCCCGGCGGCTCTGCGGGCTCGCCGCAGGGAAGCGCCGGCTCCCTGCACGCCGGACCCCCCCAGGGCTGTTTCCATGTCTCTGATTGTTTTTTCCCCGCCCTGGGTTGCTAAACAGCTTGTGAAGAAACCCCTTTCTTTTGCTTTTTTATTTTGGGGAAGGAGTCCAGGGATGTCTGTTTGCGAAGAGGCTCTGATGGTCCCGCCAAGGGGTTGGGACAAGCACCATGCGCCCCAAAAGCAAGATGGAAGCAGCTCCCCTCCTCTGTCTCCCTGAGAAAGGGGGCTGGAATATGTCCGGAGGTTGCACGATAATAACCACCCCTAGTATTTACTGCTGCTCAGTGGGGGCAGCTAGCCCCTGCCATCCTCCCAACCGCCCTCCGGAGGGGGCCAGCTGTGACCCTGAGTGTCTAGATGAGGAAGCTGCGGCCAGCTAGGGAGGTGACACGGTCGGCCTGGGTCAGGCAGGCAGGAGATGGACCCGAACCAGGACCACTCACCCACAAGGGTCCACCCTGAGCGGCCCCCAGGGACCAAGGGCCTCCAGGGCCACACGGAAGGAGGGCTCCAGGTGCAGGGGACTCAGGGGTCCTTTGGAAAAGTGAAGAATCATTCTTGAGTTCACCCCTTCTGGAAGTAAATTGCAAGGGGATAATGCCCACAGGGAAAAACACCTGTGTGAATAGAGTGTCACTTCTGGGGGACGGAGTGGGTGACTGGACGGGTCCACCAGCTTCGCTGTATTATCCCTTATACGGTTTTGCAGGTCTGAAATATTTTATCATTTTAAGCAAAACAAAGAAAACACCCAAATGTGTAGACCTCTTCTCCTCCAACACCGAGTCCGTATTCAGAAGAATATTGGCCAAGTGGTGGGTGCTCTTTGCATCAGAGACCCTAGGCGCCACTATTTATCCCAAGACACAGCCTCAGAATTCCAGTGCCCTGCAGACAAAACGAAAACAAAGCAAGCCCCTTCCTGACCGTGGGGTCGTAGCTTGTAAAAGGCCACACCACAGTCCCTCGGGCTGAGCTGGGCCCTGCGGACAGGCCCCCCAGGCCGCCCCACAAACACGCACAGCCCACCCCAAGGGAGACCACTGACAGTGCTCATACAGCGCAGGCGGAGGAGGAATGCGATGTGTTTTTCAAGCCCAAGGACAGAATGTTTCAAACTGCTCAGACATCTGAAGCATCCGATTCTGAGACCCACGGGGATCTTTACTGGGTAAACATCTGAAAGATCTGTGCTCTGCAAATGGACAAAAATACATAAATCACTTGCAACATAAATAGCTTGGCATTCAACTGCTGCAATCCCTAGTTATACGTTCTAAAACCCCGTGGCGGGTTTCGTGGCCAGGGACCAACGCTCCGTTTCCACGAGCACAGCCACACTCCCACCGAAGGCGGGCTGTTGTCTACACCTGCACAGCCCACCTCGTGAAACCTGAGCTGCTCATCCACCACACGGTGAGGGCGGAGCAGACCCGTGGCTGGGACTCTCCCCAGAGGTACAAGGTCCTTAAGTCAATGCCATGAAGGGTAATAAGGCCGGGGTCTTCAGCCACAAGTAACAGAAGCCCAGGCTCCCTGACCAAGCAGAGGAAAGCAATACATGGAAGCACATAACCAGGAAATCCTGAGGTGGGTCCATGGTGAAGGGGTCTGGAGACTTACACGAAGCTGTCGGTACTCAGTGTGTGTGCATGTGTGCATGTGTGCATCGGTCCTGTATGTACATATTCCTGTGTCCCTGTGCGTGTGCACATTGTGTGTGCACGCACGTGTGTGCGTGTGTACGCACATAGCATTGTGTGTTCACATTCCTGTGTCCATGTGCATGTGCACTGTGATGTGTGTGCATGTGCGTGCTTGAGCGTGTGTGTACCTAGTGTGCGTACAAGTGTGCGAGTGAAGCCTGAGACCTGCTAGGGCCTCGGAGCCCAGGCTTCACAGAGAATTCATGCTGACACGCAGAGCAGACCCTGGAGTGGAGTTTTCCTGGGTCTGCTTCAGAGTCTGGAAAGAACTTCACCCACAGAGAGAGTGCAGCCCTTTGTCCTGCAGACCCCTCCGCGCCTTCCCACGCGCAGCCCCTGTCCTGCGGCTACGCACTCCCACACACCCGTGTCATGTCCTTCCCCACAGGTGGAGGCACCACAAGGACGGTGTGACCGCCTTGTTCAACGCCTGTGCACTGGGGAGAAGGGCCTTAGCACCTGGCTCCCCGTCCCTGCACCGTGGGGCTCCGAGACCTTCCCTGCTGGTACTCATGGACCTGCGGCTTCCAGACCAACTCCTGGATGCACCACATTCATTTCTCCATTCCCCCCTTGATAAACACATGCTCACTTCCCGTTTCTTTCTCTTTTTAAAACAGTGCTGCAGTGCGCATCCTCAGAACCTGTGCGGGTCCCCGTGCCCAGCTCTCCCGGTGTGGCCGACACCCCGCCCCTGTGTGGTCACGCCCATCTCCCCTCCCCAGGGAGGCAGGCAGGTAACCCCAAGGTGCCTGAGGATGGGCAAGGGGAGGAGCTGGGTAGAGCAGGAGACGAATGTGCAGACACCCCACGCTGCCACGGGCTCCCATCAGTCTGGGAGGCAGACGGACCCCTGCACAGAGCTGTCTCCTCTGATCTCAGAACCAAAAAAGATTCCAGCACGGCATCCAAGAAATTTTTAGCATTTTTTGCAGATCAGTTTCAGTTTGAGATTCCTGGTATTTCGGTCCATGAAACAGACCCATGGAGCCTATGAGTCTGATTACATGCCCAATTCTGTGTGTTCCTGCATGCGTCTGGGGAAAGGAGTCTTGGCTTTTGTTGGATTCTCAAGAGGGTGCTGACTCCAAGTCTTTGAACCTGTGGGTTTCAGTTGGGTTCTTTCTGTTATGAATGACCAAAAAAAAAAAAGTCCAACTTAAACTGGCTTGAGCAAATAAAGGGGAAAAAAGGAATTTATTGGCTCATGGAACCAAAAGGTCCAGGAACAGCTGGGCTCAGGTGAGGCTAAATCCAGGGCTCAAATCATGCCTGAAAGCCCAAATCTCTCTCCATCTCGGGCTCACTTTCCTCTGTGGGCTTTGTCATCAGGTGGGCTCACTCCACCCAGTTCCCCCAGTGGGTCCAGATTCACACCACTGCTGCTCCACATGCAGCAGAAAGAAGCACTTGCCTCTCCAGCAGAAGTCCTGGAATCCAGGGCACCAAGGTGGGTTACATGCCCGTCCACGGATGGATCCCTCCGGCAGAGGACTGGGATGCTCCGGTGGGCTCAGGCCAGGCCCCACACCCAGCCCCAGCCCGAGAGCTGATGAGTCACCAGCAGAAATCCAAGGGTTGCTATGAGGAAGGGGTCGTGGCACAGGGCAGAGGCAATAAACATCTGTCCCCTGCACTCTGAAACAGGCCAGCTCCTTAGATAAGCTCAAGCTCAAGTGCTCCAGTAGTTTATTGTGACCGGTTGTGGGCAAGAGCTAGCAAGTCCAGGGCCATCTGCAGAGATGAATTGTGGGGTTGAATTGTGTCCCCCAGAGAGGTGTGTTGTAGTTGTTGGAGTCCTAACCCCGGGACCTGTGAGTGTGACCTCATTTGGAAATAGGGTCCTTGCTGATGTCACACTGGACTGGGGTGGGCCACAAACCCAATGCCAGGGGTCCTTACAAGAGAAAGGAGAAGGAAATTGGACAGACACAGGTCTCGTATCGATGGGGTGAGAGACAGAAGCACTGTAGCCACAAACCCAAGAATTCCAGGAGCCACCAGGAACAGCAAGAAACAGGAAGATTCCTCCCCTACAACCTCTGGAGGGAGCACAGCCCTGCCCACACCTTGATTCTGGACTTCTGCCCCCTGGAATGCGGAAATAGTAAATTCCTGTTGCTTTAAGCCCCCAGTCTGGACTACCTTGTTTCAAAAGCCACAGGACACTCATACTCTACCTGACCCTGACATCAGGCTATGACCCAACAGTGCATCCAGGTGCCCGACACGGTCTTTAGTCCTCCCAGCCCATCTCCCCATGGCCCCGGAAGAGTGGCTCTCCCAGACTCGTGAGGATCCCAACCTGGTGTTTTCCAGTAGGGCCTTGGGCAGGTTTGAGGAAGTGGTAACCCTACTGGCTGGGAAAGTCCTCCAAGGCAGCCTTGTGACTCCGCATTATAGGTGATCCCAGCCAACTCCTGATCAAAGGGAAAACCCCACAAGACCCCCTCCAGCCCAGCATGGCTACACTGTGTACGGAAACACCTTGGCGGCACCAGGAGCCAACACGGCTACTGGCCAAGAATCCCCAGATGTGAAATTGCTGCCTAAATCCCTTGCTGTCACACCTTCTGGACACATGTGGTCAACTCCATCTGGTGCTCTCTGGTATCTGGACACTGGATTGTCTCAGTAGCCAATGGAGAAGCTAACTCAAAGCCATCCCTAACCAAGCCAGCCCCACGGGCTCATGCCCTTTCAGCTCAGTTCCAATCTAATGGCTGTGCCAAGATCTTCAGGCCACCATGGTTCAAGGCAGAACACCCAGGCACCGCAGTCAGACAGACGAGGGTTCAGATCCTGACTCTACCATCGACTTGGCATACAGCCTCTGGAAGTTACTCAGCCTCTCTCAGTGTCCCCACTGGGAACAGATAAATGTACTTCCTACCTCATAGGACTGCAGTAAGCAGTAATGGAGATAATACACAATATAGAAGTTAGTTTGGTTATATCATGCCCAAGCACCCATTTAGTAAATACTTACTGAATACTTAATATGTGTCAGGAGATAGCCTAGAAACTGGGGTTACAGTGGGAAACAAAGCAGACAGATGTTTTGGAGTTTATGAAGATGAAGAAGAAGGTGATGATGGTGATGATGGTGATGATGGTGATGATGATGGTGGCGGTAATGATGGTGGTGATGGTGATGATGGTGGTGATGGTGATTGTGGTGATGGTGATGGTGATTGTGGTGATGATGATGGTGATGATGGTGGTGATGGCGATGATGGTGATGGTGATGGTGATGATGATGATGGTGATGGTGATGATGGTGATGCTGATGATGGTGATGGTGATGATGATGATGGTGGTGATGGTGATGCTGATGATGGTGATGATGGTGAAGGTGGTGATGGTGATGATGATGATGATGATGATGGTGATGGTGGTGGCAGTAATGATGGTGATGGTGATGATGATGGTGATGATGATGATGGTGATGGTGATGTTGATGATGGTGATGGTGATGATGGTGATGCTGATGCTGATGATGGTGATGATGGTGAAGGTGATGATGGTGGTGATGGTGATGATGATGATGATGGTGATGATGGTGGTGATGGTGATGATGATGATGATGGTGATGGTGATGGTGGTGATGGCGGTGATGGTGATGGTAAAGCTAAGATCCTCTCTAGACCATGAGATCCTCACGAGCAGAAGCAGTGTCTCCCATTTCCTGGCTCCCTTGCTGTCTAGGAGTGTCTGGCACATACTATGTACTTAAGAAATGTATGTTGTTCATGGACTTATTCTTCAAGTTGCTTTAAGCAGAGGAGAAGAAGCCCTCCAAGTGTAGTTCAAACTGGCCCCCATGCAAATCTCTTTGAAGTCATGTGTTTTATCTTTAAAATTGACTTAACTTTTTCATTCCATTCTATGGTATATCCATGTTTGTTTTACTTATAAACAAGAAGAACTTATTTCCAAAACTTTGAGTGAAAATGATGCCCCAAGAAAACATACCCTGTTTATTCCTGTGGCTTTTGAGATACTAACCACACACACACCAACCCCCTCAGGCCACCCCACATACATCCGGAGTCCAGAGCCCAGGCCAGAAGCATGAACCCAAGCAGTTAAACACTGGAGAAAATGCCTCTTTCTCTTGGTGGTGCTAGGGCCAGGGGAGCTAGAAGGGCAAGGCCCTCAAGGCAGCTTGCGCACTGCTCCGTGCTCTGGAGGGCAAGGAGGCTGAGCCTGGACTCAGTGACTTTATACTGAGAGCCAAAAGATGTCAAAGTAGGAAGGTCCTGAAAAGGTCTCTGGAAACTTCATTTTCCCCGTAAAACCCCAGTGTTCCCAACACATGTGCCACATTATCATTCTCAATAGACACTGGGCCATGAAGCAGCAGCATCCATTCCAGGAGCTCCTGATGATGCCGTCAGCTGGTATTTAAAGAGCTGCCATGTGTGGCCAGAGTCTGCAGATTGGCCCCGGAACCCTCCCAGCTGCCCCGGGGCTGCCGTCCTCCTACACCCACTTCAGAGGGTGACAACAGGCAGGAAGAGGCAGGGCACTCACGCAGGCCACTGGGCCAACCAGAACTCAACTCAGAGCCTCACTCCCCCACCTCACACCGCCCGGCTCCCTGAGTTTCTGTTTCCCCATTTCTAAAGTGAGTATTTTACATGATATTTTTCAGCCCTGTTACATAACAGACACCCTCAGAGTGTGGAAATAGAAATCGGTTCGAGGATAATTCGATAATGACAAGCGTTCAGAAGTAAACTGGAATTTACTGAGCAGATGAGAATGCTTCTCACGTGAGCCCCGAGAACAAGGGTCCCATCCTCCCCATTGCAGAAGTTTGGCATTGATGAGAAAAAGAACAAAGGGGTGCCCGTCAATCTCATTTCCTCCCCTGCCCGGGGCCACACATAGATCTGAGCTCCTCAAGCCGCAGAGGGTGCATTCACCTCTGAGGTGGGTGGCACTGAGGAGCCTGCCAAAGCCAGTGCATTTCCCTAGGGGGTCAATTTCACTCGCAATTTGTGGAAATAATTTTTCCATTTTCAAACAAATCCAGCAGGGTCGTGGGGCAAACTACAGATTGCCCATGAATGTTCACCAGACACAAGACTTTTAAAGGAACATCACATCCAGCAGGACAGTTCAGGCCACTGTCCAATAATTCAGATTGCACAAACTCTCCTCCAACTTTTCAGGAGACAAGTTTGACGAGGGAGAACAGTTTTAAATGCAGAGCCAGCCTCCGGGGGCTCTGGGAAAAGCACGGAGCCTGGGTGCCACCTGTTGTCCACATCGGGTATGACAGCCAGCTCTGAGCCACCTCTGAAGGTGTGTCGATGGGGGAGACCCTGTATCAGTGCGGGAACCTCGCATTGAAGACCACCCTCCCATTTCAGCAGGTGGGCTCCCCCCTTGGTTAAGAGGCTCGTTTGGGTGAGGTGGTGCCTCGAGAGCACCTGTGGGCTTGGAGATCCTGGTTTAGGAAACCTGGGTTGGGGCCGAGGTCCGTGGGTCCAACCGTTTCCCAGGCCACCTGGGAATGAATGCAGTGGTTTAAACCTGCACTTGAGTCACCTGGGGCAGATTTAAACCCTACAGAGACACCTAGGGCGAGGCCCACGCCTCAGTGCCTTCAGATGGTTACCAGGTGACCCTACCTTGCAGCCCAGGCTGAGGGACGCCGTGAACTTCCTCACAAAGTTCAGCATCCTTGGGGGGGATGCCTGTCGTCAACATGGCTCCGCAGCCAGCCAACCCTCCGGGGCATCCTGGGACCAAGGGGCTCCAGGATGTGTAGGTCGCCTGCAAGGACTTTTCCTGTGCTTCTGATGGGGCTTTGTCAGGACACCGCACGTGTCCTACCACATAATGCAACTGACAGCCCAAGGGACGCAGAGCTTTTGAGCTAAAACTGCGAAGGTCCCGGGCAAACCAGGACCAGTTGGTCACCCTGGTCTTCACACCTGCCTCAGACTAGCAATGCCTGGGCCTGGACCTCAATGCGTGCATTTTCGAGAGTCGCAGCTGGGGTGTCCATCGGATTCTTGCAGGGGCCTGTAACCCCTCAAGGATGATCGTGCTGCTTTCCACCTTCACCTGCGAGGCGTGCCCCACCGGTGCACCCAATGGAAGCCGGCAGTGGCCCCGTACGGCCGTGTGCATGGAGGGAATGGGATTCCTGACATCCGTCCCCAGATGAGGTGCCGCCTGCAGGGCGGGTCTGGGAAGAGATGGCTCAGCGGCTGCGACGTCGTTGGTCAGCTGGAGAACAGTGGGCGCCCACCGTGGCTGATGTGAGTGTTGACTTTGGTTTGGTTTGGGGGAGGGCAGTGGTGGCTGCTACGGGAACATGAGGAAATCATCTGAAGAGATCCTTAGAGGCTGATTCGTCCTTGGGCTTGGACATGTCTCTTCAGGAAACATCTACTGAGCACCTACTGTGCGCCAGGACTTGTGTAAGGCCCTCAAGCAAAGACAGCAACACAGCAGGCGCTGATTGGACTCTGGCACAGCCCCCGGGGGTTTGAATCCCAGCACTGCCTTTCCTGGCTGTGTGACCTTGGCCAAGTCACTGAACCTCTCTGGGCCCCCCATCCCTTAATTTGTAAAACAGAGTCAGTAACTCCAGCTGTCGTGAGGAAATGATGCCTCCGAACGGTAAGCCAGGGCCAGGACCGAGCGGGTGGCGGCACACTCAACCCCTCACCAGCCTTTGTGGGGTCCCGGGCTTAGGCCATTTGTGAGTGAGCCAGCATCTGACATGTCTGAAGGCTGCAGAAGTACTGGGTATACTGGGAAGTCATCCCACCCAGGGAAGACCCGAAGCTCCAAAGGGGAGTCGGACACAGTCATGTTGGCATCAACTTCTGAAGCATTTCAAAGCACCCAGAAGACTTCACAGAAATTCAAAAGGGTTTCTAAGAGTTGCTATCAAAAAAGTGCTATGTATTTCCTCCTAACCAAATAACATCTTTTTCCCTTCAAATACACAACATCAAAGATACATTAAAAATACACGTTCAACTTACTCAATTGCTCTTTTGGGAAAAAATAAAAAATTGACTATGCCTCCCCATAGTGACACTCCCTTTTGGAGAGCACTGTGACACCCTGCGGGACCCAGGATGCCTCTGAGCTGATGGGAGGGCACACA
Organism: Phoca vitulina; assembly: GCF_004348235.1. Lineage (NCBI taxonomy): Eukaryota > Metazoa > Chordata > Mammalia > Carnivora > Phocidae > Phoca > Phoca vitulina. The sequence continues at coordinate 3,260,549 of NW_022589759.1, forward strand.
GAAACCCCTCGACATCCCAGGCCGTGCGGCATGCCGCTGTCCACCGGGACCAGGGCTTCTGGAGGAACTGCTGGGCTGATCCTGCAGGCATGGGGACGACTCAGAACCAGACTCAGCTGCTGGGACGGAAGGAACCACCATGGCTGGGTTTGAAGAAGCATGCTGGGGTGACACACAGGAAGTACAAAGAAGCCAACCGCAAGCTGACCAGAAGCAGACAGGACACACAAAACAGACAGGACACAGGAAAAAAACAGGAAGCAGGCAGGAAACAGGAAACAAACAGGAAGCAGGCAGGAAACAGGAAACAAACAAGAAACAGGTGACAGGAGCAGACAGGAAGCAGCTAGGACACAGGAAGTAGACGGGACACAGGAAGCGACAGGAAACAGGAAGCAGATAGGACACAGGAAGCAGACAGGAAGCAGACTGCTCGTGGAGCCACAGTTAATATTCATAACTTCCGTCTTCCACTTGCCATCATTGGGAAAGGGTGCTCCATAGAAATACTTCTTCGCCTCATTTTTTGATATTGTCAGTATGGCTTTTGGCTTTGCTCTCTCTTTACTCTGTTTTCATGTGGGGATTCACAGAAATACTTCAAAAGTATGTCGCCACAGGCTTCATCTTCCTAGAACCCCTTCCCCTTGCTTTCAACCACTTGTCCCCAGAATTGGTCGTCATCGCGGTCACCGTCCCATTCAGCCAGCGTTTGGGCAGACTTGCCTTCACGGTTTCCAGGTCCTTCACCCTTCCACCTTACAGCTCACTCCTTCCTTCGGAGTTCAATTTCCTTCTTCTGGGACTATGCCCTTCAACACTTCTCTCAACAAAGACCGGTCAGTGATAACACTCACGATCTTCGCCTGTGAAGATCCTTTTCCCTGCTCTTTGCAATAGTTTAGCTGATGATGTCATTCTAGAGGGATCTATCGTTTCACTGCCTTCTGGCTTCCAGGGTTGTGTTTGACAAGTCAGCTGCTGGCTGTCCCTTTGCAGGGAATGAGTTTTAAACTGAGCAGGGTAAAAAGCTGCCACTAGTAACAAGGTGAGCGTTGAGTCAGAGGCAAAAATCGGTCAAAAGGGACGAGGTGCGTTTTCAATGGCAAGGAGCTCTCCCAGCGTTAGGTGGGGAGCAGCAGATGGTCCCACATGGAGACCAAGTGCTAGGCCTGTTGGGAGCCCCACTCCTAGAGGCACAGGGACGCCTCTGGCCTCCAAGAAGCCAAGTTGGGGGCTGTTCCAATGTCCTCCCAGGTGTTTCCCAGAGCCCTGCCCCAGCCCCCTTCCTCTCCCCCAGGGTGCTTTGGCCCACTGATGGGCCTTCTGCTCTGTCCTCCCCTGGGCCTTCAACTGCAGGCCCTCGAGTCTGGAACTTTTTCCACCTGCCACCTGCACCTCCACTCGTTTTGGCTTTCTTCTAGTCTCAGCTCACATGACGTCCTCCGTGTGCTCTCCCCCAACCAACCCCAACTTGTTCGTACCCGCACCCCGGCCCCCTCTCCATCAGCCCTGAGGAGCACTATCAAATCTTCCCATTCTGCCCATTGTTTTACTTGTCCTTGGTGTTTCTGTGAGCCCCGTAAGGGTAAGGGCTCCGAGGGTCACATCCACCGTTACCCGCAACAACATGTAGATGATCGAGCCATGGTCAAGGAGACCTCTGGCCTAAGGATCCCGGGCTGAATCTAGCATGAACTCGGCTCCCTCCTGAATTCCCACTACAGTGGCAAGAAAGGAACAACGACACAGACAACAGGACTCCATAGTCACATTTCGGGACCTGACACTGATGTACAAGTGGTAATCCTCGTAGCAAGTCCAAGACAGCAAGTTCCTACATGGTAAGAGAAGGCCAGGGAGAGCCTGGTTACCCCATGGAACGTCCCTGAGCTCAGGGAGAGTCTGTTTGGAGCTATACCAGGATAGAAGAGTTTGGGGGTCAGAGGGGACCTTCAAACATGGTCTCAAACGTTCTTGTGTTTCCTCGGGCAGAACCCCCCACCTCTAGCCCCATTCAGCTCCATCACCTAACCCAGGGTAAGGGGCCCTTCTTCTCAGGGTTGTTCTGAAGAGGGACAGTGGCCTTGAAGTGCCTTGGCCTAGGTAGGAGCTCCATCAGTGGTCATTTAAGGGTCACAAGAACCAGGTGATAGGCCAGCGGTGACCTTGAGCCAGGTCAGACACCTCAGCCCCACATGGGCCCACCCTGGAAAAGGAAATGAAAATGACCCCACCTGGCAGGAGGCCTGAGCTTTGTAGGTGAGGCCATCCAGAGGCCTAGCTGGCCCCAGACACTGGCCAGACTCCCAAGCCAGCTCCCCTTCCCCTAAGGGGGGGAGGGCCTCCTAGGAAGTCAGCAGGAAGACACCACCACCAGCGGCTTTATTTAACCTGCTCTCAATTTTAGGCTGGTCGTTCAAGCCTTCTTACCACCAAAGGCCCTCTTCCTAGGACAGCCCTTGACCTCTAGTGAAGCTCTAGAGGCCCACTTCCCCTCCCAGTTACAGCTGGACTGCTCAAAGGCCACCTCCCACCCTCGGCGCACTCCCGCACCAAGGCCACTGGGAGACCCTTCTGCCTGCCCCTGTGCAGCTCATCACACAGGCTGTTCGAGGATTCATTTGCTGCTCCAGGCAGGGTCTCCAGGGATCAGTGAGGAGACCTAGCGCGCAGAGCAGGTGGGAGAGGACAGTGGGATGCGAGCCCCCAGGGAGCCTGCTGGGGCCAGCATGACGCTCCTTCCCTGGCATTGGCTCCATCGTTCTTTCTAGACTAAAAGGCTCAGAGTGGCCAGGGAACCAAGTCCATCACTCAAGACCTCAGTCCAGGAGCTCAGAGCTCAGCCTGCCCTTCCCAGGCTTACGGCCACCCACTCCAAACAACACTGACAATTTCAAAGAGGGGAGGGCAGATCCCAGAAGAAAAGTAGCCATGGGGACTTCTGTTGGTCCAGCTTCCGTAATGGGGTTTTATGCTCCTAAAAATCTCATCAAAAACCAAATATCTCACATCACAGGACCCTACATTTTTGGCTTTTATATGATATCCCCTTAAAACAATTTATTCCTGCCATTTCATTTATACCCAAAATATACTGACGTCAGACACTTGGGAGAAACTATGTTTCAAAAAACAGGTATTTTCATTTAGTTATCAAAGAACCGACCACAATGGAGTTCACGTAAGCTGCTCGTTTATTAGCACTGGTGATGCAACATAACGGTTTCCAGTGAAGATGCTGAGCTGTGTGGATCTGGCAGAGCAAGGTGAGGCTCAGATGGGTGAGTGGTGCGCTCCTCTATTTCTTCCACTCGTTCTTGTCGTAGTCCCACTTGGCTGAGAAGCCCTGAATTGGGCTGACCTTCATGTCGAGCATCCTCTTGGTCTGCTTGGCCACCCAGTCCTCTTCAAAGGTGTGCGGGACGGGGCCGTACACTAAAGCCCAGAACAATTTCATGAGACAACACTGTCTTGACGAGTCGTTTCTAAGCCCACGGGTCATTCAGGTCAGGTCTTCCCCAACACCACACACTGGCCGCCAGGCTAGTGAAGTCGCCTGCCACTCCACACCAGCACCCACCCACACACACACACACACAGGCTTTGAATTCTGGGCACTGGTAACTCTCGATATTATTCCTTTGTGGGTAAAAGATGAGCAGTAAAATACAAGCTAAGAGCAGAAAGTCTCCTCCGTAGGACGCAGATAATGGGGTCTAAGGCTAGCACGGGCACAGAGCCACAAGTGACTGCACTAGTGAGATCAGATACATAGGTATGAGCAACCCGTGTCCACAGCAGACCAGAAGTACAGGATTATCGCTATTTGGAATGGGAAAAACCCATTCCACCTGGACACAAAGAACCGAAAGAGGCAGCACGGAAAGAGCAGACAACCCCGACGCTGTCTAAGCAGAACTGTGAGGTCTGAAGACCTAGGACTCTGCTTACCGAGATGCAGTCCCCATACAGTTGAAATAGCCCTTTGATGAGAATCCGTGCCCTTTTCCTTGATCAAACCTTCACTACGCCACCTTTTGATAATTGTGTGGTGAGCCAATAAAGCACCATGGAAAGGTGGTGTGCCATACAAAGTAGGGAAGGGAAGTCATTTGCTATAGAGCACAGCCTGCCGTGAGTCAGTCAGAGCCTGGCTCACACTGCCATCAACATGAGCTGGTTTCTCAAAGCCAGCGAACAATCCTGGAATAGGTCCCAGAACGGCGGTGCCTGTCGTGCACAGGCGCCCAGTCCACGCACCGGCGCTGGCCCCAATCCAGGTCTCGTGTGGTTGCAACCCGAGACGGCAGGCCTACAGCCCCTCCCCACTCACCATAGCGCTTCTCCCAAATCAGAATGAGAGCAGTGAAGCCGAGGAAGAACATGGCGGTGCCCACAACCGTCTTCCATTCATTCGTGCTCCTGTTCATTTCAGCAAAGCTCTCGTTGAACTTCATGCGGTACACTGGGAAGAGAGCACAGGCATTTGTGGGAATGAGGGCGGCTGTGCCCCTCCTTGCAGGGCTCTCCTATTTCTCCAACATAGCCAAAAGACAAAGTGTGCGTGCATGTGCTCACACACATATACAAGGCATGATGAAGGGAAGAAAACGCACAGAGTCTACTTTGGACAAAAAAAACAGTGACTTCTTTCTTCTTCAGGTTACAGCGTATGATCTGCAAAATCCCGTAACTTTCACTCCCCTTTCCCAACTGACAGCATTTTGCTGTGCTGATGTTCCATCAGTAAGTTACAGTGAACCCAGTCCTACTCAGCAGAGGTGCCAAGAAGCTGCATCCACACACTCCACAGCCGACTGACCCCTACCTCGCTGCTCTGTGTCCGCGTCCATGCTCCCCCCTGCGGACCAAAGCCCCGAGCACAGACAGAGAGGCCTGGGCAGAGGCGCAGCCAGCCCAAAAAGCCAGGGCCCTGGATCGACCCCGCAGGACACAGCACACTGGGCCTCCCAAGCACGCTGGTCTCGGGGCAGCACCCTCCATCTCGCAGCCCAGAAACCAGTCAAAATTCTCCCTCACACGGTTTGCCAATATTCCTGCTTCAATACCCACATTCAACTTTTTCATCAATGGAGAGACTGCTCCAGGGAGCCTTCTCCTTCTCTTTCAAGGCCTTCTGGCTAGCAGAGAGGTTCTTGACGTGGGCCACATCGGGCAGGGGATAGTCACGCCGGTCGACATAACTCGGGAGAGCATAGTCTTCACTCTTCACGACGCTTCCTACAAAACACGGTAGACAAACATCTGAATATTCACGTAGGTTCAGAGTTACAAAGCGAACTGAGTACAGGCACGTAGAGCCTGAAGACCTCAGTTATCCCAGCGAGCTGCAGCCGCATTTCAAGCAGCTCAGGGACTGTCGTGCGAAGGAGGGAGCAAGCAGGCCTGTCCCCCGTGGCCCGGACGGCAGAACGAGGGGTAACAGAAGCACTTCATCACGGCCAGCACGCGTCTTCCGGGGCAGGTGCCCGCAGAGGCGGCATCGTCCGCGGCTAACGGTGCCACCCAGAGGGCACCCGCTGGACTCGATGAGGGCCCTTCGGTAAGAGATTCACACTAAGGACGAGAAGCATAAACAAGAGAAAACTCATAAAAGAACAAGCGTTTAAAGATCAGAAACCGAGACGTACGGCACTGTCATTAGAACAAAAACACATAACCCGTGTCCAGCAGAGGCTGGAAGCACCGGGCTCCACAGACGTGTCCCGGAGCCACGCATCCACAGGTCCGAGTTCACTGAGCACCGACTACCTGCTGGCCGCGGTTCTAGACATCTGAGATCAGGGAACGAAGATCCCTGGTGCTCACATGCTAGAAGCAGGACGCAAGGTAGACATGGGAATCAGGGGTTATAGAGCGAGGGCTCAAGAAAAAGAACAGGTGGAGCAGAGGAAGGGAATTGGGGGCGGGTGCGTATACAGTGGGAAACAAGACCCAACACTCAGGGGAGTAAGGCAGCTCAACATGGAGAGTCATGTACTTGGTGAGTCACTGAATACAGGGCTTGCTCTTTTTCTTTCTACGACTGTAAACCGTGTGTGTGTCCTTATACATACATGTAACTGAACACACAAAACTCCTGGCAGGGTAAAGCCCAGTACTTGTCAGTGGGGAGAGGACAAAATGGGGATTTCTGATCACAGAGATAGAAATTTCAGTGCCTTACAACAGGCACATATTTGGGTATTACTCAAGTAAAGAGGAAAACAGTTCAGAAAGCAGAAGAGAAAGGAATAGCTTTATTTTTATTTAGGGGTTTCCCTAAATAAAGCTACTAAAAGCTGCTTTTTCAATTCTATCATACATCTGCAAGAAAATTTTGTGATCCAAACTGGTCTGGACAAGTACGAAGTCCTGCAGAAACATTTCACTTCTACTAGCTTAGTACCAACGATTAAATTCTCCCAAATCATGTTAACAAAAGTAAAAAATCATTTCACCTCAAAGTAGAATTTCTCTAGATGCTTATCTTTACCATGCAAATGACCAGCATACTTACATATACTCAAGCTTATCCCCAAAAAATTTAAGGTGGAAATGACCAGAATTACTTTCCAATTTTAAATTCTAAAGTCTATCAAAATGAGTGGACTGAAAAGAATAGCTGTACACTAGCACTCAGCTCGCATGTTAATCACTAAACAGGCAAACCGGAGTAATGAGAACATTCTAAATCTGACTGTGGTGGTTAGGACACAACTCAGGGACTAAAGTGAAAACCACTCAAGTGCACACTTTCAATGGGTAAATGTCCGCTGTGTGAATTACATCTAAAGTTATAAAAATGCAAATGCTCAGAACCTTGGAGCACCCTCAGCATAAAACTGCATGTTCTAGAACGAGACTGGCCAATCTGCAGTCTCAGGGCTGCCAGGGCTCTTCAGCACTTTGGGCCTGGTCCTCCACACCCCGCAAAGACTAGCATACCAAGCATTCCTTTTAAAGGGAGAGAGGAGGAGAGAGAAGAGACTTTCGCATTCAAGTGAGCATCTCGTCATCTGTGTCCGCAGCTGGGTTTCTCACGGAGCCTCTGCTGAGGTCCGGGGAACAGGAGCTGCCCCCTCAGTCGGACGTGTCACCACACAAGCATCCCAACTCAGTGGTGGCCGCCAGTGGTGCTCCGCGGTGTATTCTATGTGGAACCGGTCTGTGTATTCAGGTACGACCTGCATGACTAAAAGCTAAAAATAAGACTTGTTCAGCGGACTGTGGTGGTGGCCATCAGCCTACGGTGTGAAGACACGGGAATGGAGGAGGCAGGACGTCAGCCCCACAGAGCTTGCACTCCAGAAGCAAAGGCAGCAATACAAACAAACCGCAGTACATCACCGCTCCAAGCAACGACAAAGCAGGGTGATGTAGGACAGGCAACATCTTCACAGTGGGTGGCGGGGAAAGGCTGTCCTAAAGTAACAGCTGCATTGAGGCTGACGAGTAGGAGAAAGCTCCCACCCACACCCCGGCGCTGAGGCACAGCAGCCCGCTGCCTGCAAGGAACCATACCGCTGGGGGTTGGGATGCTGAGCAACCCGGGGGGGCTGGTTTGCCTATGTCGTTTGCTTGCTGGAATACAGCGAGATGACATCAGACAGGCTAGCTGCAGATCTTACCCTAGGCACGAGAAGCCACTCAAGGATTTCAAAAAGGAACTATTTTAATTTCCTCTGCCAAAACAATACCTAAGACTAAGTTATGGCCAATGCCACCATAAGGAGAAAGAAGTTGGCTTTCTTTTTTTTTAAAGATTTTATTTATTTTTTTGATAGAGACACAGCGAAAGGGAACACAAGCAGGGGGAGTGGGAGAGGGAGAAGCAGGGTTCCCGCCGAGCCCGATGCGGGACTCGATCCCAGGACCCTGGGGGATCATGACCTGAGCCGAAGGCAGACACTTAACGACTGAAGCACCCAGGCGCCCCAAAAGAAGTTGGCTTCTTATAAAAAACCAGAATGACCAAAGGGACACCTAGAAAGAATACATTTTACTTTCCGCAAATTGCACCTCAAACTAAACAAACAAAAAAGCTAAGAAAATACATACGCAAAGCCAAAATAAAAACAAAATATAATCTGTCATAAATGACTTCCTAGGCTTTCAATGAAGGAGTGTTTCTTTCCATATGTACTAGTTAAACAACAAACTTTTATTACTTACTCATTTAAATAACAAATTATCTCAATGATACTCTTACTAATAAATGATCTGTGTCGGGCACCTGGGTGGCTCAGTCGGTTAAGCGTCTGCCTTCGGCTCAGGTCATGATCCCAGGGTCCTGGGATTGAGCCCCGCGTCGGGCTCTCTGATCAGCAGGGAGTCTGCTTCTCTCTCTCGCTAACTCGCTATCTCTCAAAATAAAGTAAGTAAAATCTTAAGAAATAAAATAAATTATCTGTGTCCACGTGTTATCCTGGGCAATGTAAGGAATAGAGGGAAATGTAAGACAACGGTATTAGCAACTCAAGGACACGATTTCAAGGAAAAATTCACACATAAAGCAGTTACTGATTACTGAGCCCCAAGATACATAAACAGATTCCTGCACGTAAGTAGCTCGTCCAAGACAGAAATGAGATTAAACTCTGCTCGGGCTAGAAGTCCAAGCTCCTTCCCGTCCCTTGCCCCAATAATGTAAATGGTATTCAAGAATATTGGCTGGGTGTTTTTTTGCGGGGAGAGAGGAAATCATTAAAGTCAAGTATGGTGGAGATCTCTTGAAAGGGGTGGAACTTGAACCTGAAAAAAGGGGGAAGGGAAGGAAAAGGGGGGAAAAGAAATAGCATAAACAAAGATCCAGACTGGTATTCAACATGATTCATAAATATTCTGTAATCTAGAAGCATGCCCTGTTAAAATAGCCCCCCCAAAGTCCCACAACAGCCAAATCAGGATCTCAGCCACTTTAGGCCATCTGTGTTTGAAACTCCAGGACAAGGGCTTACACATAGTGGGAGCAAAAAGAAATTAGCTCAGCCCATTTAAAAGAAAAGTTACACTTACCATGTGCTCGTACACACACTGAGGTGGAAACTGCTCGCTTGCCAATTAGGCTAAACACTCTGGTAGCCAACATTCTGAAAGATAAAAATGTACACCCTCTCCATGAATGAGGGCAAACACCTATTAGGAATTCCTTTTTTTGTTTTCTTCCCCCCAGCATAGATGATCCGTTCTTCCTTAAAACCTAAGTTGAGGTTTTTCATAGCAGTCAACACGTTTTTACGGAGCTTCATTATAAACCAAATACCATAACATATACACACTACAGGAAATTAGTAAAAAACTGGCTTTCTTAAAAAACAAGGAGAAGCAGTTTTCCTAAGACTGAAAAAGCTAGAAACCCTACAGCGCTGAGCTGCCATGATAGGCTCCATTGTTTGGCGGAAAAGAATAAACAGCTCAAAGGGACCGGCATGCACTGCACGCAATTGAGTATTTGATTAAAAACCTAATAGGTGCGTAGGATAGGAAGGGAAAGGCAGGCAGAAAGGCTGCAAATACGGCCTGGTCCACTTCCAGTCCCTGCGGACAACGGATGACCTGGATGACCCACCTCTCACCTGGGCCCTTCCAGCTTCGGGCCCTTTTCCCCTAGCTCCCCCTGCTTTAAAACTGGCCCTTTCAGGGGACTGTTGACGACGAAAGGGACTCCTAACGCATTAGGAAAATACCCCCTTTGAGACAGAATAAACAGAAGCATGACGTCAGGGCTGAACTAGCTCGCACCCCGCGTCTTCTCTCCCCGGGCCTGGCCCGCGCGTGGGCGGACGCTGGGCGGCTTCTGGGATGGAACACGGAGCGCCTCTCCCGCAGCCCCGTTAAACCGGGGACGGTCGCTCAAGCCGTGGCTGGAGGGCTGCGGGCCCAGGCTGCAGCGCGGACCCCGGGCCCCGCCCTCGGCCAGCGGGCGCTCCAAGGTCAGAGCTCGAACCCAGCTCGCGGCGGTGGCGGCGCAGATGGAGCCGGGCCGGATGCTGCGAGGCGGCACACAGGCCGCGACCCGGCGGCCTCCGAGCCCCGAGCCCCCGCCGGCCGGCCTCAATGTCACCGGACTCCGAGGCCCAACCACCGCTCCCTCCTGGCGCCCGGGCGCCGAGCCGCGGGCACACTCGCCCGCTACCTCCGGGTTCCTGGTCCTCCCCGGCCCCGCGGCGAGGGCCGCCTGCAGCCCGCCGCCCGCTCACCTGCCGCTGCCACCCGCCGCTGCCCGCCGCGACCGCCGCGACCGCCCTCTGTGCCCCGGCTGCCCGCGACCGGAAGAGACCGAGGGCGCACGCGGAGCACCACGGGATCGAGGAGGACCCCGCCGCGCCGGAGGTCACCCAAACGGAAGCAGGGAAGCGCCGCGAGCGTCGTAAAAGGCCGAGCCGGACCGCTTTACGGCGGCGCCGAGAGACCGCTTTACGGCGGCGCCCGGCCAGAGGCGCGAGTGGAGAGTGAGGCGGGCGCGTCGGCTTCTCCCAAGCGGGAGTCGGTGTGTGAGGAGCCCAGCCCGTAGCCGGGCCGGGCCTGTGTGGACCTCCACCGGCCGCAGGGCCGCGCCGGGCCGCCGTCGCCTCGTCCCGCTTCTCCGCTGAGGCGCCGCGCGGCCGGGCGGGGATCCAGGCCTCAGCCGGCGCCAGGGCCTCCGGGGCCCTGCGGGGCTCAGCATGCCCGGGGTGAAGCTGACCACCCAGGCTTACTGCAAGATGGTGCTGCACGGCGCCAAGTACCCCCACTGCGCCGTCAACGGACTGCTGGTGGCCGAGAAGCAGAAGCCGCGCAAGGAGCACCTGCCCCTGGGCGGCCCGGGCGCCCACCACACCCTCTTCGTGGACTGTATCCCCCTTTTCCACGGCACCCTGGCGCTCGCGCCCATGCTGGAGGTGGCCCTTACCCTGGTAAGCGCGGGAAGGACGGCCTCCCCTCCCCTCCCCTCGGAGTCTGCGGGTGAGGAAATCGGCTTCCGGGCGGTCCCGCGGTCGCCGTGACGAGGGACCTGGTACCCCGCGGGCGCACGGGGAGCAGCAGCCGTGGCGGGTGCTCTTAGGGACGCGTTAGGTGGCGAGTCGCGTTCACTTCCTCAAACCCGTAGGCTTTTTAGAAACAAGCCGCCGCTAACGGGGGCTGTGGCTCCGCAGCGTTTCTGTCGGGGATCTGGGTGTGTTGGGACTGAGACGCTGGAGCTTGCTTCCCGCGCACCGTCACCGAGCACGGACCTTGTGTGCCGCGAGTGTAGACGCTGTGGTTCTGGGGACCTTAGTGCTCCGCAGCCCCAGAGGCGAGACACGTCGAGGAGGGTAGCGGTGACTTGGCGGGCGCTCGTCCCCTGGAATGTGCGTGAGCGCTGCGGAAGGAGAATGGCCCCGTCCCCACTAATGGCTTAGCTACACTGGCCCCATGTTTAAGTGAGCTCTCTGCCCGTCGTGGGGCTCGAACTCAGCACCTCGAGATCGAGAGTCGCGCGCTCCACTGGCTCCCCCTAGCATGCACCCAGGTTTCAGACTCGAAGGACTCCCTGTGACATTAGAAGGACCTTGTAGCCGCGCTCCGAGGTGGCTGCTGGCACCGCTGCTTTATCGCCGCGCGGCCGGGAGAGCTTCAGCGTACAGATCCGCGGGCTGGGACTGAGCTCTAGGCAGTGGCTTCTGGGTGTCGGTCAGTGGAGGAAAAAAGACCACTTGTAAGTTCCCCCGAGTTGTTCAAGCCTCAGGGAACATAACCTGTGACCTCAGAGCTGTCTCAGCACCTGAGTTGAGATACTGTTCACTTTTCACAAGTATAATCCTAAAAAAAGTTACTTAGTTCATAGAAAAAGTAGTAAGTTTGAGGTGTAGGTAGAGATCCTTTGTCTATATTTCACACCAAGCAAAATGAACCCGTTTCACAATTCACCTAATTATGACGCCCGTGTAAGCAGGAAGTATCCCTGGGCCAACGGTCCTGCCCTGAGGTTACTGGGCACATCTTTGAGTGCCTGTTAAACTGAGCCATTTTATGATTTTCATCCTATCATCTCTGGAGAGGACATGGGTAGGATGTAGATATTTAGAAAATCAGTCATTTTAGCTCTTGAAGAAATGTGCTGTCAGTACCGAATCATCACTGGGGTGTGCATGTGTATGTTTTAATGCAAGTCTTTTCATCCTTCTGCCTTAATTATTCTGCTCTCAGGGGAATTGCAGGGTGATTGGATATGTGAAGTGCAGTCACTTGCAGGGAACTAGATTTACCAGGAGCATTAATGCAGGATTATTCAGTTTTCCAACAGTGTGCCAGGTCTGTGCTGGGGGAGCGCTTGGCTGTGGATCACAACACCTGCTTAGCACTTGAACTTGCAGGAAGCAGAAAGTACAATACCAAAGAATAAATGCTATACGTGGGCTTAAGCAAAATGGTGAGAGGTCCATAGCTAACCCAGGCTTCCAGAGTGGGGGAAGGCAGGCAGCCTGGAGAAGTGGGCATGCAAGGAGTGACACAGTGGGCCAGCCATAGTAATGGGGGGTGGGGGGGGTGGGTAGGGGGGAGGGGAAGGGGGAGCATTCAAGGCAAAGGGATCAGTGTGTGCAAAGACCAGAGGGGGAGGGGGGGGGGGGGGGCTAGAGTGTAAAGGGACCAGGGGTAGAGAGGTGATCAGTGGACAGATTTCATCGTACAGCAACTTGCAGATCACACAAAGAAGTTGGGGCACCATCATGAGGACAGAGGGAGGCCACTGGAGGAGAGTCGCACAGTTGGATTTGTGTCTCTGATCGCCCCAGCCTGCAGCAAGGAGACAGAGTGCATATAAGACCAGAGGCAGAGAGGTGGCCTACACTGAGTGCAGTGTGGATGCAGAGGAGAGAGAGAACCAGGAGGAAGAATCCACAAGACTCAGTGATTAATCATATGTGGAGAGAGGGAGAAGGAAACAAGGGAGACACCTCGGTGTCTGATTTATGCATTGGACGACAGTGGTACCATTTATTGAGGGAAAATGAAGATGAATTAGTGTTGAACATTGAAAAGTGGGTCTGGGGGCACCTGGGTGGCTCAGTCGTTGAGCATCTGCCTTCGGCTCAGGTCATGGTCCCAGGGTCCTGGGATCGAGCCCCGCATCGGGCTCCCTGCTCGGCGGGAAGCCTGCTTCTCCCTCTCCCACTCCCCCTGCTTGTGTTCCCTCTCTCGCTGTGTCTCTGTCAAATAAATAAATAAAATCTTTAAAAAAAAAAAAAAGAAAAAGAAAAGTGGGTCTGGAGTTGAGAAGATGGATGGACTGGAGACGTAGATTGAGAACCAGTAGCTTCTCAATGACAGTTGAAGCTGTGAGAGCAGGCCATATTGGCAGGGCAGCATGTGGGATGAGGAGGGAGCTATGGACAGAAGCCTGAGAACTGTTGGCTTCTATGGGGTGGATGAAGAAGAGAGTCGGGCGGGCTAGCTGAGGAATAGCCAGAGGGGAGAGATGTGTTGCGTTAAATCCATTTAAAATTCTATCAGAAATATCTAAGCATCTTAAAGACAAACTTGAACCTCAGTTGGAATTGTCGAAGTATTATTAGCACTTCTCATTCTTAAGTAATCTTTACAGAATTAAAGTGTTACGTTACTATTATAAGATATAAATGCAATACTTGAGGGAATTAAACATAAGAACTATAAACAACTGCGCTGGAGCAGAGCTGCCTCCCAAACCACTTACTAGGGAGGGAAGATGCCCAGAGGAGACCTTGACTCTTAAAATGGCCCACTGCCATCAGCCTGTTAAGAGGGAGAGGGGCACTGCATGAGGCCCTGTTTTGGTCTTGCTCCCCTGTATCACTGCACTCTGCCCTCACTCTCAGCTTGCAGCACTTCCCCAGACATGCCCATCAGTGTTTGAGGCTCCCATCCTGCAAAGTTAAGTCTAAACTAGACTCTGTGAAACTTTTTTTTTTTTTTTTTAAAGTAGGCTCCACACCCAGCGTGGAGCCCAACTCAGGGCTTGAACTCACAACCCTGAGATCAAGACCTGAGCTGGGATGAAGAGTCGGATACTTAACCGACTGAGCCACCCACGCGCCCACATCTGAAAAATTTTTATTACAGTTAAGGTATTTATGTTTGTGCCATTCAGCTTTTGACTTAGCAACTTTATAACCCGAAGGCAATGATCTCAGCATATCGGCCATAGTTTATCAAAATATCAGCTATGGTAGATGTGATTTTACTAAGGCTTCTAAATCCATGAAACTGTATAAATGAGGCTTTATTCTCGTGGCTTTTTTCTATTCAGGGAGTTTCATATTGTAGTTATTTTTAGTAAGTGGGAAAGACTGGCTTGATATGCAGTCCATCAAAGGGCAGCACCAGATTCCTTTGAAAAGCTTTTCATTATAATTTTCCATTTAAAAAAAAATCCTTGCATTTCTGGGTGCTTTTTGTTTTGTTTTGTTTTTTAAGTACTTATGCCTGTTATTTATCCTAATAACCGTAGGTAGTGACGTAGGTAGTGACGGAATTATTTCTAATAGCAAAAACCCATAAAATGTTAGCAGGAAAATTAGCATAGATCTGCTGTTTCTGTAATCCCTTTTTGTCTTTTTCCCCTCGTTGATTTCCTGGTTCTGTGGAGCAGCTTTTGATTACATTCTGCTGAGATGACTTTCTTAGTTGCCAGTTGGTCTCATCACCTTGATTTCGGCCCAGAATTCTTTCTGCTGCCTCCATGTGTGCCTTCTCTGTGCTCATTTGCATGGGCTACTGTCCTCTAGCTCTTTCCTAAGCCCCCTACTTATTCTGCCCCGTGTTATCTCCAGAACATTGACGTGCTAGCCTGGAGGAGGGACACGGCTGCTCCGGTCCTCTTTTCGGTTCTCCCCACTGAATTTCACCCTCTCCCCATCCCATTTACCCCCATTTACTTTCATGGCTCCAGCTCCTTCCCGTTGCATAGAAAAACCAGCATCCCACTTGAGAAGGAGCTTTTCTTCTCAGTGAATCTAGCAAGCCCTCTCAGGCTCCCACGGCCTGCTTGTTGCTGCAGACAGCAAGGCTTACAGACACCCTCAGCTTTTAAGTGGCAAGTGTGGGAGTGATGCCCTCCTCAGAATGGCTCTTATCAGGTCTCTCTTACCGGCTTTGTGGTGATGGCGTAGTCACAGGAGGTAGGTAACAGTGCTTTGGAAAACGTATAGTGTCACACATGCAAATGCTGGCAAGTTTGCGGGGAGAAGCTGGTTTCTTTGTGCAGAGCTGAACTGGGAATGAACAGGTAGGGCCTGGTGCCTTTAGTGGTTCTCCTGTGTGTCTGAGATGGAACGAGCCAGAAAGGCATTGGACAGAGGGTGACGGGCTTATGCACGGTAAAAGTGTCCTCCTTCCCCTCTGAAAGGTGGAATAAATCACGAAGCACGTGTGAAATTTGGACTCTGTATGCAGAGTCCGTTGTACTAAGTTGACATCAGGTTTCAGAGTGCTGTCCTGAACTGTGGTCTTCACTTGGATTGTTCACAGGATGTGTGGCAGGAGAGCAGGGAAGATGGAAAATGGATTTGCAGAGAACAGAGGTCAGACAGCTGCTCAGTTCTTTTGCCTTGACCTGTCCCACTTGAGCACAAATTGACTTAACTGAGCAAGCTGCCTCTTAAATCCACTAAAGCTTTTCATTAATGAGCCATTTGGGCTTTCTGCAGGATTCTGAAGCCCCTCAAGACCTGCCCACCCCATCCTTGCCTCCCCCGCTCTCTCTTCTCACTCTGCTCTCCCGACTTGGACCACACTCCTGGTCACTCTCACCCAATGAGGTCTGGCTCCATTTTTGAAACCGTCAAAGAAAATGCTTCCATTTTACTAAAAACTTGTTCACCCGATCTCTGCGGGCTCTGGTGCCTGGTGGGAGCCCTTAGTCAGTTCTACATCCCCCCTTTTGTGTTTTCCATTTTTAAGTTGTATGTTTATCTGGACAGCTGTGGACAGGCTGTACCTGCCCATCATAAGCATCCTTACAAGGGCACCTGGGTGGCTCAGTCAGTTGAACGTCTGACTCTTGGTTTCGGCCCAGGTCATGATCTCATGGGTTGTGGGATCAAGCCTCACAGTTCTGTGCTCAGTGGGGAGTCTGCTTGGGGATTCTCTCCCTCTGCCCCTCCCACTGCTCACACACCACTCGCGCTCTCTCTCTCTCTCTCTCTCAAATAAATAAATCTTAAAAAAAAAAAAAAATAAGCATCCTTACAGTTAACTTGGTTTTCCTTGTTTGAATCATTCAAAAGTTTTAAAACCAAGCCAGAGCTGTTACGACCTGGTTTGCTTTGGGGGCAGTCTCTTCAGAGAGTTCTACTATAAGTTCAAGGTCGTGACACTGTTTTTCTGCTGGAATTGGTTAGGCCCTTATGTTTGTCACAAGAATCACCTTCACGTCAGGTACTTTCTGTGCTCCCTGAGGCAGATGCAGGTGACACCATGTGCATCTGCTGGGGGACAAGTCTTGAACTGTTGCCTCCAACCCAGGAAGGGATCTGGGAGAGCTTGGAGCGCTCACTAAAGACAGCTCCTGGAGTGGTCAGAACAGCAGCAGCATCAAGGAATAATCCTTATATTACATGTAGCTGCAGTCAGCCAAAAATGGTCCCCCAACAACGTCCGCAGCCCAGTGCTCAGAACCCATGACTACGTGACCTTACTTGGCAAAGGGACTTGGCAGATGAGATTAAGGTAAGGATCTTGAGGCGGGGAGATGAACCTGGATTATCTGATGAGCCCCTGTAATCACAAGGGTTCTTAGAAGGAGATAGGAAAGGCGGGGTCAGAGAGAGGAGATGTAACAACAGAAGTAGAGGTCAGAGTGATGTGGCCACCAGTCAAGGAATGTGGGTGACCTCTAGATGGTGGACGAGACAAGGAACAGATTTTCCCCTAAGAGCTTCCAGAAGGAATCAGCCCTGCTGACTCATATTTATTTATTTATTTTAAAGATTTTGTTTATTTGAGGGGCGCCTGGGTGGCTCAGTCGTTAAGCGTCTGCCTTCGGCTCAGGTCATGATCCCAGCGTCCTGGGATCGAGCCCCACATCGGGCTCTCTGCTCCGCGGGAAGCCTGCTTCTCCTTCTCCCACTCCCCCTGCTTGTGTTCCCTCTCTCGCTGTGTCTCTCTCTGTCAAATAAATAAATAAAATCTTTAAAAAAAAAAAAAAAGATTTTGTTTATTTGAGAGAGAGAGAGCACAGAGGAGGAAGCAGGCTCCCCGCTGAGCAGAGAGCCCCATGCGGGGCTCAATACCAGGACCCTGAAATCAGGACCTGAACTGAAGGCAGACACACTTAACGGACTGAGCCACCCAGGCGCCCTTATGCTGACCCATTTTTAGACTTATCTTTGGTTTCGACTCTGGATAAAAGGACAAGCCTCACCAGAGAGCCAAGAGAGGGACGCCCAAGTGGTCAGTGAGGACACACTCAAGAGGCTGGTCTTTGAGTACAAGCAAAGGCTGAGAGGGCTGCGCTGAAAGGGAGGCTGATATGTGGGTTTGAGGTCAGGGAATGGGGCAGATGCCAGATTGTAGAGCTAGGCATGCCCTTTGGTACTACAAAGAAACAGGTTTAGAGGAAGAGGAAAGAAATTGCCACTGCAAGCAGCAGCAGAAAGTTTCTGGAACCCATTCGTTTAAGAGGTGATAGAAGCAAAATGTAAGTGATTTGGGAGTAATTTGTAGCAAAGTTACAGTGAAAAGAGCCATTGTAAATATTTTGGAGACATAGCCCTAATCTTTTGGGTGGATGACCAAAACATCTAATTGGTTCATTGAGCCTTGGTTTTGACCCAATATGGTAATTTGTGAGCTCTTAGTTAGAAGGCCAGAATTATTCTTCTAATCCTTGTGCAAGCCAGGGAACCTTGGACTGTAACCCTCTTGTGAAGTCTGCTTTTAGTCATCGGGGAAACTGCCTGAGCCCTAAACCAGAATTCAAGAAAAAAGCAATACAGCTATGTTTTTTTAAAAAGAAAAGAGTATTTTTAACTAGTTAATTTGCTATGAAAAACGAGGATCAATTTTATTTCCTCTTCTGCAGACTGAGAATAGAATTTATTGCAGTATATTATTAAAATTCCATTATGGCAAAACAGTTAGGATGACCTTTTGTTGTTTTTGATAATGGCATTAGACCTGCAGGAAGCTAAATCTGATGCGGGAAGAGTGGCATTATAAAACAGACAACAATTTTGAGAGGGAATTGAGTGGGAGAGCGTGTGTGTGCACGTGTGCCTGTTTACCCCACACACCGGCATGAAGTGTGTCTCATGGTTTGTTGCTAGGAATACAGAAATTTAAATATAATATAAAAAGACTTGGTTTCAAGAGACCGAGGTCCCCATTCTGGTTCTGCTCCGGGCTCCCCACAGTACTGCACCCGTACAGTGTGTGTGGGCACTGGGGCCCCTCAGTGAGGGTGAGGCCACGCTCTCCTGTGTTTTCTGTGGCCTCCCACAGACCGTGGACAGCAAGCTGGTGTGACCTTTCTCCTGGGGAAGAGGATTCAGGGATTATACTGTGTCTTGTCCCAGCATTTGGGGGGACAGGGTCTCCTGTGTTTATTGAGAGGTGATATTTAAGGGAAAATCATTCATCTTTTCTTCCCAATTTCTGTTTCTCTTTCAGATTGATTCATGGTGCAAAGATAATAGCTATGTGATTGCCGGTTATTATCAAGCTAATGAACGAGTCAAGGATGCCAGGTACGTCCGTGCAAAAACCCTGTTGTCTGAAAGACTGATCGTGGGACAGACAATCTCTGATGTGCCTTTTGACTTCTGTCGTCTCTGTGAGAGCAAAACCCCTCCTCGCCTTTTATGCTTGTTTATGGTGTTTGAGGGGAACTGTGGTGTGGGTAATTCCAAACAACAGAAATCCCAGCACTTAAATTAATTTGGGATTGTGTTTTATATCTTCTTTATTTTGCTTGAAGGGGGTTCATACAATGAAAGCAACAGGTAGAGGCCTCCGATTTCTGTCCCAGCTAGGAATGGCGTAGGGCAGAGCATTAGGAAAGAATACTGTTCTCTTTGGAGACAAATAAAACAACTTTTAGATTTGGTGCCCTTAGGGTCTGATGGCTGTGGTGAAGATATGATGCTGGCAGATTCCTTCATGTGGGCCTCTGGTTCTCGTGGAGCAAAGCTGAGGACTTTGTTTTCTTTCTGCCTTTGTCTCAACAGAAAAACTGATGACACACTGGAGTTCGGATGATTTGAGGAGGGCTCATCAGTGGGTTGTTTCCTAAGGTCTGGGCAGTATGTACTCAGAGCGGGTAGTGCTGTGACAGAAGGTGGTCCCATCCCTGGGCCTGCAGGAAGGGAGGGGTGCAGCCAAGAAGTCTGCCTCACAGGAGGCACTGCCTTTTGGTTTAGGGACACGGCCAGCAGCCAGCTGCTGTGTATGACCTGACAGGGAAAGCCCCAGAAGAATCGCTCCCCCGCCCTCTGTGTGATTTCCTCCAGACGGGAGGTCTCCCGCACAGCCCTCTCCTGCTCTCCTCACACTGTCAGATAGAGCCAGCTGACTCCAGTGTCCAGGCCCTTGGGGGCTACAGGGGAGGATTCCAGACCAAAATGCCGCCTGGAGTTATGTGCACTTGCCTGGCATAGGCCAGAGGGTGGACTCAGTAGTGTTGTTGTTGTTGTTGTTGTTTTTTAAAGATTTTATTTATTTGAGAGAGAGCATGAGAGAGGGGAGGGACAGAGGGAGAAGCAGACTCCCTGCTGAGCAGGAAGCCCGACACGGGACTCGATCCTGGGACTCCAGGATCACGACCTGAGCCGAAGGCAGTCGCTTAACCAACTGAGCCACCCAGGCGCCAGTAGTGTTTTTGGAAATATACAGTAAGCTGGTGTTATCGACGAGGAACAAATGCCCCAGTCAGGACTCAGAGGGAGGCAGGGTAACTAGCGAAATGCGGGGTTCCAGACAACCCCTGTTAAAGCCCCTGCTTGGACGACCACACAGACAGGGCGTCTGTGATCCCAGAACCCGCCACTCTTACTAACCTCACTCCTTCTAGGACCCCTTCTCCATTTGATTCCACCCACCTCCCACGCGTGGATGACCCCACAGCTGCACGTCCTTCTCTGATCCAGAGCCTATTCACAGGTCCCTTGTCGGTCTTGGTTTTTGTTACAGGAAAGACTGTCCCTGGGCCAGGCTCTGCCGAGCAAAAGCTAAACGCTCTTGGCCTTTGCCCTCAGGTTGCTGGATTGAACATGAAAGATACTGCTGGCTCAGGACTCTAGTGCCCGACTGGGGCCACGGGCCCTGAGGGCGGTGCAGAGGCCGGGACAGCACGCGCCCTGCGGAACTCCTCCACTAGGACCACCAGAGAAGCCCTCAGGGAGGGGTGTCGTTTGAATGCCCAGCAGTGGGCAGGTCCTGTCAGGTGCATGTGTGGAGAGCAGGAGGGAAGAGCGTCCGGGGAGGGGGCAGCGTGAGGTAGACACTGGGTGGATTTTAGAACTGGACTTTGTAAGCAGTGGGGAGCTGTCCTTGGAAGGAGGGTTCCCTGAACCGAGCAGTACTTTGCCGCAGCTGCCTTGCAGAAAGGCGAGAAGACCAGGCAGGAGGTAACGGCACCAGTTTGTCGAGTGTCGATGCCTCCCTTTCCTCCCACCGCACCCCAAATCCCCACCTCACGTGGTTGCCCCAGACGTACATGCACGGCTCTCACCTGTGTGCCTCCTTTGGCTCACAGCTACGCAGGCTTCCTGCCTCTTTTTGGACCTCATTCCAGCCCAGAATTCTCCTACCTAGACAGCATTTTCGTGCTGCTTAGAACTTCTAGACTCTCCTGCTTCCTTCACCTGCTCTGCTCAGGAGGTTTTGCATTCCCCCATCAATGTCTACCTGCTTACTAACAGGCCCTTGTCAGGGCTGTCGGGGAATTAAACATGAGCTGGGGGACAAGAGTGCCCAGTCACCCTTTTGAATCCCTTCTGATGAGTCTCTGCTGAGATTGGGGATTCGGTCCTCACAGTGTGTGTGCCATTGCTGTGTTAGGATTTACTGACGTCGTCCTGTCTAACCCTCACAAGGACACTCAGGTGGAGAAAGTCTAGCTAGAGATGGTCACTGCACAAAGGCCACACACCTTGGAAGCTCAGAAGCTGAAATTATGCTAATTTCCTTCTTTAATACTATTTGCCTCTACCTGGAAAACCTTCACTTCTCTCTTCAACCAGACTTAGCTAAAAATTTGCTCTTCTTTTAGAAATTTCAGCTGATTGGGACGCCTGGGTGGCTCGGTCAGTTAAGTGTGTGCTTTTGACTCAGGTCATGATCCCGGGATTCCGGGATCAAGTCCCACACGAGGCTCCTTGCTTAGCGGGGAGCCTGCTTCTCCCTCTGCCTCTGCTCCCCCTGCTTGTGTTCTCTCTCTCTGACAAATAGATAAAATCTCTTTTATATATATATATATGGTCAGCTGATTATCAGTGTCTCACAGCATGAGCCTTAGAACCAGGTAGGCTTAGATTCGCATCATAGGTGACTTACTGATTTACCTCTTGGGCCTCAGTGGTCCTATCTATAAAATGGTAGTAAAAGCTCATGCCTCAGAAATTGGTCTTGAGGACAAAGTGAAGCAACATACACCATGTTTAGCTTTGTGCTTGGTTCAAAGTGGAGGCTGGTACTGTTACTAGCCCCATGATTACTTTTTTCAAAAAAGAATCATTCAAACAAACTATTGGGATTACACCAAAATAAAAAGTTTTTACATGGGGGCGCTTGGGTGGCTCAGTCGTTAAGCATCTGCTTTCTGCTCAGGTTGTGATCCCAGGGTCCTGATATCGAGCCCCATGTCGAGCTCTCTGCTCAGCAGGAAGCCTGTTTCTCCTCCCACTCCCCCTGCTTGTGTTCTCTCTTTCTCTGTGTCTCTCAAAATAAATAAATAAAATCTTTAAATAAATAAATAAAAAGTTTTTGCATGGCAAAGGAAACCATCATCAAAACAAAAAGGTAGGCTAGTGAGTGGGAGATGTGTGCAAATGATATATCCCATAAGGGGTCAATATCCAAAATATATGAAGAACTTATACAACTCAACACCCCAAAAAAGCAAACAATAAAAAATGGACAGAGGACCTAAATAGACGTTTTTCCAAAGAAGACCCACAGATGGCACAGCAGACCCAAAAGGGAGGATGCTCAGCACCACTGATCATCAGGGAAATACCTATCAAAACCGCAATATGTCACCTCACACCAATGGCTAGAATCAAAAACACAAGAAATACCAAGCATGGGTGAGGACATGGAGAAAAAAGAATCCTCTGCACTGTAGGAGTGCAAATTGGTGCAACCTGTGTGGAAAGCAATATGGAGGTTCCCCAAAAAGTTAAAAATAAAAATACCATATGATCCACTAATTCCATTTTCAAAGAAAATGAGAATGAAAACACTAATTAGAAAAGATATATGTACCTCTATGTTTGTCGTAGCACTATTTATAACAGCCAAGACATGGGAGCAGCCCCAGTGTCCGGCCGTGGATGAATGGACATGGGAGACGTGGTGTATATATACATAGACTAATGCTCGCCGTGAAACAGGAGATCTTGCCGTTTTTGACAACATGGTTGGACCTACAGGGTATTAAGCTAAGTGAAGTAAGTCAGACAAGAGACGGACAATACCATATGGTTTCATTTATATGTGGAATCTAAAAAACAAACCAATTCTTGGGGTGCCTGGCTGGCTCAGTCTGTGTAACGTGCGGTTGTAAGTTCAGGCCCCACGTTGGGTGTAGAGATTACTTAAAAGTAAAAATATTTGAAATAGACCTAAATAAATTAAAAAGGCTCTTAACTACAGAGAACAAACTGGTGGTCGCCAGAGGGGAGGTGGGTGGGGGTGGGGGGAAAGGTGAAGGGGATTAAGAGGTATAATATAAAAGTCACAGAGATGAAAAGTACAGCATAGGAAACAGAGTTTAAATAAAAAAGGTCAATGAGTATTTTATGTTATAAAAAGAAATGTAGGGGCGCCTGGGTGGCTCAGTCGTTTTAAGCGTCTACCTTCTGCTCAGGTCATAATCTCAGGGTCCTGGGATCAAGCCCCACATCAGGCTCCCTGCTCAGCGGGAGCCTGCTTCTCCCTCTTCCACTCCCCTGCTTGTGTTCCCTCTCTTGCTGTCTCTCTGTCAAATAAATAAATAAAATCTTTAAAAGAAAAAAAAAAATGTAAAGAGTGCCTAGGTGGCTCAGATGGTTGGGTGTCTGCCTTCAGCTCAGGTCATGATCCCGGGGTCCTGGGATCGAGCCCCGCATCGGGCTCCCTGCTCAGTAGGGAGTCTGCTTCTGCCCCTCACCCCGCTCGTGCTCTCACTCTCACTCAAATAAATATTTTTTTTAAAAAGTCACTAGCTACCATGATCATCTTAAATGTTAGGATGATAATTTTGTGAGTTTCTTTATGGCAGATACTTTATGCAAATGCTGGCTGCTTTTCCCTTTGCACCTAAGGTGTGAGTGAGTTAGGGATGTCAGTGTGTGTCATTCACATTTCGTGGATGAACACGCAGGCCTCCGTGGTTCCAGTCCCGCTCCTTGGCACTCGCCATCTGAGCCGTAGGACCTGCACGCCTGCAGTTACACACTGTAACTCTGCCGTCCCTTACAGAGCTTTCATGGTGGCCTGGGGGACAGGAACCCCTGGGGCCCTTTCTCTTTGAAACTGCTTTGTTGTTTCATTTTTCCTAATCCTGCAGACTTGCAATCAGCACATCACTATAAATTCTCAATTTTGAACTTGAAAATAGAATAATTAGATAAAATAATTCATTTTCATAAAAAATTATTAATTTGCCTTTTTTTTTCAGCTCAGTCACAACATAATTGTATAGTGTGTTTCCTTAAGTAAACCCACAATTATCAATGCGTTTTTATGGCCGTTAAAATATACTTGGCTCAGTCCTTACTTCAAAAAGCTCAGACTCTCATTGTGCTAGGAAGATAAGATGCACAGAAAGACAGCTGCATGCTAAGTATTAGGTGTTAAGTCACTTTAGAAATAAACAGGGTGTAGAGACGGGACAAATGGACCCCCTCTGAGGCAGTTTAGCAAGACCTCCCATAGAGGACGGTGTTTTCTGGGCCTTGAAGATGAGAAGTGATTCAGGAAGCAGAT
The DNA here is from genome assembly GCF_004348235.1 of Phoca vitulina. Classification (NCBI taxonomy): domain Eukaryota; kingdom Metazoa; phylum Chordata; class Mammalia; order Carnivora; family Phocidae; genus Phoca; species Phoca vitulina. The sequence continues at coordinate 3,284,681 of NW_022589759.1, forward strand.
ACCAATGTAGAAGGGTATCCCAAACGGGACAGTGTGAGTGAGGGAGACAGTCTGTAGACCGTTCCACTGAAATTAAAGACGCACAAAAGACTGCTTCCGTGAGTAGGAACAGTAGCTAGGTCCACAAGGAGAAAGGCCTGGATCGCCCAGGCTGAGAAGTTTCATTTCAGGAAAATTGATTTGGAGAGAGTTTTCAGGATACATGAAATAAGAAGAGCCTGGAAATTGAGACCGGTTAGGAAGCAATTTTGGAAACCCAGGTGTGGAGTGATCGCCTAAACACAGCGGATGGCAGGGTGAACTGAGGAGGCGGAAGCAGGGAGCCCATCTGCAGCACCTGTGGGGGACCAAAGAAGAGGAGCAAATCAGAGAACTAGAGCAGGCTGGCAGCCCGGACGCGGGAGGCTGCAGCGGGGTGGCCAGGGAGGGTGGGGGTGCGTGGCAGGCTTCCAGGGTGCAGACCCTCGAAGGTAAGGTAAGGGACAGGCGCCAGATTGCACAGTGGTCACCAAGGGACAGGACTGTCAGCTTATTAAAGATTAAGATGGATTAAAGTTTTAAGAAACATGGTTGAAAGGAGAGAGGTTGGACAGGGGCTAGAGGGAACCAGTTAAATTTTTTTCCTAAGAAGGGAAAGACTGGCTCAGATTTGGCACCAGAGCAGGGGCCACTGGGAGGAGAGAACATACAGGAGGCCTCCGAGAAGGAGGTGTGCACGGAGGGGCCTGTGGATGCGAGGAGGCCTCTCTGTGCCTGAGATACGATGGGAAAATAGCCGGGGGGTGGCACAGGGACGATGTGGGAGCCTCTCTAGTTCGCCTTAATGGACTTAAGGTAGCAAGTCATCATTTATCAAGGTTGGGAGGGGCCAGAGCCCGAGATTGAAGGCTGACAAGCATGGAGAAGATTTGGAATGGCCTAGGGATTTTCCAAATTAAAAGTCAAATGGCTCAATTGCCAGCAGCTAAGAGGTGGACGGAGTCCCTCTGCAAGTGTGCGATGGAGTGGGTGGCCCAAGAGGCGTCTAGCCCAGAGCTCAGTGGGTGGGAGCGTGCAGCGGGGATCTGTGGCCTCAAGGGGTGCTCTCCGTGGGGTTCCAGGGAGCCTTTCAGTTTAGAAGCCTCTTCCCGAACGCACTGACCTGCTTTGCACCGTGCTCCCCGTTGCCCTTATGGCATTCCCTGTCCTTGGCACAAGTCCTCGCGGCCCCTGCGGTGACCCAGGACCGTTCTAACAGGCGGGAGGAGCGTGCAGGTGATCAGTGCCACCCTGTGTAGTGGTGCTTGTTAGCCCTGCCGTACGGAGACCATGCGGGACGGCCGAGGCTGGTTCGCAGTCAACTCACTGCCGCGTCTTTTGCAGTCCGAACCAGGTTGCAGAAAAGGTGGCCTCCAGAATAGCCGAGGGCTTCAGCGATACGGCTCTCATCATGGTGAGTCCCTCTTGGGTGCTGTCGTGTTTTCTGTTGCCGAGCATCCTCTGGCTAACATGGAGCTCTGTCCCATGAGTGGTCTGTGCAGACGCTCCGGCAGGCCGGTGCTGCCCTCTGTGGTGTCCTCCTGGCTGCAGCCTCAGAGCTGCTGAATCGCAGGCGCAGTGTGAATGCCACAGCACGCTCCACATCCCCACGGCGGCGGGGCGGGGCGGGGGGGGGCTCCTGCTCAGCGGTTCTCAAAGTGGGGTTCTGTGCCAACACCACTTGGGAACTTGTCAGAAGTGCAGATTCTCGGGTCTCAGCAGGCTGCTTTAATAAGCTTCCAGATGATTCTGACACACGTTTAAGTGTGAGAGCCACTGAATTAGCCAACAGCCCACAGGGAAGGAAGAAGTCAGGTAGACAGTAGCGAACATCAAAAGCCTTGTTACACAGGCTCAGTTCAGACAGAATTCTAACAGGGAGGGAAAAAGTAATATTCAGAAGCTCCGCTTTTGTGGAGTACTTAGCATTTATTCTGCATAACACGCAGTTAACCTTAGACCACACTTGAGGTGTGATTGCATGCGTTGGATTTTCAGTGTCTGCACCACGGGGAGGTGCCTGAGGACTTCCAGAAACGTGCCGGCTGCCGGCTCTTTGTTAGCTCTGTTCACGAGTGCATCCTTTGTTTTGTGCACAGGTAGACAACACTAAGTTTACGATGGACTGCGTGGTGCCTACGATCCATGTGTACGAACACCATGAAAACCGATGGCGGTGCAGGGACCCACACTAGTGAGTGCTGCGTGCTCGCGATGACCTGTGTGTACTACGCTGGGGGCTGTTCCTGGGCACCCAGCGCCCACTGGGAGGCTGGCCCCGGCCTTCTGTTTTTAAGTTAGCATATTCTCCAGGGCAGTGTACAAACCTCATACAGAAATCATGCATGCTCCCTGGCTCCTGAGACAGCCTGAGTGTTACCCCTGGGTCGTCTGCCCCCTGCCCCAGGGCGCTGCTCTCAGGCGTTTGCCTTGGTCATTAATAATCACTCAGAAAGCATCCACCATCCCGCTCCAGCTTCTTCAGATCTTCATTTGGAGGGGGTCTCTTTCAGTTCTCAACCATGCTACATACTGTTCGTGCACATCTCTGTGTGTTTGAAACTCGAGTGTCTGCTGGCGTTCACGATTGTTTTCCTTCATACCACTGTGTGTGTGGCCGGTTTTCTGTTTCCTCTGTTGGAAAGCCACCTGTTTTCCGCTGAGAGGCTGATCTCTCCTGTTTCACCTCATAGTGATTACTGTGAAGACTGGCCAGAGGCCCAGAGGATCTCAGCGTCACTCCTGGATAGCCGATCCTACGAAACACTTGTGGATTTTGATAACCACCTGGATGACATTCGGAATGACTGGACAAACCCAGAGATCAATAAAGCTGTTCTGCATCTGTGCTAGGAAGGGGTTTTAGTGACTGGTCTCTGGGCGTTTCCACTACACTGAAGAAGAAAGCTATTTTTAAATGTAAATAAGATCTCTCGTAGCCTGTGTGGGAAGCGGACAGTTAGCAGAGGTGGTTGTGCCCTGATAGGGCAGAGTGTCCCTCACCATCTTTTTAATTCAGAGTCTCTAGAAGAGGTGCACACTGTCCCACCTGACCGTCCCTGTGGAGTCCTTCCCAGTTATATGTTGCTCTAATCCTCCAAATCAAAGCTGTTTCTGCTTGTCCGAGATTGTTCCTATTAAACAGTTTTAACTAACCTTTTATAATCTGGAGAGAATACCTTTTAAGGCTTATGAATTACCTTTAAAAGAAAAAAGCCCAGATCTTATACTCACGTGGGTGTTTGTGAGTTTTCATCCTGTTGGGGTTCGTGTGGTCTGGGACCCGGCGCGCAGCGTGTCGCTGTTTGCAGTGGGAGGCTGCGGCTGTGAGCAGCGCTGCCCCGCTGGTCGGGCTCACGTAGCCGCCGCGACTGCACAGTGGGAATAATGCCACTGTTGCCTGAGAAACCGTCATCGTTAAGGGTGAAAACAGACGCTGCCGCTGGTAATGGGAACTTGGATGGGAGCACAGTGTAATGCTTCTCAATCAACCAGAAAGCTCGCAAACCTGCGGAATCAAAACAGGGAAAATGGAGCTCTGTTCAGATGATCTTTAAAAGGCAAAAATCAGTCCCAACCCCTAACTCACTTCCATGATTATCTTAAATGGTTCTACTCTGTGTACTCAAAATAATTGTTTCTTTTGTATTTGGAGCAACAAAAGCCAAATAAAACTTAGACTCCCCGGGTTTTACAGAACACTCTCTGTATAGTTGGAACACTGGGTCAGACCTAGGAGATGATGGGGAGACTCTGTGGTTCTGCTGCATTGTTTTCTTTCCTAGATGAGTCATTTTCGCTGCCCTTTCTTCAAACATGTCTTCCCCTTAATTTTTGAAGCTGGTGTTACTTGGTGTGAGGACACGGATGGAGGGGGTGACGGGTCGGTGTGCTCCGTCTTCCTCACTTCTCTCGCCTCAGACGCCCGACCTGTCACAGATGGAATGCAATGAGCAGTCTCGTTCCGACTGGGCTTGTGTGTGTTCCAGAAAGGGAGAAGGATCACCTCCAGCATTTACCACAAAAAAAAAAAAAAAAAAAGCTCTTTTCCTGGGATTAAAATGAGCATGTGCTACCTGCAGCTCAAGGTCAAGGGGAGCTGGCCGAGCTATTTGGAATGAAGGTGTGGCTAAGCCTAGTTTTGGAGACATTTTAAAGACCCAACTCCTGTTTTCCCTCATTTTCACCTCTATCTGGAATTCTTGTACTTGTTTTTCCCATCAGCTTCCCAGGAACGTAGTGCCACCCTCCAGTTCGGATTTCGGCCTAGAACCAGGTTCCCTTTCCATGCCTGAGTCAGGCTTGGGTTTTCAGAAGAACTCATGTTAAATATTCTAAAAGGAAGAATGTATCTTTAAAAAAACAAAAAGATTTCCAAAATGCAGATGCCAGCTCCTATATCCTTGTAAAAACAGCAGAAGCCTGTGCTGGGCTCCCCTCCCTCTTGCCTCCAGACTCGCTGTGCAGTCTCCGGGGCCCTGAGAACCAGATCCCCGTTTCCCTCCCAGGGATAAAAGTAAGAACCTGCGAGGTAGCTGCACATTCATATTCATACTCTGCCTTTTTCCCGAAAAGACTTAAACGAACTGACACAAAGTATATTTGTATACTGAAAAATTCTTTGTCCATCAAAATGTTCCTAAATAGTTCTTTCTCACTTGAATCCAAGGGATCGGAAGGCAAGGGGGTGTGTGTAGAGGTGCCCCTCAGAGCCAGCCAAGTGCTCAAAATCATTCTGGTGGACCTTGTCTCTTCCGTGGCACCCATCCAGTAAGAAATGAGCAGGACAGGTAAATTATTAACGGATAAAAATGTCATTTCCATTTCTAATCACGGTCGCCTTTAAGAACTGAGTACACTGAATGTGGAAGGTCTTCAGGAACTTCCCACATAACAAAAGCAGCATGCTCGCTAGGGGGAAATCGGCCTTGCTAATTCTAATTAAATTAGGTTGATTTAGAATAGAAAACAACTTAGAAACCTTGAGCAATTTAAATTTTCAAGTCCGTTTTCCAGGGATACGGTATTTTCAGGCCACCTTGGTGTAAAAAGTCCTTGTGTAATTAGTTTTGGTTGAACAGCTTACTTCTCGGATACACTTGGAAAACCTGTTGTTCCCATCTATAGTGATTCCTAGTTATGAGAGAAAAATACTTGCTTCTGAAACTGCCCCTTTTTGGTACTGTCTGACCCCAGTAGCTACTTCATGACATCATGGAAGGTAGATGCAAGAAAAATAGCCATCAGCATCAATCTCTGGACCCTGTAGGCATGTTTAGCCATTTTAGTGAAGACAGCGGAGTCTAAAGGTAGACTTCCGTTTTACTAACTGACATTCCTAGAGGCTTTCCATCAACTCAGTGCCTCTTAAACATTGGCTTTTCCTTCTCCAATTCAGGAGAAGGCCTGGCAGAAAATGTTGTTTTGTGTTCCCCCTGCCAACTCTCAGGTAGGCAATGTAGTAATCTGACTTCACGTCCTTGTGCTTCAGAATCCAGGGGATAACTTGAATATTTTTATCATAATTTTGACTTATTTCTTCTTAAAATGCCTGAGATACCTTTGAATGGGATGCAAAATCTGATCAGCTTTGCCATTTCTTAGAATAAATTGCTGTTCTTCCAAGGATCCTTTTTTTTTCTTTTTTTTTTTTTTAAGGATTAACATCTTGGGGTAGACATTTCCTTGCTGTGATCTGAAGATTTTTCTTTAGAATACAAGACCTCGTCCAGCGTTGGAACTGCCAACAGTTGTGTTCTTGGTCTTCTGCTTTCAAAGCAGTGGAACAATTACCAGCAAAGCACCCACTTGAATCTGACTGGAGGAAACCTTTGGCCCGAACCTGTGTTGCCTTGGAAAGCAGAACAACATACTATATTTAGTGCTGTCCAAACAAATGTCCCAGATACCATTAATAAACCTGTAAATAATTGCATTTCAGAATGATCGTGAAGGTCTGTGGGCAAGGCTGCTGGCCTGGCACGGCCCACAGTTGCTGGGGAGTCTATTCCAAGGCAGGACACCGGCCAGTTTTCCAAGGGCCCTGGGTGCACCTCGGGCACTGAGGATCCAGTGAAGCCCAAGCTGGACAGGATTCAGTACCCTCCAGGTCCCCTCCTCCACAGCGGCCTCATTACCAAGGAAGAGTTGCTCGTTTCTCAGCATTGGGTTTTCTCAGAAAGGAGAATCTTTCTGTTGCCTCCAGCAGCGCCTCACTCCCTGCTTCTTCGGTAACCAAAATGCAGCAGCGCCTGGTCCCCACTGATGGGAGGAGGTATGTGGTAGTGAGTCATCGCAAGGGCCAGGTGTGAATCCCAGCTTCACCGCCTTCGCGCTGCGGCTGTGAGCGCGTTGTCTCTCGTGTCTTGTCTGAAACAGGAGGTGATAATGCCCGTCTGCAGGAATCTCATGAAGACCAGAGGGAAGAATACATGTGCTCGTGCTTAGCGGAACATGTTAGGGCCCTGTTGATGGGAGTTCCTCACTGCTAATGTTTTAACCATTCCAGGCCAGACTGAGAAGGAGCCAAGTGCTTATTTGTGGTAGACATCCAGTGCATGGTCAGTGAATGAGTGAATGAACGAAAGCCTCCCTTCTCAAAAGGTAACCGCAGCTTACATCTCTGCCATCCCTTTCCTTTACATTCACCTGCCCAGCCGCCCAGGGATACTTCGGGGCCTTGTCTGCATTTTACAGGTGGGAACCAGGGCCCAGGTGCACATGCACATCTGTCTGAGACAGACCAGAAGGGGAGGCAAGGGCTTCAGGTGTGGCCCCTCCCTTGGGAGACCTCTTTCCCACTCCCCCTGGACTTCCTGCCGCCGCCCCGGTGCTAACACATTTTCCTCCTTACTGTGACGTCAGTATATGCTCACGGCAGAAAATCAGGAAGAAATGTAGTCACTCCCTTCTACCATTCTCGGCCCCCCCACCAAGACAAGGTAGAAAGCAGATCTGCAGATCACCTGGGCACCTTTAATGTTCTGCATATTGAGATGAACCTTGGAGGAGCTTTTAAGAGGTAGAAGGTGTAAATGCAAGTTATTAGGAAATGTGTGCAGATCCCTAGGCCCAGACCCCAAGCATTTTTTTTTTTAAGATTTTATTTGAAAGAGAGCCAGCGTAAGCAGGGGAGAGGGGCAGAGGGAAAGGGAGAAGCAGACTCCCCGCTGAGCAGGGAGTCCGATGATGTGGGGTCCGATCCCGAAGGCACCCGCTGAGCCACCCAGTCGCCCCAGCCCCAAGCATTCTAATTTACTGTGATTCTGGGCCCAGAAGTTGACATTTTTAGCCGGTAGATTCAGGCCACAGTTTTACAAACCCTAGTCTCTGACCAAAGCCCGTGCTTTACCCTGAAGAATTTCAGATCCCCAGGAATCCAGCGATTCAGGCAGCCAGGGCCTGAGGCACTGGACCATTAGGCTGACCCCTGAAACTGCTAACTGGGGAGGGCAGCGGCTGAGAGCCTCACGGCTCCACGGGGCTCAGGCAGGCAGAACCCAGACTCCTGAGTGAGCTCTGTCGCAGCAGGAGGCTCTTTGATTTTTTTCTCTTTTAAAATGTATTGCACACAGAATGCACAAAATGTGTGCTTCACCTTTGAGCAGTACAAAGCAGATTGATGCCAGACTCCCGGCTTGTGAACAATCTCAGAGCCTTAGACCCAGGATGGTAGAGCCAGCTCGGTGTCTTACACATCTTTAATTTTCCAAGTTTGGTCTCGAATCGGTCCTGTGCTTCCCGCTTGCAGGAGGCAGCTTCACAGCCCATGTCCCTGGAGCCCTGTCCTGGTCCACGCGTATCAGGACACGCCCACGGAGACCTGCTGTAAATCAGCTCAAACAAAAAAAGGCACAAACTGAAAAAGCAAAATCGTCTGAAGTTCGCCATTTTCTGAATATCCTTCTAATCACCTCTCCCTCAATGCCGGATCTCTGTGTTTTGAAATTCTGAAGTCCTAGATATAAATTTATTGAAAGAGATGTGTCGTGAAACACCTTTATAAGATTGTAATTCATATTTTCTGGACTACATAAACACTTTATTTCTGGAACCCATACATTGCCCGCTTACATTCATGTCCCAAATTCTCTGTATCCCCATCTCAGACAATACGTATTTGGCAAGAAATATGTTTTTTGTTTTAATGAAATGTATTTATTGAAGTACAGTGTATACAGAAAAAAGTACAAATTACAAATGTGTAGCTCAGTCCATTTTTTCGAAAGAATGAAGTAGACAGGCTCCTATGACCACCACCAAGCTCAAAACATAGACTCTTAGGGGCGCCCGGATGGCTCAGGTGGTTGGGAGTCTGACTCCTGATTTGGGCTCAGGTCCAGGTCATGATCCCACATCGGGCTCTGCGCTCAGCACAGAGTCTGCTTGTCCCTCTCCCTCTGCTCCTCCCCTTACTCACTCTCTCTCAAATAAATAAAATCTTAAATATATATATATATATTGGGGCACCTGGGTGGCTCAGTCGTTAAGCGTCTGCCTTCGGCTCAGGTCATGATCCCAGGGTCCTGGGATCGAGCCCCACATCACGCTCCCTGCTCAGCAGGGAGCCTGCTTCTCCCTCTCCCTCTGCCTGCCGCTCCCCCTGCTTATGCTCTCTGTCAAATAAATAAATAAATCTTTATAAAAAAAATAGAGACTCTTAGAACACTACTGATACCCACGAGTCCCCCATGCCCACGCCCTGGATTAGGACTGCCTGGTTTTTGAGCTTGGCAGAAATGCAAGTTTACGGTACATAATCTAATTGTGTCTGAGATTCATTCACATCATTGTGTGTAGCAGGTTTTCATCCATTTCTGTGTAAATAACAATATCAAGGAACCGCACGGTGGGTGCACGTCACTGTTGATGGACATTTGGGCTGATACGGACGGTGCTACTCACACTCTTGTACGGGCCCTTTCGCGCACACAGGTGCACGTTTCTCACGATTACGTGTAGCGGTGAACCTGTTGTTGGCGCGTGTGTGCGGCTTTTTAGGGGGTTTTGCCGGTTGAGCATCCTGCGCACAGTGTGTGAGCGGTCCTGTTTCACTAACACCGGGTGTTGTCGGTCCTTAATTTTAGATGTTTCCATGGTGTAGACTGGTGTCTCATGGGTTATTGGTTTAAATATGAAAAACAAAATGATACAGCTTCCAGAAAGTCACACAAGAATATACTCATGACCTGGGCTTGGCAAACATGTTTAACCAGGATGTATAAATCAATTGTACTACATTGAAATCAAGAACTTCTCTTCCTCAGAAATCATAATCAGGGTGGTGAAAAGGGAGGCCCCAGAGCAGAAGATATTTATAATTTAGTCACCACACAAAAAACTTCAGTGTGTCCATCCAAATATATTAAAAATTACAGATCTGTTTTTTAAAATAGTTAGACAGCCCAACTGACCAGGCACTTCCCACAAGAAGACACCGAGGTGGCCAGTAAGCATATGAAAATGTGCTCAACTAATGTCACCAAGGAGAAGCAAATTGAAAACACGGGAATCCGCTTCTTTTTTTTTTTTTTTTTTTTTAAGGTTTTATTTATTTGACAGAGAGAGACACAGCGAGAGAGGGAACACAAGCAGGGGGAGTGGGAGAGGGAGAAGCAGGCTTCCCGTGGAGCAGGGAGCCCGATGCGGGGCTCGATCCCAGGACCCTGGGACCATGACCTGAGCCGAAGGCAGACGCTCAACGACTGAGCCACCCAGGCGCCCCGGGAATCCGTTTCTTAATGGGAAGAAAATGTCAGGAAGCCAAATCCTCTACGAGTGCACAGCTCAAATGCCCTGGCCATCCCAGGACAACATCACACAGCCGTGACCCGGGGTCAGGACTCCTCCAAAGACACAGCCACCTCCCGCTTCTTCAGTCCTGGGGTCACGGATGCTCGAGACTCAGCTTTAATACCTGGCCCAGGCAAACAGGGAGCAACAGTTACGGGGTGCAGGCCTCAGCTGGGTTTCTCCTCGCGACATAGGACGTCTACCTCTGCAGATCTTCAAGGAAGACAATTCGTGTGGCCTGCCGCCTCCACCATCCCAGCCTCCCACCTCGTCCTGCCCTGCAGCTCCGAGCTAGTCTTTCCAGAGTGGAATTGTTCCTCTTAATCACCTATAATGCCTGGAATTTACCCAGCGCCTGCCTTCTGAGGAGCTCAAAGTCATTTGCAGATCCTGCTGGTAAAATGGCTGCCCCGTGGTCAAGCTCTCTGCTAAATTACTTCTGTGCTAAGAGGTAGTTTTCACAACGGCTCCTCGACAGTCCCGGAGAACTGGGGCGCCTTTATGAGCTGGCTCTGTGCTGGCTGGAGCCCCAGGAGGAAGGCACTGTTCATCGAGGCTCTGCAGGGTTATCCGGGAGGGATGGTGGTCTCCATAATTACGGGAGTGTGCTGATCCAGGTGGGCTGATGCACCTGCAGACCCAGCCTCATGCTGCACCACCACTCACGCCTGGGCAGAGGGAAACTGAGGCAGGGCTGATCCCAAGCAAATGGGGAGACTGGACGCAGAGAAGAGGGGAGTGTGTTTTGGTTGGGGAACTGGGAGAGCAAAGCAGATGGGGAGAAGCTCAGGACCCCAAAAGTAAGTTAGGACTTACCTGCATATCTTCCCCTTTTCAGCCAGGGGTCCCTTGGCTCCCTTCCCAAATGCGTCTCCCAAGCAGCCCACCATTCAGACAGGCCCCATGAAGGCAGGGTCTCGGACACCCTTCTGTGGACCCATCCCTTCCAGACAGGAAGGGGCTGACATCGAAGGCAAGAGCCATCCCTCTGGGGAAGATGGAAGCCGTGGGCAGAAACATGTCCTGGGGGATGCCCGCCTGAGCAGTCAGAGAGGCAGGACTGAGCCAGGACCAGGGTGGCAAGGAGGGGTCAGCCCCAGGAGCTTGGGTCGGGGAGCTGGGGTGGGCGCGGAGAAGCAGGGCATCAGTGCCGAGGGAGGCTGGCAGAGGATGCAGGAACCCTCAGCCAAGGGGCTTGGGCCTGGGGGCCGGGGTTCCAGCTGACTAACTGGGATCTCGCCATTTCCATTCACACCCCTGACACCTCATGGAGGAAGTGTGGATGCTGCCCATACAGGCTCCGTGGGGTGGGGCAGGGAGGGAATATTCCAGAGACTCGGGAAAAGGAAGCCTTCCTTTGTGCAGTTTCCCTCCGTGCTGGTGACCAAGAAGCTCCCTGTGGTAAGGGAAGAGGTGGGATCCCTTCCTACCCCCTCCCACCTGGCCTAGTATCTCCCAAGAAACTGTCAGCAACTGCTCCAGCTTGCTGAACCCCACCCCCGAGGGCACCAGACCCACTCCAGAACCCCAGAAACACGTTGCAGGGAAGAGGCCTGGACGAGCTCCCCTAGCAGAGCCTGGCTGTCTCACTGTCCTTGGGTTAATTTGGGTATGAGATTGAGGGGCACTGGCTAAGTCTGACGCTGAATCAATCTTGTCGTTTATTGTCCCCGCTCCCCCAGCGCCGCCAGGTGGGGCAAGACCTCCCCGGCACCCCAGACAGTTCGGCCCAGGCTCTGGTTTGCTGAGTCACCGGGGAAGGTGCGCCACAGGGTGACAGCCACATCACAGCTCACCTCCACCCTCAGAGAGACGGATCTGCCAGCGCCCGCCCCCCGAGCCCCCAGGACCAGCAGAACTGTTTAGAGGCGGCACACTTAGCTTTCATTAGGTAGAAACTAACATTGCCCCAGCGCAGGCAAAACCTCCCCAGTCAACTGGAAAAGAGGAGGTGCCACCGCAGGGCCCCTCGACAGGCCTGGCCACCCAGCAACCCAGGCTCTGACAGGGTACGAAAGCCCCAAACGCAGGGCCTCCTTCCTGCAGCGCGCCCGAGCAGGAAGTGTCTGGTCGCCAGTTGGCAAGCTGGGTCGGCGTTGGCCCGGCCTCCGCGGCTGCTGGGCTCCTGGGACAGGGACTTCGACCCCAGCTGAGGTCACGAGGGCTGAGGAGGCCGAGGCTAGGTCGGATGACCCTCCAGGCCTTACCGAGTCTGCATCCCGTGGGCCCCGAGCAGGAGCTGGCCATGTCCTGGAGACGAAAGAATTCCAGAAGTCTGGACCAGGCTGGAAAACCGCCACAAGGCCATTTCCCTCCCGCTTCCAGAGGTGCCTCGGGGCTCCCTTGCTTACCCCAGAGGCCTTGGGTTCAACTCCGCGTCAGCTCCTGCCCCCTAGATCAGCTCTGTTAGGACCGATGCTGTCTGAAGTGTAGCGGGGAGCGTGGAAAATGAGCAGAGGCCGAGCTCGGCCATCAGCAACGTTTCCACCCAAGGATGCACAACCCAGCAGGCCATGGGCTGAAGCATCAGGATGGCAGGGCCTCCCATGGGGGCGCCTGGGTGGCTCAGTTGGTGAAGCGTCTGCCTTCGGCTCAGGTCATGATCCCAGGGTCCTGGGATCAGCCCCACAGCGGGCTCCCTGCTGAGCGGGGAGTCTGCTCTCTCCCCCTCTCCCTCTGCCCTTCCCCCTTCCCCCTTGTGCTCACTCTCTCACGCTCTTTCTCCCTCAGATAAATAAATAAAATCTTAAAAAAAAAAAAAAAGGATTGCAGGGCCCCTAAAGAAACTCTAGGAAGGGCAAGTCACCAAGGTGTCCCACAGCCCCCTCAGGGCCTGCCTGGACTGAGTCACGGGTCCTCGAACACTGAGGCATCCCATGGGGACCAGAAGACCCTCTGTCTGGCCCCTCTCCAGGACGATCTGCCTGTGGTTACGGCTGTGTTTCTAGGCACAGGGGTGGGGTCTGGGCCCTGGGCTGCCGAGCATGAGCACACCCCCCCCCAACCCCCACCCCCTGAGCCACTCCACGGCCTCGGGCTCCGGGGTCCACAGCGGCTGTAATTCCAGGAACACTCTACTCCTGAGGGCTCAGAGCCTTGTGCAATGCTTCCATCCGCACTCCAAAAGGCTCCGAAGCTAAGTGGCAGCCTGGGGAGCTCGCTGGGAGAAGAGACCCATCTGCTCACTGCCTTCCCAGAACCGGCGTGGCAGGTGGGTTCGGGTGGGCCTCGCAGGCCTGAGCAAGCGTCCTTGGCTTGTCCTTGGCCATGGCTTCCTGGAAATCCCTGCTCTCTCAGCCAGCCTGGTCTTACTACCACCGAGCACAGCTCCTGCCCCGTGTGACGTCCTTGCGGCTCTGTATATCCAGGTGCCCATCTGCTCTCTACCCTGGCCTGTTTCGGGTCGAAGCCCCCAGGCCAGGATCAGGTTGCTTTCTCGCCCTGGCTTGTCTGGCAGCTCCGGTGGCCGTCCTTGGAGCCCTCTACCTTCTCCCACCCACGTGCAGGTGCCCCTCCTGCTGCCGGCTGTGTTCTGCCCTTCCGAGCGCCGGGCCACAGGCGGCCTGCTCACAAGGGGAAACCCTCCCTCCCAGGCTAGCAAGTCATCGGGGCGACCAGCGTGAACCAGCGTGGTGACAGCGAGCCTGATATACCCAGACTCAGGCACTCACTGGGTCTTGAGGCAGCTCACCCCGGTTCTGATTGCCAGAAATTTCCCCTTCTGTTATACATAAACCAGCCCCCTTCGAACCCCAGTGTCAGCCCCCAGGGCCCCACAAGAGTCCCACAGCCACCTTCCCAGGAGAGCCTTCCAGAAACGGTGAAGTCCTCCACCTCTCCCCCGCCCACCCCCGCCCCCCATCGTGGTTTTGATTTCCTTCACCATGTGGGTTCTATCTCCGGTTGGTCCATCCCTCTATCCTCAAAGCCAGGAACTGGGGATATGAGCCAGGGATTAATTGCACAGAGTAAGCTTCCGAAAGTCACGGGGGCCATTGGAAGGTCTGAGCTTAAAGATAATTTCCCTTCTCTGCAAAGGCCAGGCATTTAGTCCAAATGGGCAGAGTCAGGAGAGGGCCAGGCCAGCAGGGGACAGGGAACAGCTACAGCCCAGATGGCCATCCCAGAAGAGCGAGCTACTGTCCCCAGCCTGAGACGCAAGACGGCCACTGATCTCTTCTCCTAGAGGTAAGGGGGCTGCTGCTGGGGGCCTTGCAAGGGGCTTCAGCGCAGGGCTCGGAGGGAAAAGCAGCCTCATCCACCTGCCCCATCTCCAGACCTCTCCAAGTTTGGGGGAGGAGCCCTCCTTTTGTCCTCGCTCTGCGACTTCCCATCAGTATTGAACACCGCCATCTGGGTGCCCAGCGCTGTGCCAGGCACTTTCCTGGACCTCTTCTCGGGAATTTTTAAACCTGTGTTTTTATTTTCTTAGAGCAGAAGCCATATATACCGCTGGGTTTTTGTTTTGTTTTGTTTTTTAAGATTACAGAAAGTTACAGCAGAGAAAGAAGCAGTAATGCGTCTCCTCTCACCCCACCAATCCACGGTTCAGTGGGAGTCGTCCCAATTTAAATTAAAAGGGATAGGAATTCAGTAGCAGGCAGAAAAGAAAGTTCATTTTCTTCTCGCTGTCGCTGGCTGTGCCCCGGGAGGAAGACGGTGCTCATCTGCTTGCACAGTGGCTTGGCTGGGAGAGGAGAGCCCGCTGCCCAGCAGAGAACCTCCAAGCCTTCCGAGTTTCGTCTTGAGGGGCAGGGAGCAGTGACTACCTTCCCTCCCCAGCGAAGGCAGCCAGGCCTTCCAGGGGAGTGAGCTGCTCTCCGGGGTCCCAGGGCACCTTGCAGGCAGACATAGGACCCAGAATCCCTCCTTCTGTGCACACCCCCATCCCGCTACATATTTTTATAGCTGGGAGACCTAAAGGTGGGGCTGCTGGTGGCCACGTCCTCAGCAGCGTTTACCTTAGTGTTAACTTGGGGCACACCTTTGAACTCGGTGCACTTGGAGGGCCCCTAAAGTCCGTGGGTGGCTCTTGTCCATTCCGGGGACAGCCATCGGCAGCCAGAGTGGGCACCACCTGCCTCTCCAGGGATTAGCCAGGGACCCAAGCATGGGACGCACCTGGGCACCTGCAGACTTGAAAAATGGTTTCAATCTCTGGAAAAGGAAAGCAAATCAGCACTGATGAGAGGCAATATATGGAAAGGGTGAAAATGCCAATCCTGAAAATGGCCGGCTGAGCTCAAATCCCGATTCCACCTTCAACCAGCTGGTAACACTGGGCAACTCAGCTACCCTGCCTCAGTGTCCTTCTCTGTAAAATAGTCTTGTCTTTAGGCCAGTTATTTTTTTTTTTAAGATTTATTTATTTGAGAGAAAGTGTGCATGCGTGAGCATGAGCACAGAGAGGAGCAGAGGGAGAGAATCCTCAAGCAGACTCCCCGCCGAGCACGGAGCCTGACCCGGGGCTGGATCCCAGCACCCTGAGATCAGGACCTGAGCCGAAATCAGGAGTCGGCCACTCAACCAACTGAGCCACCCAGGCCGGTTCATTAGTGTCGGGAGCACAGTAAGCAGTCAACAAACACTCACGAGTGCTGTTGATTCAGGGCTCCTGCTACCGATGCTGGTCACGAAAACATGGCCACACTTTTGTTCCACCTAAGCTCAGGGACACAGGGACTCTTATCCCCTCTTTGAGACGTGGAAACCAAAGGGCAGGGAGGACAGGTGACCTACGCAAGGCCGTTCTTTAATTCGTCTTTTAATTCAGAGGGGCTTTAATTTTTTAGCATGAAATATCTCAAGTACAGGGGTGCCTGGGTGGCTCAGTCGTTAAGCGTCTGCCTTGGGCTCAGGTCATAGTCTCAGGGTCCTGGGATGGAGCCCCGCATCGGGCTCCCTGCTCGGCGGGGAGCCTGCTTCTCCCTGTCCCACTCCCCCTGCTTGTGTTCCCTCTCTCGCTGTCTCTCTGTCAAATAAATAAATAAAATCTAAAAAAAAAGAAATACCTCAAGTACAGAGAATACCTTCTCGTGCACTCTTGCATTCAACACCTAGGAGCCTCTTGCTGTCGTTGCTGAACTTGTTAGAGTTAAAATGTTGAGGGGCGCCTGGGTGGCTCAGTCGTTGAAGCGTCTGCCTTCGGCTCAGGTCATGATCTCGGGGTCCTGGGATCGAGCCCCGCATCGGGCTACCTGCTCGGCGGGGAGTCCGCTTCTCCCTTCGCCTGCAGCTTCCCTTACTTGTGCTTGCGTGCTCTCTCTCTGACAAATAAATAAAATCTTAAAAAAAAAAAAAAGTTAAAATGTTGAGCTAAGACCCCTTTTGTCCTCCTCTCCCCTGCGGGAGTCAACCACTCATCTGAGGCTGGTGGGCCTCCTTCCCCCAGAGCCCACTAACGATGCCGTGGGAGCTTATATGCCGCTTTGTCTTTCCAAAGTGTTCCGATCATCATCCTACCGTCCAAGTTTGCGTTTTCCCGCTCAGTAAGCCTTTGAGTATTTCCCAGGTGGACGCCCATAGGTCTGGTTCATTCCCCTTGGCCGCTGTACGATCTCCCGTCGAATGAATAGGTCATTTGTGAGTGACCGTAACGTACCACAGACTGTCTATTCGTTCTTCTGACAAACAGCAATCCCTAGTTGGCAGTTTCACCCACAATGCTAGGTGAATGCCCTCGCGCCTGCCCACTCCCGCCGGCTTGTGTGGGTCTCCCGGGACACAGGCCCCCCAGTGCAGTGGCTGGGCAGCAGGGGACAAGCTCCCCAGATACTGCCTGGTTCCTAACATTGCACGAGCCGGCCAGAACCAGCACCTTGAAGTCGTCCGTCGGGCAGGCATGCAGTGGCTTTGCCTCGTGGTCCAGTCGTTAAACGCTGGCCAGCCCCTGCAGCTCGCCAGGGGCCGGGCGTCATTACCAAGGGACAAAGCAAGGACCAGAAACCCCGTCTCCTGAGCCCACGTAGGAGACTCTGGACAGACCATCTCTGCCCTTGCATCCTGTAGCCCCTCCCAGCACTGAGTTACGTAATGGGCTGTTTACATACCGGCCCCCCCGCCCCCCCACCGCAATGCCACCGGGCCGTGAGCCCCTCCAGGGCAAGTCCCGGTGTCACTCTTTTTGGTATCTCTAGATCTGTGGTGCCCGACACGGCAGCTGGCAGCCACGTGTGCCTCCTGAGGACTTAAAATGTGGCTGTTCTTTTTTTTTTTTTTAAGTAGGCTCCACACTTGGCGTGGAGCCCAGCGAGAGGCTTGAACTCATGACCCTGAGATCAAGACCTGAGCTGAGATCGAGGGTCAGATGCTTAACCAAAGGAGCCGCCCGGGCGTCCCCGAAATGTGGCTGTTCTGAACGGACACGCGCTCTAAGTGTAAAATACATTCCGGCTTTGGAAGACTGAGTGCAGAAAGAAAGAACATAAATTCCCCTCTTAATAATTTTTATATTGATGACGTGGTGAAAGGATCATTTTCTGATCAACCGGGTTAAATGAAAGAGGCCCTTAAAACGAATGTTGCCTCTTTTTACTTCTCTTGACAAGGCGCTAGGAAACCTGTAGATGGCACCTGTGGTGCGAATTAGATGTCGGAGGGACAGTGCGGCCCTGCACTCCGCCTGGCCGGCCCTCGTGGCGGGTGCCCTGGGCAAGTCTGATGGATGAGTGAGCGAAATCAGATGCTTGAGACGGGCACATCGCCCTGTCGCCGAGCACCCCACTCCCCCCAGGCTCACCCGTGGTGCTCAGATGGTGCAGAGCTCCTTACCTGAAAGCCCTGACACCCCTCCCTTCCTCCCTGCCCCTCCTGCCCCCAGGAAGCGGGGGGTGGGCCGCGGGAGACCAGCTGCCTGGGAGAAAAGCCTGGGCTCTGCCGAGCCAGCCTCCCCAGAGCAGGGCCTCCCTGAAAGGCCCACACTGACCGGGGAGACAGTGTCCTGAAGAACAGCTCAGGTTCCTTTGCGGTCTAGTGAGCACCCTCATCCCCTTCCCAGCCGGGGCATGTGACAGCCCTACCCTGCTGGCACTGTCCCCAAGCCCACGGGAGGCCAGGCCCACGCTGTAGAGGGTTGTGAGCCAGCTGGTCTGCCTGCCCAGGGTCTCGGGAAGAAGAATGCCCCTCGGCCTGGTGCCCAGGCCCTGCACTCCATGGGGCCACTTTGAAGCCCTGAGAAAGGTTAACTTTGAAGCTGCCATGGCTGAGCCGGGTGGGGCGTGAACAAAGAGCCCTAAGGCTTCCCGCTCTGGGCTCCCTGCAGAGTCAGCCCTGAGCAATGGGGGGCCAGGTCTGAATTGTCGGGGATTCCCCTCTCCTTCCAAAGACGTGCAGAAACCTCACCCATCTACAATCTTTGGGAAGAAATCTATGTCACTTGAGGTTTCGGGGGAATGACTGTTACCCCAGTACACATATTTTAATGGTTTTAGTGGGAAATGTTTACCAGTGATATTTATCCTTTTCTCTGTGACAAATGGAGACCGTTGGGTCCAAGGCTGGACCGTTGAATGGCGACACCCTCGGGCCCCAAGAGCATGGAAGGCTGTCTTTCTGCTGTCTCCAGTGGCCACATTTTCGGGGCCCCCAGTCTGCTTTTCCTAGTTCTTCATTCTCCTCCTCTGGTACCAGAGTCTTCATCAGCTCCTGCTGCATCAGGGCATCTGCCGTCCGCGTCCTTCCCTGACCTCACTGTCCCCCAGCCCATCTAGGTACCCTCTGAAGTGACCCCTACCAAGCTGAGCTGGAAAAACCAAACTTACTCAAGTGTGTGTAAACTATGCACTGGGTCTTACCTCTGACCCCTGAGCGGTCTTTGGACAGGTGAGGTCCCCAGACATCCCACACATGAATGGCATTCTGTCCTCATAAGCACACACTGGTATATGAACGAGAATGTCGATCAAGAGCAACAATTCCCTACAGATCACAAAGTACCAATCTTTTTGTCTTTAAGATGGTTCTAAGATCTGCTGTTTGCCTGAATTTGGCAAGATCAAAATTAATTCAACAAAGCAAACTCAACCCATGGGCTGAAGGAGGCACAAGACTGGGAGCCGTCCTTGATTCCTCCTGTCCCCATCCTGTCTACTGGGCACAGATCCTATCCTGCCCCCCCCCAGGGACCCCCCCTCTGCCCCCCAATCCACTAGCCACAGATCCTATCCCTGCCCCCCCCAGGGACTCCTCCTCTGTCCCCCTCATCCACTAGCCACAGATCCTGTCCCTGCCCTCCCACCCAGGGACTCCCCTGTCTGTCTCTCCACACTCAGGACCTCAACCCCAGACCAAGTTGGGGCCTCCAAATCTCCTGCCTTATGAGGTTCCACCCCAGAGCCCAGTACACTGATGAAAATTTCACCCACACCCACCATCAAACACCACTGGCTGCAGAGCTTTTTTTTTTTTTTAAGATTTTATTTATTTATTTGAGAGAGGGGGTGAGAGAGGGCATGAAAGTGGGGTGAGGGGCAGAGGGAAAAGCAGACTCCCCACTGAGCAGGGAGCTCGATGTGGGGCTGAATCCCGGGACTCTGGAATCACGACCTGAGCCAAAGGCAGGCACTTAACCCACTGAGCCACCCAGATGCCCCGGCTCCGGAGCTTTCTAGAAAATACTTTTTGTGACCTTGCACTTGCAATCATTTGGCTATAAGTAACTTACCAAGGTCAAAGTAGGTAGTGAGTGCTCAGCAATCTTGCACACTCTGAACGCTTGTGAGTTTGTCATACTGAAGTTTTGTGAAGAGCAAAGCTAAAACAAATGGATCACATTTCCATGTGTTTTAAAAATTTTATTTATTTATTTGAGAGAGAGAGAGAGAGAGAGCACAAGTGGGGGTAGGAGCAGTGGGAGAGGGAGAAGCAGGCTCCCCGCTGAGCAAGGAGCCCGATGCGGGGCTCGATCCCAAGGGCTGGATCCCAGGGGCTCGATCCCGGGACCCTGAGGTCAGGACCTGAGCCGAAGGCAGACGCTTAATGACTGAGCCACCCAGGCGCCCCACATTTCCCTGTCTTTATTACCTTTTGTAATTTTGCAGCTTTCTCTATATGTTAGAACCTATGGATTTTTTTTTTTCTTTTACATTTTGCAGCTTTCTCTATATGTTAGAATCTATGGATTTTTTTCTTTTCTTTTACATTTAACCTTTGGACTGAGTCATCCGTTGTCCGCATTCAGTTTCCCAGGAGACGAAGGGTGTGAAGTGGAGAGGGTCCCGGGCCCCCACCTGGCTGCACGCAGGCGGCCAGCAGCCCTCGTCTCCGGAGACCGTCCAGGCGCCCAGCGCTCAGGCAGACATGTGCCGAGCCGCGTCCCCCTCCCTTGTGAAGGCAAGGACGGGGCACCCCTGCCCCCCTGCCCTGGGGGAGCTTTCTGTCTCAGGACGTGAAGAGCGGGTCTCTCCTATGGCGGCAGACCGACTGTATCTGTTGTGTTTATTGTTCCTTTTCTCCAGCCCTGGCCCCACCTCACGGGCCGGCCTCCCTGCAGCAGAGCACACCTGCCCTCCAGCACGCCCCTCTGACCCGGCCAGTCCCCTGCGGAACCCCCATCACCCTCTCTCCATTGTCAGGACGGCCAACTCCAGAGCACGCCCCCAGGGCCCCGCGGGGTCCGGCCCCTCTGACCTCAGCCCCTCCACTCTTCCGCTGGGCCTCCCAATGGCCTTCAAGGCGGGCTGTCACTCTCTTCCTGCCATCTTCCCGCAGGACACCTTCTTGCCTTGTCCCTGGACCCACCATCTGCCCTTCCTCCCCTGAACTTGGCTTCCGCACCCCCATCACCCGCAGAGCTCTGCATACCGGCCCAGGGTCTCCATGAGGCAAGGGGCTTGCTCGTTCCCCAAATGGCCGGCACCTGCCAGAGGGCGGCCACCTGTGAGATGCGCAGTAAGGAATGAAGGAATGAATGTGGCCCGAGTGCAGGAAACAGCAGACTTGATGCCAAACCCCACAAGTGCCCCTAGCGCCCGGGTCCCTGGCAGAGTGACTGTCCTCTGCGGACTCCCCCGGGTGCCAGGCGATGCTCCTCCTGCCTCCTGCCCACAGGCCCCCACCTCCCCATCCTTCCACTCCCCTTCCGCTCTCCCCACCCTGCTGCCCGTTCTTCTAGGGCCCACCTTTTGCCCTCTTGCCTCCTCCCTGCCCGTGTGAGGGTCCCTGGCGTCCCCTCTCCTTCCTGCAGGGCTCTTCCAAAAGCCCCAGAGCCCGACTAGTGTTCTCGAACCTGCTGGCCGCCTGATCATTCCAGGCCCCACGTTCCCAGGGCGGGGGGGAGCCTGCCTCTTCCGAGGTGTCTCCGTGTCCTTGTTGCGTTACAGGTAATGGGGCGTCACTTACGTACCATAGAAGTCACCTGTTCCAGCGTGCAGTTCAATAACCCTTAGTAGGCGTCCAGCCCCCACCTGCCCATCTGCAGCCCTCCTCATTCTCAGCCCAGCCCTGGCAACGGCCAGTCCGCATCCTGTCTCTACACACCTGCCTGTCCTGCACGGTTCGGGTGAATGGACGCGTGCAATCTGAGCCCTTTCCTATCTGGCTTCTCGCACCGGGCATAGCGGTTTTGAGGTTCGTGCACGTTGTGGCGTGAGTGGGCGCCTCCTTCCCTCCTCCCCGCGGACCACTGCGTGTGCGCCCACCCCGCACTAGGAGGCCGCCTGGGCGGTTTCCACCAGTGGGTTGCTGTGAATACAGCCGCCGTGAACGTGCGTGCGCGGGGCTTTGTGTGGACGCAGGCTTCATCCCACCCCTCTGGGGGAACCGGTGGGGTCTATGGTAGACGAATGTTTCAGTTTTTAAGAATCTTTCCAGCTGTTTTCCAGCGTGGCTGCGTCATTTCACGTTCCCAGCGGTCAGGTCAGATCTTCGGCAAGTCCTCACCGACACCTGCTATTTCCCTTTATTATTATTACAGCCACCTGAGTGCACCTCATCGTGGGCTTGACTTGCATTTCCCTAACGACTAATGACCTTGAGCTTTTCTTCCTGTGCTTCCCGACCGTATGTGTATCTTTGGTGGACTGTCTATTCAAATCTTTTTTGAATTTAATTTTTTAACTTAAATTTAAGTTCTTAATTGGGTTCCTTGGCTCCTTGTTACTGAGTCCAAAAGCTTCTTTGTGTGCTCAGTCCTTTCTCAGGTACGCGACTTGCAGATACGTCCTTCCAGTCTGTAGCT
Source organism: Phoca vitulina (assembly GCF_004348235.1). Taxonomy (NCBI): domain Eukaryota; kingdom Metazoa; phylum Chordata; class Mammalia; order Carnivora; family Phocidae; genus Phoca; species Phoca vitulina. The sequence continues at coordinate 3,306,666 of NW_022589759.1, forward strand.
AGTCCACTAATATCTATAACGGTGTCTCTTGAAGGTTTTAATTTTGGGGACGCGGCCATTGAATCTCGTGAGTTTCTATCTGTTGGCAGACGCTGCTTTGCCTGAGGGCTGTGGCAGGCTGGGCCCTCATGGGCCGGTTTTCTGCCCTTTCCCCCACGGGCAGCCCTGATCATCCCTGGGGGGAACGGGGACAGCCGTGCTCTCACACCGACTCTCACCCACAGTGTGTGTGGAGAGCAGAAGAGTGACCCCTGACTGCCGGGGGAAACCCAGGCTCTGTCACCCCTGGCCCAAGACCTGGGGAGTGGGTTGAGGCACCACAACCCTCAGCCCCTCGCCCATACGGGGGGGGTAATTATAGGGTCTGCATCAGAAGGCCACTCGGCTTACCGCAGTGCCCACGGGGACGCAGGGCTGAGACTCGGTCCCTGCAGCCCCAGGCCAAGCCCTCGGCCGTCGGCCCCATGAGGGAGACCAAGCCGCTGACATAGAGCCTGCTCAGCGAGGCTGGAGGGCCCTGGGCATTTGGGGAGCATGGGGGAGGGAGCCAGACCCAGCCTGGGCTTGAGAACGGGGCGTCTCAGCCTCCCCCACGGTGGGTTAAACCCCCCCGTGGCCCCTTCTGACGGCCTGGGAGCTGCGAGGGCTCTCAGGGGACCCTGTGGGGCAGAGAGCCCAGCACTGATGGGGTGTCCCACCGCCCAGCCACCAACTCCCTGTCTCCTGGGGCCTGTCTCCCCAGGGCCTGCGTTTCTTTTTTAAGTTTTACTCCGAGAATTTTCAAACATAGACATGGAGACATTTGAGGAAAAGTAAATTATCGTTGTAAGACTCGAATTGGCAGGAATGTCTCCAGCCAGTGTTTAGTTATATCTAGAACACTTATTGTGTCCTGTGTGAAGGAGAATGCATTTAGTGTAATATAGGAAATGAATAAAAAGGAAAAATTGTCATTAAAAAAAAAGAAGAGAGAGAGAGAGGATAGCACAACCCGTCCCGTGGGCCTGTCACCCGGCTCCAGCAATGGCCTCGTAGGGGGCTCTCATCTACTCTCCCATCCACTGGGTGAATTCCATGGGGTCCCATCAGTCCGTTCTCGCGGCCCCCATTTCCAACATCCCGCTGTACCGTGCAAGCACACACATGCACAAAATCTCCTCCGACAGAAAGAGCCGCCTGCCGCCCACTCCGTCCTGGAGGGTCCTGGTGCGAGAGGCCGGCCCTGCCCCTCTCCAGCCGGGCGTCCCTGGCCCACCTCTTGGAGCCCCATTTCTGCATCTGGAAAGTGGGACATCAGGGCCCGATGCTGGCCAGGAGCCTCCGTAGGCAAACCCCCCGGACGACCACAGACTGCCCTGGGTGCCGAGGTGTACCGCAGGGACGGTCGGCCTCAGGCAGGCAGGGAAGAGGAACGAGAGTGGGGAGAGGGACAGAGGGCTTCGAATATCTGTAGCAACAACAGCAGAAACTCAAGCAAATGTAGCAAGTTGTAGGTGTACATTTTCTCAAGCTGTATGCTTTTTGGACATTTGGAATAATTCATAAATCTAACTGCAGCATGCTAAAGCCAAGCTTACAGAAAGCAGTAACTCAGATCACGTCTATCACTTAGTAGAAGCTTGTCTTGGCTCTGTGGCCGTGTAACAAAATGTCCCGAAACTAAGTGGCTTAAAACAACCACCACGTTATATTCCCCACCCCCCAGCCCCGTTCTGTGGGATGCCCGGGCCCAACCAGGTGGTTCTTGGGCAGCTCATGACATGGGCGGGGACTGCTGTCACCTGATGGGGACTTGCCTATGCTGATGACCCAGATCCCTGCAAAGCCACCTGTGACAGGCTGGTGCTCCCCACGTGCGGGCCGGTTGTGCCGTAGTGACAGGAAGGCCCAAGCTTCTCAGACCCATGTGTGGGGTCTCCTAGGAGGCCGGTCTGCAGGAACCCCCACCCTGCCGCCACATCACAGGCTGTCCAGAGTCGGGATGATCTCCATCCCTCCCCCCCACCACCACCCTGGCTGAGCCTCGGGCCTGCCCTGATGTCCCTCCAGGCCCAGAAAGTGTTCAGGGCGGCCACCACGCCTGCCCTCCTCTTCGCTGCCTCGGGCCCCGTCTCCCGAAGCAGCCCCCATGTCACCACCGCCACTGTCCTCATCCAAGCTGCCACTTTATGACAATGGAGGAGGGGCACCAGCAAGCCGGGCCACAGAGACAGAACCAGCCTCCACCCGGGTCTGGGCACAGCACCCTGAGGGAGATGCTGTCCCCTGCAGCTCCCCCAGGCGACTGCGCTGGTTTGGCATTTTGGCAGATGGCTCCCTTTGGGAATGGGCTCCAGCATCTGCTTCTTTACTGAGGACTTGGGGTTCCTCATTCACTCATTCAAACCCCATTGGTTCTGAAGTATGGAGCACCACACTGGGCCGGGGATACGACGGTCAGCAAAGCGGACCTGGTTCCTGCCCTCTGGGGGCTTACCGGACAGTGACAGACCTTCAGCAAGCTCGCCAGTGAGCCCAGGACAGGCTGAAGTTCCAAACGGCAAAGGGCCACTTGCTCGGGGCTCTGAAAGTCGGGAGGGGGCTCTCGGGGCAAGGGCAGGGGGGAAGGAGACATTTCAGGAGGAAGAAGTTGTCCTACAACTCTGTCCCTTTTCTGCCCTCCTCTGGCCATACACTGAACCCAGAATCCCGCAGGAAGCCTTTCCTCTTGATGCCTTCCCAGGGGCTTTACTCCAAGAGCCTCTTCTCATCCACCTGCTCCAAAGTTTCAGCTCCCCAGCCCCGCCCTTCACAGCCTCCTACTGTCATGGTTTTCTGCTCAGCGCACAGATTCTAACATCCGTGGGGACAAGGGTTTTCGACTGTCTCGGTCACTCGCTAGAGCCCGGCACACGGTGGGCACGCAGTCCGTGCTGAGAACTCTTGTTGAAGCATGCACAGGAAGCTGTCCATGCATGCATCCCGTGGGGAGGAGTGGGGAGAAGTTGCTCTCGCGGCCATTCTTCTACTTCCTCTGCGGACCAAGGGGTTCTGTGCCGAGAAAGAAGGGTTTTGGGGGACAGGTGTCGGGGGCCTGACTTCACAGCCGCCCAGCCAGGCCCACACCTGAGGAATCCACACTGCTTGTGCTGCGGCACCTGCCTGGTCCCAAAGCTCCAGGTGATTCTGATCACAGGCAGGTGTGCGGCCGCTGCCCTGGCTTGGTCTCCAGGGTCTGCGGGTTCACGGCCGCCCAGCCCCCTCTTCGGTGATGGCTGCTGCCAGGTGGGGGTGCAAGGTGAGCTCACTGAGCCTGCCTCTCCTCCCAGAACCCACAAGGGCCCCACCACCAGCTTCCTGTTACCCGCCCACACCCCCAAACGGAGACCAAGTTCCTGGAGGTGGTCACCTCACCTGGCTGCCAGGAAAACTGTGTCCAAGTGGGCTCTCTCTCTTTTCTTAAAACAAAAAGGGTTTTTTTTTTTTTTATTTTGGAAAAACATCTTTTTTTAAAAGATTTATTTATTTAAGTAATCTCTACACTCAATGTGGGGTTTGAACTCATGACCCCAAGTCCACCAACTGAGCCAGCCAGACGCCCCTATGTTGGAAAATTGCAAACACACAAGAAGTAGAGAGAATAGCTTAACGAGTCTCCACATAACGTCAACAGTTATCAACATTTCCCATCATTTTGTCTCTCTCCTCCCTCTTCCATCTTTTTATTTTCCTGGACACCTTTTTTTTTTTCTTTAGATTTCACTTACTTATTTGAGAGAGAAGAGAAAGAGAAAGAGAGTGAGCACACGAGCAGGGGGAGGGGCAGAGAGAGAAGGAGAAGCAAACTCCCTGATGAGCAGGGAGCCCAATGTTGGGGGGCTCGATCCCAGGACCCTGAGATCAAGACCTGAGCTGAAGGCAGATGCTCAACCGACTTGAGCCACCCAGGCGCCCCTTTCCTGGACACTTTTAGAGCAAATCTGGTCTTCATACTAATTCACTCATAAATACATTTCCATATGTATCACTAACAGAGAAAGGCTTTTTTTTTTAAGATTTTATTTATTTATTTGAGAGAGAGAGAGTGAGCACATAAGCAAGTGGGGGCAGAGAAGCAGGCTCTCCGCTGAGCAGGGAGCCCGACGCGGGGCTTGATCCCAGGACCCTGAGGTCATGACCTAAGCTGAATGCAGCCACTTAACCAACTGAGCCAGCCAGGCACCCCCAGAGAAAAGATTTAAAAAGCACGATGATTGGGGTGCCTGGGTGGCTCAGTTGGTTGGGCGTCTGCCTTCGGCTCCGGTCATGATCCCAGAGTCCTGGGATCGAGCCCCGCATCAGGCTCCCTGCTCAGCGGGAAGCCTGCTTCTCCCTCTCCCACTCCCCCTGCTTGTGTTCCCTCTCTCGCTGTCTCTCTCTGTGTCAAATAAATAAATAAAATCTTTAAGAAAAATAAATAAATAAATAAAAGCACGATGATACCACTGTCACATCCATTCAAATTAGTAATAATTTCTTAATATTATCTAATACCCAGACTGTAGTCCATTTTCCACTATTAGTTCACACATACCTTTTTACAGTGGGTTTGTTCAGGATCTGTACACATTTCACACACTGCACTTGGTTGATTTGCCCCCTAAGTCTCTAGTCTTCCACATGGGCTCTGACACTACATTCGAGGTTCTCCATGGGAGCAGCCAATTAATGTCCCTGGGAGGTTTTTTTTGTTTTTTAATTTATTTATTTATTTATTTATTTATTTGAGAGAGGGTGCACGCCAGGGGAGGTGCAGAGGGGGAGGGAGAGAATCTCAAGCAGGCTCCACACCCAGCATGGAGCCGATGCGGGCCTCGATCTCACAACCCTGAGATCATGACCTGAGCCGAAATCAAGAGTGGGACACTTCACCGACTGAGCCACCCAGGCACCCCAGTGTCACCTGGGAGTTTTTACAAAACACCCATACCTGGGCTCTGCCTGGACCAGTTAGGTTGGGATCCCTGGGGTGAGCCTGGGCCTGAGTATTTGCATTCATTCACTTGTTAAGCCCCCCGCCCCCGCCCCTGCCCCCCCTCGGTGATCCCGGTAATCCCTGCATGCTGCTAGGGCTGGGAGCCATGGAATACACTCCGGGATTGCACCCCCCAGGGGGCAGGTGACAGTGTCTAGTTGTCACAGCTTGGAGAAGGGGAGGGGATGCTAGTGGCCTCTAGTGGGTGAAGGCCAGGGATGCTGCTCAGTATCCCACAGGGCCCAGGACGGGCCCCCATGACAGCGAATGACCCAGCCCCAGACATCAAGCGCAGACATTGAGAAATTCTGACCCTGAAACACAGCCCCCACTGTTCTCAGGGGACCGAGGACTCCTGGGGGAGGAAGCAAGTTAAACTGGATTCTTTCCATTCCTCATCTCAACCCACACAGTTGGCAAAACCCATCCACCTGGCCGCCTCTCATTAGCAGTCACCCCTCCCGAGACTGGCAGCTCCTCCCTCCTCCCTCGGCTTGGGGCCGCAGAGCCCACTGGTTGGGTGACCTGTGACATCCCTGTGCCACAGGCCCCGGGACGTGGACAGAATAAGTGTCTCCCCCTCGCAGGGCCGTCCTAAGCAGGTGGTGCCGGGGGGGGGGGGGGGGTCGCGTGCCTAGGTGGCGCTGTCAGTGACAGTTATCCTATTTACCGTGGTACCCCCGTGCCCGGCGCAGAGTAGGTGCTCAGAAAGCATGTGTAGAAATAATAAATCCCCATTTGTCCTGGTGGAAACTGAGGCCCAGAAACAGGCTGATCTCACAACCAGCACCGAGCATTCATTCAGCCTGCTGAGGACCTCTCTGCCTGCAGAAAAGGCCTCGCTGGTGCTCCACCATGCCGGAACCAGAACCTGGTGGCTGTGCCCACCGCCCCAGGGGCTCCCCCACCCCTCTGTCACCACCATTAAAAGGAGACAATTCAGAGCAGCCCTGCCCCACAGCTCACAGCCAGGACACGAGACCCTGGACAGTCCCCTTTCCCTCTGAGGGTGCGGAGTGGGGACCCTCGGAAGGAGCATCCTGTCCCTAACCCTGCCCCCTTTTGTCCTTCTTTTGGGGGGGGACATGATACATTTTCTACCTGTCACTCCGGACTTGATATAAAAGACTGCAACATTTTTAGGAATGACTCAAAGGGAGAACACACAGCTAGGATGCTGACTCTGTTTCCTGCAACTCAGTTCCTTCCTGCTTTCGCCAAGGGAGGGCCACTGTCCTGCTCTGTGACTCAGTTTCCCCTTCCAAGCCTCCAGAATTACATACCGTACAGGGTGTGGAGATCTTGTGGGCATGACGGCCTTCTGACAATGACATAAAGAACCCACGGTCGGGGGTGCTTTTCTCCCTCCTGGCTAGCTGGGTAGGTGCGGGCAGAGACCTTCTCATCAGGGAGCCTCCTAAGAAACCCATTTGGATAAAAGGTCTCCACACCCACCCGGAGGGGAACTGGAGACTTACTCCCAGCTGGGCATCAGCAAAACCTGAAGCTGGGGCCGCGGGCCAGGAGGCAAGTCTTCACACCCCCCTCTTGCTGCACCCCGGGTTCACCTCCAGAAGTGAAGAGTGAAAGCCTGTGAGGAGAGTGGAAGGGCCAGACCCTAACACCAGGGAGGCTGCCTTTCGATCACGAGGGCCATCTGAAGCCCCACGGTTTTCCCAAGATGGGGCGGGAGGGGGGGGGCGGGGCCGTGTTGCTTACTGTCCCCAGGGCCCCGAGCAGGGGTAGGGAGCTGCGGATGGCGAGATGGTGGGGCCTCCCACTTCTCGCCTCCCCCCTCCGCAGCCGGGCCATGGGGCCCACTCAAGTATGGCTACCTGGTATGGGAGAACCCTGGCGCCCCTTTCCACCCAACCAGGGCTGGGGTGCACGGCCTCAGGGAGCCTGGCAGGCAGCCCCGGGGAGGTTCCCAAACTTCCCCCGGACCCCACCCTCCACCTCCTCCCCAGGCCGGGCGAGAGGAAACTGAGGCGGGAGGCCGGAGGCGCGGGCGCCGGGCGCGCCCCTGGCACGGTCCCCGGGAGGCGGCGGGCGGGCCTGCTCCGCCCCCGCGCCCGGTCCGGGCAATCCGGCGCCCGCGGGCTGGGCGGGGCCGCAGGCAGCACCGCCCCGAGGGGCCGGGGAGGGGGCGGCGGGAGGCGTGCGCGCGGTGGCGGCCCGGAGCGCCGGCCGGGGCGGAGCGGGGGGCCCCCGTGCACTGCCCGGCCCGGGCCATGACCCCCGCTGCTCTCTCTTGCAGGCTCGTCGCCCCGGTCCCCGGAGCCCGGCCACCGCCGCCGCCAGCGCCCGGGCGGGCCCCGTGCGCCCCGGGCGCGGCTCCGCAGTGAGCCCCCCAGGAAGCGGTGAGTGCCCCGCGCCGCGCGCGCCCCGCTGCCTGGCCCGGCGCTGCCAGCCACCCTGCCAGAGGACGCCCGGCTCCCCGAGAGCCGCAGGCGACCAAGCGGCGTCCACGCCCCGCCGGCTCCGGCGGCGGGAAGGGCGCGCCCGGGGAGACCAGGGGGTTCCGGGGGGGGCGTTGGGGGACCCTCGAGGTCCTGGGCGTCCCCCCAACTTCTCGCAGACTTTTCTGCGGAGAGGCGGATTTGGGGAAAGTTGGGTCCGGAGCTCTGGTTGTGCTGCAACTTACCCCGGGCGGGTGGGGGTGTGTCCGCGCGTAGACGCCTCGGGCCCCCCACTGTCCACCCGACACCTCGCGCTGTCACGAGTTCCTCGGGAACGGGCCAGACCGCCATTCCTGAGAGCTGGGACGGAGCCCGGCCGGGGTGGGGGCAGGAGGCCTCGGGAGGAACCATTTCCCCTCTATCGAGTATTTCAAGCTATATTATTTATGAGCCGCCTCACTTAGGGGCCCCCTTGGCGCCCCGGGCATCAAAGCAGGTTTGCAACCGCAAAGGGCGACCAGTGTGAACGCACGCGCGACTTCCCCCGGCCGGCTGAGCTCAGCGGAACTGGGGGAGGCTCTCAAGAAGGGGGACCCGCAGCTCCGCTCGCCCGGCCGCGTGGGGGGCGGGGTCAAGGGCGGTCGGACTCGGTCCGGAGGCGCCGGGCTGTGGGGCCACGGAGGAACCGCGGAGAGAGGCAGTCTCTACTGGCTGAGCAGCTAGTGGATCACGGAGGAAGGGCAGGTGCAAGGCGCTTCTGAGAGAAGCACAAGCGCCCCATCTTACAGATGAGGAAACTGAGGCTCAGAGAAGCAGAGCTGGACGGGCAGGCCCTGGCGTTTCCTGCCCCACCCCCAGGAATCCCCTCACCTGTCCAGGCCACACCTACCTTGGGTTCTTTGTCCCCACCCTGGGTACCGGTTCCTCCGGATGGATGGATGGATGGATGGATGGGAGGGAGGGAGGGAGACAGGGAGGGAGGCCCGCGGTATATTTATGGAAAGACTTAATCCCTCTGCAAGCCCCAAGGAGGCTGAAAGCTTCACCCACCTAATCTCCTCTCCCTGGAAGCCCTTCCCTTGCTTGTGGGGTGCAACTCAGTGGGCACTGAGCCGGAGTTTAGGTCACCTCTGAGGACTGGAGCCAGGACCTTCCCCTCAGTGGGTGTGGAAAGGGAGCAGTGCTATTTAGTGTGTACCGAGCACTTGCGGTATTCCAGAGCCCACAGTCCCCATCACCTGCCTGGTCCTTTTCATCCTCTGACCAAGTAGTGGTGTTATCCCCATTTTACAGATGAGGACACAGAGGCTTGTAAAGGTCATAAGGCGGGTCAGTGGCAAGGCCAGGCCTTGAACCCCTAGCCCTGACAGTGAATTGCTCTTGAATATGGCAGGGGCTAGGCCAGGCCTCTGGGACCAGCAAGTGCAACACCTCCCCCCCATTAAAATATTATGAACGTGTAATACACACATGGTAAGGTGCACATCAAAAGTGTATACCAGCTCCGGAAATAGAACTTCCCTAGGAATGTCCTCCTGCCCCTCCCAGCGGCAGTCTCCCTTGGGAGCCAGCAGTGGGTCCCATGTCTCCCACAGGCTGCCACTTCCGAAAACCTTCAGGTGAGCTGGCAGGTGCTCACTGCTGCGGGCTGGTACTTCGTGGCTCCTATCATCAAGGCTGCCATGAAAAACAATTGCATGTTTTTGGGGGCACCTGGCTGGCTCAGTCAGAAGAGCATACTCTTGATCTCATGGTTGTGAGTTCGAGCCCCACATTGGGTATGGAGCCTACTTTAAAAAAAATTTTTTTTTTTTGAAAATTTTATTTACTTATTTGACAGAGAGAGGGAGAGAGATTGAGAACGAGCAGGGGGAGCGGTAGAGGGAGAGGAAGAAGCAGCCTCCCGGCTGAGCAGGGAGCCCGATGTGGGGCTGGATCCCAGGACCCTGAGATCATGACCCGAGCCGAAGGCAGATGCTTAACCCATTGAGCCACCCAGCCGCCCCTAATTGCACATTTTTAAATTAACCCTGTGGTTAATTAATCATTAACTTGACTTCTAATAGCATACCCCTTATTTTTAAAGAAACATTTTTATTGACATATAACATATGAAAAGCTACACAAACCATAAGTATTGAGCTTGATCACACAGAGGCTCAGAGCAGGCAGTCGGTGAGTATCTTGCTCAGAGTTACATGGTCAATCACAGCGAGGCCATGGCTGGACCCCAGGTGGCCCAAGACCCTTCTCCATAACAGAAAAATAGGTGGGGATTTCAGTGGGTGCTTTGCCTCCCCGCCCCCATCCTCTTTCACTTCCTGTTGGTGAGCTGCTGTGGGCCAAGCAGCTGTCCCTGCTCCCCCCCACCCCCAAGAGAGGAGCTTGCAGCCTCCTGCAGGTCCATGGGCTAAGGCCAGGGAGATGCTCATGTTTGCACTCTGTGTACCAGGATGAGAGGCATGTTAACGCTTGTAGCATCTGTTCCCAGCACAGACCCTTTGGCTGGAATTGCAGGAATTCTAATCCTGTTACAAAAAGCAAGTGCCTTTTCTAAAGAAGGAAGAAAACCAAGATGTTCCCTGTGCTTACTGGGAGCCCAGGGTGGCCAGCCTGTTAGAACCTTCTTCCCTGTATTTGCAGTGAGGAAACAGGCGAGGAGAGCTTGCCCACGTGCCCCGGCTGGGAGTGGCACCTGGTTCCATCCTCACTCGGTGGGTCCACCCACCTAGGCCAACTGTCACATTCCTCAGCTATGATTCTTCACCCCGGCCCTCTCCTTGGGCTTCAAGTGAGCTATTGGTTAAGCAGCTGCCACACTACGGTGAGTCATGACCTCCAGAGGATCATTCCGATTCCGTCTAGGAGGTGGCTCTGCAGAGACCAAGATCAGACTTCCAGCTGGACCCGACCTTTCACTCACTTTCCCTCTCCAGGCCTCCGTGTCCTCATCTGGGAAACCCATGTGAGCACCAAGACCACCTCTGTCGAGAGCTGCCAGATTTTGCAAATAAAATACAGGATGCACCTGGCACGCGACTCTTGATCTCAGGGTTGTGAGTTCAAGCCCCATTTGGGTGTACAGATTACTTAAAAATAAAATCTTAAAAACAAAACAAACAAAAAAACCCGGACACCCAGTTAAGTTTGAATTGCGGATTCATGATGAAGGATTTGGGGTCTGAGCATGTCCCATGCAGAAACAGGGCACTATATATTTTATCTGGAGCCTTCTCTGTCCGGCTCCTTCCAGCTCTAGATGCGTATGATTCACTCCAGAAAGACGTCCCCTCACACTCCAGAGCCCAGCCTCTGGTCCACAGAAGTAGTAACTGAAGGGAGTCAGCCCGCACTGGGGCCAGACTTCAAGAAGTAGCGTCCCCCCAGTCCGTCGGTGGCTCTGTGTCTGGGACACAGTATATCGTAGTTACTTTTTACTTTGGGCAGCGAACACGCTGTCTTCCTTTTCTCCGCACTGCAAGCGTGTAGAAGGTGAGTGGGGGAGCTCTCACCGCTGTGGGCTGGCAGTTTCTTCCAGGCTGCTGTAAAAACAGTCACAGACCGCTCGGCCACGTGTGTCCTTCCCCTGGAGATGCTCCTGCTTTTAGCGCACGCCGCGTGGCGTGCAAAGCAGCTGACAGCCATCTCTCTCGGCGGCTCAGAGCAGAGGCAGACCCCGCAGGAGGAAGGGTGTATCGTCGCCGTCCCTGCCGCGAGAGAGGACCCTGTGGTGGCCATTTGGCAGTAGAGCCATTTGTATGCCCGGGTGCAAGAAAGAGCCCGTTCTACTTCAAGCTGTTGTGCAAATAATTAACAATCTGATATTTCAAAGGGAACATAAACAGCCCGACGCAATAGGAAAGGGAGGTTTTCCACACTCCTGCCAAAGTGTGGAAGAGGGGACATTTATACCTAAACTAGCGGTTCTCCTGGGCCTGACTGTACTTGCGCCATCTTGCTGAGCGAAGGGGGACCCCTCCCACGAGAGCTTTGCTTCCCTGCCATCAAATCTCTTTCCTCATCGCAGAAACCCGTATCTTTGTAACGAACGCAGCGCAGAGCCGCGGCGTATGGGATGATGGGGCCCTGAAACCGAGCGCCCCCGGGTGGGGCTTCCTAGCCCCGGGACCCCTCGGAGCTCCATCCCCCGCCCCCCCGTCTGTAAAATGGGGTGGTGGTAATGTTTCTCTCTTAGGGCATTGTTAGGGTGGAGTGGAGTAATTTTTATAATAATCTCAGCCCAGGACTTGGCCTCTTAAAAGCATTAGCCAGGTATCTGTCAGCTCTCGTTATTGTGATGCTGCCCACGGAGGGGTCTGAGGTAGAAGTGGCCTCACTCGCCCCAGTCAGGCCTCCATTCCCCCAGTTGTAGAATCAGGCTTCAACTCCTCCCATTCACGGGGCTCTCTCCGCAGTCTCTGCCGGGCCTGGCCCTCGGTCAGCAGCCCCATCACAGAGGGAGTGGAGTGGATCGCCCGTGGGAGCAGCCCAAACCGGGGTCCCCTACGCAGGACACCCCTAACGCAGCACCTGCGCGGGAGTGCCGGGGACAGGACCACCCCCCAGGCTGGTGGCAGGCTGCCACTTTGACACAGAGCCTGGGCAGCCCGACTTCAGCACCTCCGGCTCAGAGAGGGAAATGACTTGCCTGAGGTCACACAGCTCTTGGACCCTGGTTCGTCCTCGTTCCTCCAGGCCGTTCCCCACCCCCTGCTGCCTACCTTCTGTCCTGTGGGGAGGTAGAGGCAGGGTGGCCAGAGTTAGGGCCCGTGCACTGGGACAAGACACGTCGGTTTGTGAAAATTCTCCATTGGGGAATTTTAGAAATCGGACACAGAAACGCTGCACACTGACATGGCCCCTTGATGTGACCTGGCCGGACCCTCACGCAGCTTCTGGTCCCTGTGTCCCCTGAACCCAGGCTGGGGCCACTCCTGCTTCCTCCTCCTCTTGCTTCCTTGATCTGCCTTCTTTCTTCTCCCTCCCTCTCCCCTTCCCCCCTTCTCCCCCCTCCCTCCCCTTTCCCCCCTTCCTCCTCCTGTCTCTCTCTCTCTCCTTCCCTCCTGAATGTTTTGAAATGGGTGTTTTTCAAGTCACAAGACAGCTTTAGAGACGAAACCTATCAATTCAGGACAAGTCTTGGGGAGGTGGTGCTCCTGGCACAGAACAACACAGCCTTCCCCAGACCAGAGCCGCGGTCCCCTGAACGCTCCTCCAACTGCATCAGAGAAGTCTCCAGGAAAACACGGTCTGATGCACAGAACCGCGGTCTGGGCCACCACTGGGCAGGCGGTGGCGTCGGGCACGGAGGCCGCGGGACCCCTGCTGCTCTTGTGTCTCTGCTTTTCTTTCCCTGGTTGACTTCTCTTGAAATAGTTTCAAGCCTCCAGAAAAGTTGCAGGAACACAAAGTGCTCCTCCAGGTCCTTTCCCAGAGACGAACACTTAGCCACGTTTGCCTTGGGGTCTCTCTCCGTACGTACACGCGTGTGCTGATCTCCTAGCCGGACCACCGAGTTACGCTGCAGGCGCGGTGGCCCCGAGCCCAGACACCCGGAGCAGCCTCTTGCAGACTCGGTCCGATGATCGAGATCAGAAACCTGAACATCGGCTGCATCCTGTCACCTCAGAGACAGTTGTCTCTCTTTTGACTATTTTAGTATTAGTTGTTTTTTTTAAGATTTTATTTTTTTGAGAGAGAGAGCACGAATGGGAGGGGCAGAGGGAGAGGGAGAAGCAGACTCCCAGCTGAGCAGGGAGCCCCACTCGGGGCTCAATCCCAGGACCCCGGGATCATGACCTGAGCCGAAGGCAGACGCTTCACCGACTGAGCCACCTGGGCACCCCAGCATTTTTCAGACAAACACAGAAATACGTCATGAACTCCCACCTTTCAGCTTCGGCGCCCGTGCCCCAACTGCGCCATCCCCCTGCGCCCACAGCACGGGGGTGGCTTTTCTGGAGCATTTTACAGCAAAGTCCTAAGGCCTTCCCCGTAAATCACTGTCTAAACCCTGGGACGGGTCACCCACAAGCGCACAGTGAAGTCGGGGTGCACTGCGCACGGTGTGTCTACTAGGCTGTGATGTGTGAGCTGCTCACAGTGGCCAGTGGGGGTCCTGGGTGTGTTCGTGAGCCCGATCTCAGGGCTGCAGACCCCTGGGCCGGAGACCCAGCCTGAGGAGGGTTGGGAGAGACAGAGGTAAGGTCTATGCCACCCCTTGCTTAGCCCCCACCCCCAACCCCGGGAAGCCCTGTAGTTGAAAATGTTGTGGCTGTAGGGTCCCAAGTGCTGGGTTTGAACCCTGAACCCACCTCTTGCTACCCATACAACCTTGTGCAAATTAACTAACCTCCCTGTGCCTCTGTTTCCCCCTCTGTGGAATGGGGATGGGGATGGTCCCAATGTTTCAGGGCTGTTGTGAGCACTAACTGACCAGGAATCTCGGTCCAGGGGCTCTGACAGGCACACAGTGAACGCTCAAGAGAGAACACGTGCTACTCCCACAGGCCTGGCCTTGGGCTCTCTCTTTCTCCAGCCTGGCCCTTGCTCCTCCCCTGAAGGAGACCCTGTCCTAGGCATCGCATCCTGCACATTATTAGAATCCCCTGGGGAGCTTTTAAAAAATCTCAGGACCAGGCCCACACCCAGGCCAGTTACCCCAGAATCTCTGGGGTGGGACCCAGGTGTCTGCGTTAAGTGCCCGGGCGAATCCCCTCTCTTGTAGGAGGCAATGCTCAGTGCCTCTGCCGCAGTAATGAGCATCCCCTGGGTCTTGTTGAGATGCAGCTCCCGAGCCTGCGGGGGGGTGGGGCCTGAGAGCACGCATCCCTCACAAGCTCCCGGTGTTCCCGCGCTGCTCGTCAAGACCGCACTCCGGATAGCACGGCCGTGGACAAAGGCCCCAGCTGGAAGCCACGACCTGTCTTCCCTCTGTGGCTGTTATAAATAATAGCACTGGACACCTCTCGGGCTTGAGCTCTGTGCCCTCCTGGTAACTCAGTCTTCCATGCTGCTCAGTGAGCCCGCCAAGAGCATCACCCCCATTTTAAAGATGAGGAAAGTGAAGTCTTGGTTGAGGAACCGTCCCCTGCGGTCACCTGGCTGAGCCAGGCTCTGGTCCAGCCAGGAGGACACACAGCTCCAGGGCCTGCCGGCAAGTTAAGAGATATTCCACCACTGTCTATCTCTCTCCTGGCCTGTCTCTCTCCCTCCCACTCGCTCGTGCTCTCCGCTTCGTCTCCAAGCCCCCCAGCCTGTCTCCAGGCCCCCTTCCTTCCTACCTGTCCCACAAACCCAACCTGGATGAAACTGAAGCCCTCACCCTGGGTTTCCCCAAGCCAGCCCCTCCTGGTCCCACCAGCTCCTGAGCTGCATGTCTCCCAGACTCCCAGCTGCTCCTCCACACCCTCATTGTCCCCCCACCGCACCACCCCCCCGAAACCCCCGTCTTCCATCCTAAGGCTCCACAATTTCTGACCCAGAGCGAGCTTCTCCAACCTTAACAGGCACAGGGCTCCCGGGGGGCCTTGTTAAAATACCGATTCTGGCTCCATGCATCTGGGCGTCCTGAGATGCTGCACTGCTAACAAGCCCCCAGGGGGGCCAAGGCTGCTGGTCCGCCAGCGCAGCTTGTGTAGTGAGCGCCTGGGGGACCCCAGCACTTCCTAGCCAAGGATGCCAGCCTCCGGGCAGGACGGGATGACGGGTTTCAGAGCACAACATGGGGCCTCGGTCACACCCGCGTCGGAGATCCGAGGGGCCCCTCTCGTGGCCACCCTCCACGCCTCTCCCCGCCCCCAGCCTGGCACACAGGCAGCTCCCTGTGAATGGAGGGATGAGCCTCACAGGCCCCAGACCGAGGTCGGGGCAGCCCCAGGGCTGGAACCCCGGCTCCCTGAGCCTGATTTCCACGTCTGTGAGTGGGAACGGTCGTAGCACACCCCGGGACTGTCGCTGAGGGTGGTCACGAGCACACAGGTGCTGAGCACCATCAGCTGCTGCCTGTTTTATTCATCACTCAGAACACCAAGGACGCATCCCATTGCTGGCCGAGGGGGGGAACAGTGAGACAACTTTAACTCCCTTGGACTGAGGCTAGGTGCCTTTAATCTGTTAGATCTCCAAAGTACGTGCCTCTTAAATGAGGGGTGGGGCCCTAACAAGCGGAGCCCATCATGGTGGCCTCAGGGCCGCTGGCCCCGCAGCCTGGCCGAGGATCCTCACATCCTCCAGCTCCTCCTTCTGAAGCCAGCCACCTCTGCAGACCCTAAAAGAAAGGCCAGGTCAGCCCCCGGCCCCACGCTCACCTCCACTGCACCCCACACTCGGATCTCCAGTATATTCAGCTCTGAGGCGCCTGAAAGTTTTTTCCACCGCACAGACTCATCTTTGAGCAAACCCCGGCCCAGCTGTAGTCAGCACTCACCCTGACCTCGCCAGTCTGGCGGTTTCTCTCCCCACTACTTCCTGTTGTGAGCCCGGGGGACGGGGGCGGGGCGGGGGCTGGCCGCACGTGGCCGACACCGACGAGCCCCTTCTCTCTCCACAGGCCCGCAGAGGTGCCGCCATGGGGCTTCAGCTGTCCTGCCTGAAAGGTAAGGGGGGCAGCTCCCCACCAGCTCCTCTGGGGCTGGGGAGTGGGGGGAGGCGAAGGAATGAGGCCGGAGAGAGTGGGAGGGTACACCCTGGGGGGGGGGCCGGCCACCACTGAAAGCACCTGTACCCAGCAGCTGCCTTATAAAGGCTTGCTCTGACTCTGAGCGCCCCTGCAGGCCTTCCCTGGCACGGACAGGTGAGTGGTGTGGGACAGTCGCCATGCCCCTGGGCCGTGGCTTGTCCCTCAGGGGCGTTAGTCCCAACCGTGGAGAGTAAGGGAGGAAGAGCCCCCGACAGGCACACCCCGGGGTGTTTGCTGTCCACCCCGCGGGCCTGTTATCACTGACCTAGGAGGTCCGACCCACTGGGTGCTGGGGAAGGCCAACAGGGAGAAGGTCCCAGAAGGACACAGAATCGCTGTGGAATGTGGCAGGTGTTGGCAGAGGCAGCCCAGACCCCTGTCCTGTGCCCTAGACCTTTCTGTCCGGCGTCTGGATGGCCCAGGGGCACCTCAGACCAAAGTGGCCCACGCTCTCCCCTTGAAGCCCATTCTTCAGCGACAAATGCTCCCCAGCCGGAAATCTGGGAGTTGTTCTGATGGCCCCTCGCCCACGTGTGGCATGCCCAGCCGCCCTGACTCACCTCCTGGATGCTTCCGAGGTGCCCCCGACCCCATCCCTTCGCCGCAGGAGGTCAAGCGCGCGGGAAGGTCCAGGCCAGAGTGAAGGACCACCTTCGGTCCCGCTGCTGGGATGGGTGAGCTTAGGAGAGCATCTGGTTGGCCCCGCTTAGGGCTTATGCTCCGCCCCCTTGGCAGGGGGTGGGGCATCTTGATGGACAGTTCCTCCAAGACACCGCGCAAGTGCGGGGCAGTGGGTCCCCTGGAGAAAACCAGAGTGTCGTTGGCAAGGTGGGGAAGCTATGCTGGAGAGCCGTGCGCAAGCCACTTCCCTCCAGGGCCTGGCCCCTCTGAGACCGCAGGCTGAGCCCACGCTGGAGTGGGGGGCATTTGCGGGCCGAGAATCTGGGGGGGTGGCCGGCCAGGGGTTGCATCCAGTCAGGGCCCCTGGAGCTCAGGGACCCTCCTCCCTTAGACTTCGCGGCAGGTGTCCCCAGGGCCGGGCACAGGGTGGGCATTCAGGACAAGCTTTTGGTTTTGGTTTTTAATCGTGGTAAGATATATGTAACCTAAAATCTGCTGTCTTAACCGTTCTTAAGTGTACAGTGCCCGAGCATTAAGTACATTCATGTTGTTGCGCCAGGTGTCCCCACCACCCACCTCCAGACCTTCTCCACTGTCCCCGGCACACACCAACTCCCCAGCCCCTCCCCTCAGCCCCCCTCCCACCATCCTACCTTCCGTCTCTGTGAATTTGCCTATTCTAAGGGCCTCCGATGTGAGCAGTGACCCAGTATCTACCCTTTCCTTACTGGCTTATTTCACTCAGCAGAATGTCCTCAAGGTGTCAGAATAGCCTTCCTTTTTAAGGCTGACTTATATTTCCCGTGTATAGACCACCTTTGGTTTATCCAATTCGTTCCTCCGTGGGCACGGGGCTGCCTCCCCTTTTGGCTGCTGGGCCAGGACATCTTTGATGAGTTAACCAAGGCCCTGGAGGGACCCCTGGGGCTGCTTCCTTTCCAGCCCAAGGCGGGGACCACCCAGGGGAGGAGACCCAGACACTTCAGACCCGGAGAGCCCCTGGGGAACATCCCATGCCCCCCGCAATTTCCCTCCCTACAGGACTGAGAGCCCTGGTGCTGGGGGGCTTTTAAAAGGGCCTCCTTCCAGCCAGACCCTGGAGGAGCAAAGGGCTGGAATGTTGCTGGAGCAGCGAGGTTTGCTCACATATTTTTCACTGCAGCTCGTTGGGGCCTGCCACCGGCCCTGGGCTGCCAGCCCTCTACCCACACCAGCCTCACCCAGCCCTGATGTCGGGAGGTGGCAGGTCTCTTGGGTGTGACAGGCAGGGGGAGGGGGGCGGGGGGGCGGGGAGCTGAGCACCAGACCCTCTCTCCGTGCTTCACCAAGACGACCCAGGCCCACCCGCCCAGAGGCCCCAACGCTCCTTCTCCCATAAGGGACGGGCCACAGCCCAGCAACTGCAAAGCGCCAGGTGCCCCTCGGCCCCTTCCCTGCACACCCTTGTCCAAATTACCTTCTCGGCCCTCGCCGCCTGGGCCCTCCGCCCGCAAGCGTGGTGTTACCCCACTGTAGGGCTGCGACATGTCTGTGTGTCCTGTCTGGCTGCCACTGGTATGTCTTTCCACACACTCTAACGCCTGGGTCACATCCCGCCAAGCGTTGGTCTTTGGGTGGTTTCCAACTCGTTGCTTTTGTAAATCGTGCCGTTTTGAACATCTTTGATTTCTGATTTTTAAAATCATTATTTCTTTGGGATGAATTCCAGAAATCAGAATGACCCAGTCAAGTAATTAGAATACATGGTGAATTCTTACTGGGGGCTCAGCCTGGACAGGGCCCTGTTCTGTGCATATTCTGTGTGGATCCGCTCCCCTGTCTCCACGACAACCAAGTGAGTCCTCCTGGGATCCCCAGTTTCCAGATGAGGAAGCTAAGGCACAGAGAGGCAGTGCCGTTGGCCCGAGGCCACACAGCTGGGACCCGGTGGGATCTGAACCCCGGGAGCGCTGGTTCCAGAGGCCTTGTTTCAACCACCACTGGTATGGCCTCTCCAGGAGGAAACATTTTAAGTTGACATTTGAAGTAGTCGCTGTAGCCAGAAACGTTATCAACACGTTCTCATTCATCTTCACAGTCGGTAAGATGGTGTCAGAGTTTCCTGGAGCTGCCGAAACGTATTACCCCAAACTGAGGGGCTTCAAGCAACGGAAATGGGTTCCCCCACAGTCTGGAGGTTACGAGTCCTAAATCGAGGCGCCAGCAGGGTCGCCACGCTGTCTCCGAAGGCTCCAGGGGAGGGTCCTCCCTGTCTCTCCCGCCCCTGGGGGCTCCAGGCGCTCCTGGGCGTGTGGCCCGTCCTCCTGGGTCGGCCTCTGTCCTCACACGGCCTCCTGCCTGTGTCTCTGTGTCCTTTCTCTTAGAAAGACACCGGTCTTCGGACTTAGAGCCAGCCTTAAATCCAGGATGATCTCATCCCAAGACTCTTAACGAATCACATCTGCAAAGACCTTATTTCCAAATAAGGTCACGTTCTGAGGTTCTTTGTGGACGTGGATTTGGGGGGACACTCTTCACCCCACCATGAGTCACTTCACCCCTGAGCCCCGCACACGCGGGGCAGGAAGGTGCTTCTCCGGTCTGATGGCAAAGACTCAGCCCGAGGTGGGGACCTGTGGAGGGTGCGGCACGGGAGAGAGGAACACAGCTGCGCCGAAATCCTTCTGTTTCCGGTCCCAAAGGAGAGTGGGTGCAGCGGAGCACTGGGAGTGGGGTCCTGCTGCCCAAGGGCCTGGCCACGGCAGCTGTGACATGTGGGAGTGCTCCGTTGTCCAAAGAGCAGCTTCCCCGTGCCCTCTGGCGGAAGGGCTGGCTTTGGTCCGGGCATCACTGAGCCAGGAGCTGCTCCCAGAATGGGGTCCCTTGATTTGCCTATTTTGTGCTCACTACAGCTGGGCAGCGTAGGTGACTTCACAGTGGGGAGACTGAGGCACAGGGCCACTCTCACTGGCCCGCGTCCCATGGCCGGTTGGAGGGGCTTGGCTCAGTAGGCAGGGGAGGGGTGAGTGGGTTCCCGGTTTGTGGGTTTGTGAGCAGCAATAGGGGCCCCAGAGCTGAGGCCTCAGCATCACCTGGGAACTGGTCAGACGCATGGGCCCCTCCCAGACCTACTGAGTCAGAAACTCGGGGGGGGTTTTAACAAACCCTCTGGGGGATTCCAGTGCTTGCTCAAGTTTGAGAACAACTGGTGACCTGCCTCTGGGGTCAGAAAGATCTGAGTTCAGATCCCAGGTGTGTCCCTGACCAACTGCAACCTTGTACAAATCTCTTCACATAACAAAGCCTCAGCTACCCCATCTGTAAAATGGAGTGATGAGTGGGGACATTTCCTGGGCCAGGTTTTGAGGCTTATCTGAGATAGACTGGCACTGAAGATGGTGCCCAGTGGACAGGGTTTCCTGTCTGCCCTGGCCCTCTGTACCTTCCCATTCTGGTGGCAGCTGCAGGTGCAAGGGAAGTCAGTCTGGAGGTGTGGGCTTTCCTGTGGGGGCCACCTCGGGGGCCGCTGTGGTCTCTGGGGTTCCCCGGAGGGTGCCAGAGCCAGCCCTGGCCAATGACAGCGTCGCCGAGGAGACAGGCTCTGGGCCGGGCTGGTCCCAGCGGACTGTCCTTCTGGGGACACCTGGGACCAGGTGGCAAGGGCACCAGGAGATGGAGACTGTCCGGGCTTGGTGGCTTGTTCATGTGTTTTAATGACTATTTTTTAGAACAGTTTTAGATTTACAGAAAGTAGTTTCAGATTTACAGTTTCCCCTCTAGTTAAGGCTTGTATCGGCTTGGTCCCTTCATCACGGCCCCTGAACTAGTCCAGATATATTATTACCAATAAGGCACGTGCTTTGTTCAGCTTTCCTGTTCTCCCCTCAGGCCCCTTTGCTGTCCCAGGAGCCTACCTTACAATTACTTGTCACATCTCAGGCTCCTCTGATCCTGACAGTTTCTCAGAAGCTCCTCTTTGTGACCTTGACCGTCTTGAGGAAGACGGCCATCTGTTTGGGAGGACAGCCCACTGTTGGGATCTGGCCGATGCTAGTGGGGTCTTTAGTCTCTTGTGCCAAGCAGGTGACATGGTGATGGTAGGGACTGGGGACACGGGTCTGCCCTCCCCGGAGCCCCTGACTGTCCAGGCATTTCTCCCACTTCCCTTGCAGGGGGCTCAGGGCCTCTCCTCCTCTTGGCCTGTAACCCAGGCGTGGGTGGTTGGGGGCTGGTGGTCACGATGCCCATTTTTGCCTGGTATTAGGAGGCCTGAGACTAGCCTCAGATCACAGCGAAGATGAGCGTCACAACGCATACACCTTTTAGGACAAACTCTTGGTTCGAGCCGTCCGACGCTGCGGGCAGAGCTGGTCGAGAGACTGCTCACTGCACAAACATCGACTGCATCCCTACTATGCACCCACCCAGGGCCAGATACGGGGCTTCAGACATGAGCAAGGCGGCTGTGCTTCTGGACCGCATGGAGCTGGGAGAGAGAGAGAGAGGTGAACGTTACTCAGTGCAGCCGCCTGAGTGCCGACTGCCGCGTGCTAGGACAGAAACCTGTGGCCTGGCCCAGGGCAGGGGTGGCACCAGGGAAGCAAGCAAGCCTGGAAGAGCTATTCTGGGAGACGGTGGAACCAGGGGCAGGGAATTTGGGGTTTACTCCAGTGGGGGCTGGGGGCTCCACATAAAGAGAGGAATAAAGGCATCCATTCGGCTAGTACATTTTGAGCCATTTTCAGAACGCTTTGGGGGGCTTCATATGTTTAAAAGGAAGGCGACATGGTGGGGCCCGCATCGAGGTAGAACGTGGCCAAGGTCAATGTCTTAGTGTACTGAGCTCCCGTGTTCCCATTTGTGCAGTGGGCTGCAGCTTCCTGCCCACGGGGATCCTCGCTGCCTGCCTAAACCCCCTCCCTGTGGGGAACAGAGCCCAGACCAGCACTGTGTTCCCACAAGACCTTCCATCTGTCCGGCAGGCAGCTGTTGGACATCCACTCCGGGCCAGGCACTGCACCAGGCCCCAGGGAAGGGCTAAGGACGGCTCAGAGCCCTGTCCCCACACAGGAGAGGCAGAAACGAGTGCGTGAACACAAGATCCAGGCCGGCGGGTTGCGTGGTGACAGCAGTAAAGGGAACTGAAGTGGTGTCATACTGTGCACGAGGCCCCGACCTCAGAGCCAGCCACACGGAGGCAGGGAACAGTGTTCCAGGCAAAGGGAACAGCGGATGCAAAGGCCCTGAGACAGGGACAAGTTTGGTGAGCCGAAGGGCAGTGAAGAGGAGGGGCGTGTGACAGGAGTGAGGGGCTGAGGGGCCAAGCAGGAGTTGCTGAGGTCCCTGGGGCAGGCAGGGCCGTGGCAGCTGAGGTGTGGTATCGAGAATTTCTTGTATCAATAGTAGGGAGCACTAGAATCAGGGCAGACCGGGGGTCTAAGCCTCCCAGGCGACTCCGACTTGCAGGGATGCACGTTGGAATCACATGGGAGGCTTTCACAATGGTGCAGCTCTGGCCCGTTCCCCAGGGGGTGGGGATTCAGTTGGTGTGGGTGGGGGTCCTGGGCACCAGCGTGTTTATGAAACTTCCCAGCTGATTCTCCTGCGCAGCCCAGGGTGAGAACCACTGTCCGGGGCCAACATCCTTGCTTGTCACATGGAACCTGGGCTGGGGGCTCACTGCCCAAGGTGACAAGGTTGGCTTGGCTGGAAACCCAGGAGGCAGGGGCTCAGAGGGCAGGGAGACCCCCACCTGCTCCAAGGAGGGGTGGATAATCAGAGACTATCTTAAATGCCAAAGCAGATGGTACTTAACTTGGCCCCGCCCTGTCCCCATGGGAGAGCCAGCAGCTCTCCTGGCTCATGGCCTGGATTTAGCCCCATGTCCTGCTTAGGCTAACCAACCCCCCCCCCCAAACCCTGACACCGCACCTACTATCCTGAGGAAGGAGGGAGGAATGGCCGAGAGGGTCACAGTCAAGCTGGCTGGCCTGGGGAGTGCTTGAGGACCAATACTCAGGGTAGGCTTGGGCTTCCGTGCACAGGGGCTCTGGAGCTGAGATGGCCCTGCACAGTTGTCCCAGATCGAGGGGGACAGGCCTTTTACCTGCCCGTCTCCTGGACATGCTGGAGGGCTGTGTCAGGAGGGGCATGACCTTGGGCAGGGCTGAGATGAGGAGAGTGAGGGTGTGCCTGGCCCTGAGGATGGGGCCCCCTTAAATTGTGTACCCTAAGTTCCTTGAGTGCCCCTCTTCAGTCCCTCCCAGCTTGGGGGCAGGCAGGTCCTAGGGAACCATCGGCATGCAGCACTCCAGCCCCCTGGGGACAAGCCTGGGCCGTAAAGCATGACATCTACTCAGGCCACAGGACTGTGGGGCCAGAGCCTGTGGGCCAAAAAGGCACAGGCCCCAGGACGCCTGTCCTCTGAGTCCTAGCCACCCCCACAGCCGGCCTCAGCTGCTGGCGGCCCACACTGGTGTCCTAACCATGCACTTCCCATGTGTCAGTCAGAAGGGGGGCCGTGCAGGGGAGACCATGAAGGTGGGAGAAAGGACGGCAGCTCCGTCTGAACAGCTAGGGAACCATGTCCCACACGCATGGTTCAGTGAAAGGAACAAGGGGCAGAACGACAGGTCTAACACCACCATGCATGTTGGAAAAAGGAAACAAATACGCCTGGGAGGGTGTTTGTACATGGAGACAGAGAATGTTCTGGAAGGAGACACAGGAAACAGTAACCATGACTGCCTCCAAGGGGAGAAGCTATGAAGAACAGGGTGGCTGGGGGTCAGCCAAGAGCAGGGCCCACAGGCTGGAGTCTTCATCGGCCGATGTCTCTGGCCTGGAGGGACCAGCTGAGCCCAGCGTCCCCACCCCCAGAACTCTGGGAACTTCACTCTCGACTTACCTGGGCCTGGTGACCACACACGGGGCCACTCTCCTGAAAAGGAGCACTCCCATCCCCACTCCTGCCTCTCTCTTCCTGTTTACTCTCTCACCCCATCACCTTGATCAGACCTTGATCAGACCTCTCCCAGCAGCATGGCCCACCTTCTTCCTTCCTCCCTCCTAAGTCCATCTGTCTGTGTGAGCCCCCCTTCAGAAAATGTTTTATTTCTCTTTTTCATTACTTTATTTTCCGAATATATAAAATACCTCTGTGGTACAGAATGTAAAATGTACAAAAGCATATGTAATAAAAAGTCAGTCTGCCCTTGCCACTCTCCTAGCCACCTGCTTGGAGGCAGCCATAGTTACTGCTTCCTTGGGTCTCCTTCCAGAATATTCCATGCATGCACAGACATGGTCCTGGGCATATCCCTCTCCTCTTTGCAACATGAGTGGTGGCATTAGACCCGCCGTTCCGCCCCTTGTTCCTTCCATGGATCTGCAGGTGCGGGAACGGGCTCCCTCGTGGACAGAGGCATGGTAGTCCCTCGTGTGGCCCACGCTCACGGTCTCACCGTCCCCAGCCCGCCTTTCACCCGCCAGGGAGCCTGGCCGTGGGACATTCCGCGGAGTAGCCCTGCTAGGTCGGAGGGCGTGCACCCTTGTCATTTTGAGAGTTTTGCCATGTCACCTTGGGAGTTGCAGCTGAAGGCCCTGCATCCTCCACGTGGGGAATGACTAAGCTAACAGTGGTAACGGCCTTTTTTTTTTTTTCTTTCACTCTTGCTATCTCGGGGAAGTTTCATTTCTGCAAGAAAGGTTTGCCTTCTTACTGATGTACGACACACGGGCAGAGCAAGGACGCAGGCTGGGAGGGGGCCACACACCCACCAGCGTTCTCATCGAGAAACAGACCCCTCCCCTGACTCCTACCAGCCCAGGTCACTTGCTCCCGCCTCTGTCTTTTCCCTGCCCCCAACCTCTGTGTGTGTCACCTCTTCTGTCAAGCAGGGAGCTTCAAACCGCCCAAGCCACACCCGAAACTCCTCTGAGACCCTCCTCTGGAGTCACTGGGGACAGCCAAGGTGAAGGCACGAACTTCTCCCGAGCCTCAGTTTCTGCAATGTGAGGGCTGGGGTGCTCTGGGACGGAGCTGGGGGCACTTCCTGTCTGTCACCCTTGCACGCGGTGCAGCTTGTCAGCAAACAATTCTACAGCCAACACGGGGCTGCCTCTGCTGGGACGGGGCGTGTGCCGTGGGCAGCAGTTGTGTGACCAGGGGCAAGTGGTGCAGCCTGTCTTTGCCTCAGTTTCCCCCACTGTCAGGTGGGGCCACTGCAGTCCCCTCAGGGGTGTTGCTTAGATAATCTCAGGTGCTGACACCTGTAGGGGGCACAGCAGGCCCTCGATACAAGGTGATGGGGGGTTCTCATCATGGCTCCCGTCTTTGCTCTGGGCCAGCGCTCGCTCGAGCCGTGGGCGGGGCTCCCCTCCTGCCCCCTGCAGAGGAGCCTGTGCCCCGGGAAGGCTCTCCCAGCTCGCACTGGCCCCAGCAGCATGCAGGGCAGGGGCTGCCCGCTGTCCGGTATCTCTGCACCCTGCCAGTGCCAGATCCCAGAGCATCGGCTGCCCTCTGAGCCCGGGAAAGGCCCATGTGGAGCTGAGGGGGGAGCTGACCGGGGAGCACACTGAAGGGGGCAGCCAGGCCTCCCGGGCGGAGCCACAGCCTCAGCTGTCCGTGGTGGCACGTGCTGCCGCTCTGCGTCCCAAATGCCAAATGCCACTTGGGTCTTGAGCTTTTGATCTGCTCTGCTGTGTGGCCGCCCATCCGTGGCCCCTCTCACGCATCAGCTGCCCACTGCTGGGAAGACACGTCCCCATCCTCAGGGCTCGGGCTCCCCCAGGAGCTCACAGGTTTGCTCAGGATAGCCTCGCTCACCTCCTGCCTCTGAGACGGGCTGGACACCTTCCACTTAACATCCCACATCCTTAGGGGGGCCCTGCAGCTCACAGGTCACTATCCTGGGCGGAAGTTCAAATCTTTACCCTAATAAGGGAGGCAAGGTGGATAGCCCCCTCTGTTATCCCCTCTGTGAGTTTGCCAACAGAGGCTCAGAGAGGGTAAGAAAGTTGCTCAGCCCACACAGCTGGTGGAAGGCAGAGTAGGGCCACCCCGCTGCCCCCTCCCGTGGCTCCGGCCCGGCCACAAGGGACAAAGGAAACCAGCAGCTCTCCGGGGCCTGCTCAGAAAGGCCGAGCTATTGTGGTGAGTTGTAACAGCCATGACAGTGGTTCTTGACTTCTCATCTCGGCGGTGGCGGGAGGGGGTTGCTCCCCCCCCACCTCATTACCTAGAGTTGTCAGATTTATGGGGGGGGGGGAACCATAAAACAGAATGCCCAGTTCCATTTGAATTTCAAGTAAACAAGGAATAACTGTCTAGTATAAGTATGTCCCAAATATTGCACGGGACTTATACTAAAAAATTATTTGTATTTTTTTTTTTTTTTTGAATTTGTATTTTATCTGGTAACCCCACCCCCCAAGAAAGGCTGGCTGCATCTGGAGACATTTTTTGGCATCACAGCCAGAGGGTGCTACAGCCTCTGGAGACCAAGGCCAAACCCCCTCCCGTGCACAGGGCAGCCCCCTCACAAGGCATGGGCCACGGGGGAACCGTGAGCTGCTCACAGCAGGGACTCCCACAGGCAGGGCCGCTGCCGGATGCTACGCCTTTCTTTGACTTGGGTTCGCACTGCACCCTCACCCCCGTGGCCGAGACCCACGAAGCCTCCCGGAGAGGCTGGGGTCCGGAGCCGGGGCCAGGAGCCCACCGGAGTGCGCCCTGGCGCTGGGCGCGGGCAGGCAGGCAGCCTGCAGGTGGCAGGGAGGGGGGCGCCTTCGCCCCACCTCACCGCGCCCCACCCTCTCTCCGGCTCCCCCTCCCGGGCTCTCACTCCAGCAGCTCATCCCTGACGCAAGCTGGGGCTTTTTCCTTAATTAAAAAGAGATTTAAAACATCCACGGCGGGCTCCACTGGGCCGGGGCTGCCTCGAAAAGGTAAAACCGCCCTCACTGCCCTGCCTCATCCATAATAACGCAAGGCTTTCTGCTTAATTGGAATAAAAAAAAAAGATTAAGTGCATCTGAAACCCTTGGAGGCATTTGTCCGCTTGTTTTTTGAAAGACCTACACTAATTCCAACATCCGGTCATCTCTGAGGAATTAGTGCTGGCCCCGGAGCACCCCGTTCCTGCCCCAGGGCCTTTGTGCCTGCTGCAGCTGACCCAAGTGCCCTCTCCTTCCCTCCGCTTCTCCTGCCGCCCTCCGATTGGCCCCTCTGGGAAGCCTTTTCTGACTCCCCCCTTCTGACCCAGTCCTGCTGCTCCTTCCCATCATCTGCTTCTTACTACTGACCCAGGCTCTGGAAAGTGTTTGCCTCCTGGCCCTGGGAAGGCAGCTTCCGTGTCAGGTCCCCCAGGACCCTGGGCACGGCCTGACTCCTCTATGCCTCAGTGCGTCCATCTGGAAAATGGGCTTCTTCCACTGTCGGCCTCACTGGGAGGACCACGTGATGACTCCCTTCAAGGAGCTCACACAGCGCGCCCCCCCCTCCCACCTCAGCAACGTGAGCCCTCCGGACTGCAGCTTGGCGGGGCCCTCTCGGGTTTTTTCCAGGTGACGCAGAAATCTTTGGGGCCTCACTTCCGCACACTGGGGCCTGGAGGGTGGAGGAAGGCACAGTATGGGGGGAGGAGCAGAGAAACATGCTGAGACTCTTTTCTCGGGAATGACGCCTAGCACGTAGGGGGTGCTCACTAACTGCCTGCCGACTGAGCACCTCCCCGGGGCCCGGCTCCGTGCCTTAAGGGAAGGGAGCGTCAGGTGAGAAGGCCGGGGCCAAGCGAGGCGGGGTCCCAGCCAGCCAGCCGGCAGAACTGAGAGTCAGGGTCCGGAGCCCCCGGAGCCCCGGGCCGGTCCGATCCAATAAGGAAAACGTGTCTCCGAGGGTTAAGTTGGAAGCAGGGATATTTTGGGGGAGCCGCCCCCACTCCAGCTGTCCCACACCGAGGGTGGGACCAGGTCCCTGACGTGCGCTCAGGGGGCTAGGAGTAACAACCTCTGGGTGGCACCCAGTAGGTGCTCAGTATTGGCTGAATCAATGAATAAGTGCTGGGATCAGAATCTCGTGCTATTAATCACCACTGATGTTTACTGAGCGTGCTCCGCAGGGCCGACTCTGTGGATTTCTCACCTGCAAAATGCCCATAGCGTTTGCACCCTCCTTGGCTGGAGTGTGGACTTCAGTGTGGGTCTTAATCCCCCCTCAACGCCCCCTGGAGGTGGGGACGATTATTTACCTTCATTTTGCCGGTGAGGAAACAAGGCCCAAAGAGGTAGAGTCATTACCAGGTGTATTGAAGCCCAGGTGTACGTTCTGGCCTCCACTACATCGTGAGCGCAGCAGAGTCACTGTGTGGGCGACGGTGCCTTTGGGAAGAGTGGACACAGTCCCAGGGACTTGGGCCCAGGCGGAGTCTCCAAGCTGGGTGCCGGTCCGAGTGCCATTTTCAAAAGAAGCAGCAGAGGGCACCCTTGAGCCATGAAGCCTGCCGAGGGCAACAGGTGTAGGCTGCGGCCTGGGAGTGGCCTGGGGGCTGCTGAGAGCTGCGCAGGGAACTGGGGCATCCTGAGCAGAGCACAGGCCTGGCTCGGGGCTTCTGAAGGATGAGAAGTGGTGGCTGATGCCAGAAGGGGCAGGGCGGGAGCTCAGGTGGGAGCGACCGGGCCTCTGCGGGCCCTCCTGGCACCTTCTTTCTCTGAGCCTTGGTTTTCTCGCCTGCAGAACAGCCGTGGGCCCAGTATGCACCCTCACACTCCCTGGTGTGAGGAAGCGGCCTGGTCCCCAACCCCGGTCTCCCCCAGGCGCCAGCCAGCCAGCGGGCTCACCCTTGGCCACGTCTCCCGCACTGGGTAGCCCCACGGCCCATGCCAGGTACTTCATGCCTACAAGACCGGTGTAACCCCTTTTACAGCCAGAAAACAAGCTCAGAGTGGGGCCCTGTGCTCACACAGTCACCTAGCTTGCGGGTTCCCTGCAAGTTAGACTCACCTGGGTGCTTTTAAAAATCCTGGCAGCCCCAGGGGCACCTGGGTGGCTCAGTTGGTTAAGCATCAGCCCTTGATCTCAGCTCAGGTCTTGATCTCAGGGCCGTGAGTTTAAGCCCCATGCTGGGCTCCATGCTGGGCCTGGAACCTACTTAAAAAAAAAAAAAAAATCCTGGCGGCCTGAGTAGAGCAGTGAAATCGGGCTCTCTGGGGGTGGGGTCCCCATCGGTATTTTTCAAACTTCCCACGTGATTTCCAGTGAGCAGCCAAGATGGAAAACCACTCCCCTCGAGCTGGGAAAAGGGCAGAACCAGGTTTCAGAGGAAGTCTGGCCTCGCAGCCCAGCGTCTCCCCATTTCACCCGCAGAGAATGCTGGCTCCTGGAGGCCAGGGTTTTGGCAGTCTGGCCTGCTCTAAATCCAGGACCAAGAACAGTGTGTGCCCCAGAGCAGGGGCCCAGTCAAGGTCAGGTGACCTCCACCCGCTGGAAATCCTCCCGCACAGGGTCCCTATTGCACCCCGAAATCTTTCAATATTTCTGGGACGCTGGGGTCTGCTCCCCACCCCCTGCTTCCTTGGGGCCTGGCCCCCTGGAATCCCAGCCAAGCCCACCTCTTCAGGAAATGGGCTTTTAATGGCCTGAGGCAGGCACGTAATTAACAAGTAACAATTCTGGCTTTAGCACAAATGAGCTCCTTGTCTGGGGCAGGGTTGGCATTTGTCTTTAATCCCCAAAGTAGGCTTTATCTCCTGAGAGCTTTTTCCCTCCTGCTCAGCCACCTCTGCTCGAAGCTGGGCGGCCCCCGGGGGGGATTTGAGAAGTGCTGGAGTCCCGCCCTCCTCCTTTTCTCCCTCCTCCCCTCCCCTCCCTCCTCTCTGCCTTGAGCATCTCTCCAGGGCCCACTGAGTGACCTGATGCTTCCTGATTAAGAATGTGGGCTTTGTCGCCAAGCTCCCAGAACCTGTTAAAATGCAAATGTGGGGCCCCGGGAGGAGTGTGGCTCTTCCCTATTAGCATTTTATTTTAGAACTTGGGAATATTCGCGGAGGAAGGGGCCTCGGAGAGGGAGCAGGGAGGCTCCC
Source organism: Phoca vitulina (assembly GCF_004348235.1). Taxonomy (NCBI): domain Eukaryota; kingdom Metazoa; phylum Chordata; class Mammalia; order Carnivora; family Phocidae; genus Phoca; species Phoca vitulina. The sequence goes on from NW_022589759.1 coordinate 3,336,418, forward strand.
TCCTGTTAACAGATAACAATAATCAGAGCTTCCTTTTGTTGCCAGCACTCCATGAGACACTCTTTATGGATGATTATAGAGAAAGCTAACAGGGATTGAGCACCCTCTAGGCCCCTGGCTTGCTGGGCAAGGGCTTTATGTGAATTCATTCATTTCCTCGAGCCCAACACCCATCCGAGGTGAGGTACTGTCACTTAGAACAGCAGGCGGGGCTCAGATTTTGTTCTTGTCTTTGGCATTAAGCAGCCTCAGGCTTTTGAGTTTCTGTTCCTGCCTGTTAGGACCTCAGGCAGGTTTCAGATCCACACTCCCTGACTTCTGGAGGTTACAGGGCCTCGGGACTGGCGGCCCGCAGCCCTTGGGCCAAATCCGGCCCGCCGCCTGTTTTTGTCAATAAAGTTTTATTGGGGGGCGCCTGGGTGGCTCCGTCGGTTTCAGCATGGGACCCTTGGTATCAGCTCAGGTCATGATCTTGGGGTTGTGAGTTCAAGCCCCGCGTTGGTCCCTGGAACCTACTTTAAATATAAAGAAAGAAATAATAAAGTTTTATTGAAACGCAGGCCCTCATTCATTTGCCTGTCGTCAGTGGCAGCTTTCCTGTGACAATGGCAAAGTGGAGCCGTTGCAGCAGAAGACTGCAGAGCCCCAGAGTAAAAAATACTTCCCGCCCGGCCCTTTCAGAAAGTTGGCCAGCTCCATCATATAGAATTGTGGTTACGAGAAGCACCAGCTTGCAGAGTCAGACAGGTTGGGCTTGGGTTCCGATCCTGGCCTCCACCCCACACCAGCTGTTCAACTGAGTGCAAGTGCTTTCTCCTTCTGGTCCTCAGTCTCCACATCCATGAGATGGGGCTGGTTACACTTCGCACCTCAGCGGGGAGCAGTGAAGACCGAAGGAGAAAGCGCCCATCGGGCTCTCAGCACCGTGAATGGCGTGCAGCAAATAATCCGTAGATGTCAGCCATTAAGAGGGGTAACAGGACCGCCTCCTCCGAGCGGCTTCCTTTGCATTACGTTCTGGGTTGTACTGCTTTCAATCAAGTTGGCGGCGGCCTCAGTGGGTGCTCCTGAGGGGCTCGGAGTCTGATGAGGAGACCTGGCCTCTTCCCGCAGAACTAACTGGCCTGGCCGATTCTGGGGGGTGGGGGTGGGAACCACCCAGGGAGGAAAGAGGATCGGGCTTCAGGGCTGGAAGTCTGCTGTGTTCACCGGGAGGGAGCAGGCCGTCTGCCAGGCATCGTGTCATCCTCTTCCCACAGACGTGGGTCCGGCCACCCAGTTTTGTCAGTGAAAACAGGAAGTCAGAGGGAACACAGTCCAGAGAACAGCCTCACTCCTGACAGCAGCTGCAGGCTCAGGGGTTCGATGATTTCCTAGAAAGACGCACAGAACTCACTGGAGGCTCTTGTGCTCGTGGTGATGATTTATTACGGGGGAAGGGACACAGATTCCAACCAGCTGAGCCGAGGGAGTGTGTGGGGCGGAGTCCAGGAAAGTTCCAGACAGAGCTCCCACATGCATTACACTCTTGGTATAAACGTGTGATACACACACACACACACACACACACACAATGGTGCCAACCAGGGAAGATCGCCTGAGCCTTAGTGTTCAGAGTTTTTACTGGGTGTTCTGGGCTGAATTGTGGCCCCCAAAATTCATATATTGAAGTCCTAGCCCCCAGGACCCTAGCACGTGACCTTATTTGGAAATGGGGTTGCTGTTGCAGATGTAATTAGTTAAGAAGAGGCCATGGGGCGCCTGGGTGGCTTAGTTGGTTAAGCGACTGCCTTCGGCTCAGGTCATGATCCTGGAGTCCCGGGATCGAGTCCCACGTCGGGCTCCCCGCTCAGCGGGGAGTCTGCTTCTCCCTCTGACCCTCCCCCTCTCATGCTCTCTGTCTCCCATTCTCTCTCTCAGATAAATAAATAAAACCTTAAAAAAAAAAAAAAAAAAAAAAGAGGCCATCCTGGAGTAGGGTAATAATCCGGTATGGATTATTATGGATTATAATCCGTGATCCAATATGACTGGTGTCCCCATGAAAAGGGAACATTCAAACAGAGACTCACAGGGAGAAGCTGTGTGAAGATGAAGGCAGAAATCGGGGTGATGTGTCCGTAAGCCAGAGGACACCAAACATTGCCCGCAAACCACGGAGAGCTGGGGGAGAGGCATGGGGCACGGTCTCCCTCGCGGCCTCACAAGGAGCCAGCCCTGGCGGCACGGAGCTCTCGACTTCTGGCTTCCAGACTGGGGGAGAGTAAGGTTCTGTTGTTGGAGCCCCACAGTCTGTGGTCCTTTGTCACAGCAACCCAAGGACACAAGTACATTGGCACTCCATTACAAAGGCACGGTTGATTGCCCATGAGGCAGATCTGTCTCCAGTCCCTTTGGGTGTCACCCAGAGTCCGTGTGGCTGGACTCTCCAAAGTGACCAGGGCCCCCAGGCAAACAAATCCTCTCCTGCCAGGCATGGCAGCCCAGGGGCTTAGAGGTGGCCTCCCAGAAGCCGAGCACAGAGGCCAGACCTCTTTCCCACACAGAGGCCCAGAGAGGAGACGTGACCTGCCCAGGGTGGCACGGATAGCGAGCAGTTGGCCTGATTTAGAGCCAGTGTGCTCACCACTGTGTCCGTTGCTGGCAGCTTTTCTGAGCACACGGCCCAGGTCAAGCTGCAGATGGGCCAAGAAATTGGCCTGATTCCATTGCTTTAGGTCACCTGATGTTCATGCTTTTGTGGATTCAAACAGGCTGTCTTTGACAGTCCAGGCATGAACTGCCCGTCAGAGGGGCACCCCTTAGGTGGCCAGAGGTCACCCTGAGAAGCCCTCTGTGATTTTTCCCACAGCACAGTGGGTACTGTGCATTCCCACTGCGCACCCGCCATCCTTCCTCCTTCTGTGGTCAGGGCGAGCTATGGGGACCACATCAGCTTCCAATTCTGTATGACAAATTACCCTCAAACCCAGTGGCTTTAACATGTATTATCTCTGTGTCTGTGGCTTGGGAATTCAGGAACAACTTTGCTGGGAGCTCTTGGCTCAGGGTCTCTTGTAGGGTGACATTTAAGCAGTCAGCAAGGGCTGCAGTGTCATCCAAAGACTTGACTGGGCTGGAGGACTCCCTCTCCTGGTGGCTCCCTCACAGGGCTGTTGGCAGGAAGCCTCAGTCCCTCACCACACACTGCTTGTTTGTCCCCACAGCATGGTGGCTGGCTTCCCCCAGAGCAAGAGGGCAAGGAAGAAGTCGCAGTCCTTTGTGACCTTGTCTTGGAAGTCCCACACCATGCCTTCCGTCATATGCCGTGTGCAAGAATCCATGCTAAGTCCATCCACACAGAAGGGGAGGTGGATCAGACTCCACCTCTTGGGGACATGCTTGAGAACCACTGACCCGCCCCCCCCCCAGGGGCCATTGAGGAGCAGCGGGAATAACAATCACCCCATTCCCCAGCTCCTGCTGTTGACTAGGGACCCAGATGCCTGAGCAAATGTCATGAAAAACAAGGGTGAAAAACAAGGTGGTGTGGGGTCTAGAGACAAGGATTTTTACACGCAGTTCGGCAGTGCCTGAAGGTCATTTCCAGTTTAAAGCACTCCACTTGCTCTCTCCCAGGCACTGTGTGGGCCCAAGGGAGACAGATGAATGAGACACTGGCCGTCCTCCAGATGCTCACGGTAAAGGGAGACAGAATTAAGAACGAATGTTTCAGTACAGTGTGATCAGTGCTGCAAGAAGATTGATGAATGAATCGGTGTAGGTGGACAAAGGAGGGAGGGATCGCATGTGCTGGGACATCTTCCCCAAAGAAGAGCCTATTTTGCTGGGCTTTGAAGGGTAAGCAGGAGCCCATTGCCCTGCAAAGGAAGAAAGAACATTCCAGGCAGAGAGAGTAGCATGTGCAAAGGCCCAAAGGCATTGGGAGCCCAGGCTTTTGGGGAACTGTGAGCAGTTTGGGGAGTGTGGGCAAGTGGCAGGGAATGAGGCTGCAGGTAGTTCAGGCCAGATTGTGAAGGCTGGCTATAATTTATGATCAACATTTCCCAAAATGTATTTCACAACTCATGGTTCTGTGAGATGTTAACAGGCATTCTTTCAAAAACAGACCCCAAGGTTACTTAAGTTCAGGAAGCCCAGGGTTGAGCTCAATGAAAGCTGCTTCCCTACTGCAGGACTTCTCAGAGCCTTTAATTCTCTCTAACATGCAAGAGAATCTCCACGAGAAAGATAGATTAGATGGGATCCAGTCAACATTCAAATATGTGGTATTCCCAAACTCATGTGATTGTGGGACCCCTTCCTGAGGGAGTCTCAGGAGGCCAATGTTCTAGGGAACACACTTTGGGAGCTACTGCTTATAGCTGGTTGTCAAGAGTTAGTGAGGGTCCCGCAGGTATGTGGTATGATCAGGTTCGCAGTTTCTGGCCCAGAGACTGGTTAGGGGCATGGGGAGGGAGAGAGAAGGACTGCAAAGATGCTGAGGGATGGCACCTGCGGGCTTGTGATTGGTTAGTTTGTCTCGGGGGTTGGAGGGTGAAGCAGGAAAGGGAGGAATTGTGGCGCACACTCTGGTTTCTAGCGCATCGTGGTTCCACTGACTCAGAGGGGAAGCATGGAGCAAGGCGTGTGATGTGGATGACTTGGGGGTGCTTTTCTGTCAGCTGGAGGTCTGTACCCGGGTGTGGCCGGGTCACCTGAACCTCATTAGCAGCAGCCTGCAGGACCACAAATTCACGGCTGTGGAAGAAATGGACAGATGGCTGGGAAAGCCCAGCTTACCCAAACTGACACAGGAAGAAACAGAATACCTGACCAGCCCCCTGTCGCTGAAAGACACCAAATTTGTAACCTAACGTCTCTGCCCAAAGCAAATGCCAGGCTCAGGCAGCTCCGCTGGGGAATCCAGTCCAATGCGTCAGGGACAAATGAGCCCCATGTCACAGACACCCTTTCGGACGGTGACGTGGGGGAGAGGTATTGGCAGGCAGGGCTCCGCGTCGGTCGGGCCGCGTTCCCGTTCGAGCTGCGCGGCTCGCGTCCGTGTAGAGCCCTGTTCTGGGCGCTGGGGCCACGTCAGTGGACAAAGTGGGGACAACTCAGTGCCCTCCCCGAACGATGCAAGCTTGGACAGGCCATCCAGTGGGGGGTCCCTCCCCGTGTGTGCAAAGTGGAGCGGCGGGGAGGGAGGGAGGCCGGCAGGCAGCCCACGGCGGGCAGTTCCAGGCGGCCACTGATGCTTGTCTCCCTGTCGTGTGTGTGTGTGTGTGTGTGTACCTGTGTGTCCCACGGCCTGCCCTCTCAGGCTTTAAAATGTGTGGCGGTAGCAGTAGCCATGACGAGGCCCCCGTCCTGAGCGACAAGCACCTGGACGTGCCCAACATCATCATCACCCCCCCGACCCCCACGGGCATGATGCTGCCACGGGACTCCAGGCAGACAGGTGAGGCGCCCACCACCGCTGCCAAGCTGTCTGGGGGGCCTGGCTGGGGACAGCTCCCGGGGGGCCCCCCTTTGTGCCGTGGGTCTGAGCTCACGTCCCCACCTGCCGGGGTTTGTTAAAAATTTATGCTGGGATCTGCGTACGCTCCACCGAGGGCCCCTCGCACGCACCAGCCTCAGCAAGATGTGGCCTATTAAGTAATTAGCTAGACAGCCCCTGCCGGCAGCCGGGGCGCGTGATGGATGGGGCTGGGCAGGCCCAGCGAGGTAATGGATGGATGTGCCTTCCCCTGCCAGCTGGGGACTAGTGCTCCGTCTGGCCGGCCACAGCAGTTCCGCTGGACAGGACAGCCTTGGAAACACACCACGTCTGGGCCCAGCTGCTCTCCGGGCCTCCTAGATGCTGCTCACTTAAGGGAGTGGGGAGGAGACAGGCTTGTTTCCAGAGAAAGGTGCAGACCCGTGCCCTCACCTGTGGGCACCGTGGACACTGTTGGAGCCGGTGGGACGGCTTGTTCATTTGTTCATCAAAGAGAGTTAGGGGGCCATACCTGTGCGAGGTGCTGAGGCTGCCGTTGTGAATAATAGTAATAAAAAATACTGATGTTAGCAGTGAGCAGTTTCTCATTGAATCCTCAGGGTGACTCTGGGCTAGGTCCTGTTTTCATCCCCGTTTTACGGATGGGCAAACTGAGGGTCAGAGAGGGTGAGATGCTCACCATAGAGCTGGTAAGTGGCAGGGTTGGGATTCAGACCCAGCCGTGTGATCTGGAGCCTGCCCTGTGGCCCCGAGGCTAGGCGCCCTCCCAGTGGCTCGCATCAGTCAGCCAACCAGCCGTCAGGACATCAGTCCTGCCTGGCTCTTGCTGGGAGCACAGGCTGACCAGGCTTGATGTGGGGGGGGCTGGGTAGACTTTTCCAGAAGTGCTGAGCTTGCCCACCAGGCCAGGTGATCGGGAGGAACCCACTGGACCCCCTCTGGGCCGGGCCCTATGCGGGGACGGGTGCTGGGCCATTCTCAGTAATGACTCACCCTGGGTCACCTTCCTTTATCACCCTCCCAAGTGCCAGGCACTGGGCTGAAGGCTTCTCACAATGTTTGTTCTCCTGCCAACCCTGAGGGCTGTGAAAACCACCCTTATCTCTAGTTTACAGATGGGAGACCTGAGGTCCAGAGAGGGACAATGACTCACCCGAGGGCACACAGCAAGGTGGGAGAAGAGCTGGGCTCTTGCTCTGTGTCCAACCAGAGAGCTCAGTGCAGGCAGCAGAGGCTCAGGCCCTTTGCTCTGCCATTAGGCTCCCTGCCCTGCCAGCCTTGGTGTCCCCATCTGTAGAATGGGGTTATAACCCCCGTCCCTGCCCCCGGGGCCAATGTGAGTGTGGGCAGGCTCAGGGTCACTTTACAGGGTCAGAGTCCCTGGCTCGCAGAGGAATTCCGAAACCCCAGAGAGGCCCCTTTAAGCGTAAGCAGCTGCAGGGGTGGATCAGCGCAGAGGGCCTGAACAGGCGTACCGTCCTGTCCTACCCCCCCGGACCCCGTGCCTCTGCTTTTCCCCTTTCAGAGAACGGAGGCATAGGATAAAAGGCACGGACCTCGGGGTCAGAGAACCCTGAATTCACATCCCTGCTCTGTGACTTAGCACCTTGTGACACTGAGCAAGAGGGGCTACCTCCCTGAGCCTTGATTTCCCCATCTGTAAAATGGTGCCTCAGAGAGGTTGGGGAGGATCCGGTGACAAGGACAGGGTCTGACTTCACGCCCTGCACAGGGGCGGTGTTGTTCATATTCTCACCAGTGGTATTTAGGGCAGGAGGAGAACTCCAGACCTGGGTAGCACTTCTTCCAGTGTTGCTGGCTCCCAGTGATGATCAGAGACCTGGGCCTCCCCAGGCAGTGAGGGGTTGGGCCCCCCTGGCTGGCTTGGAGCAGGTCTCCCCCGCTCTGGGCCTCAACTTCCCATCTCTAGGACAGGGTCATGGAGGTCCTGACCTCCCGTCCAGTCCCGGCCTTGAAGGCACCTCCCCGAAGATGCTGAGCCAAGGGTGGGGCCCAGGGGTACAATCCGAGGAGCCTCAGCCAGGGCCCCGGGCGAGCTCTGCATTGGGTGTGGGCGGAGGGTGCGTGGGGAAGGCCCACAGACCCAGTGTCACCCGGTCCCCTGTCAACAGCCGTACCCGCCTGTATGTGGGGGGGAGTTCGGGGTGCTGGTACAAAGCAGGGAGCCCAGAGGCCCTGGCCTTGGAGGTCTGGGGGACAGGGAGCCTGGATGTGGTGGGTGCCCGCCCAGATGCTGACTCCTCGTCTTCCTCCTAGTCTGGCTGGATGAGACAGGGTCGTGCCCAGAGGATGGAGAAATAGACCCCGAAGCCTGAGGAGGAGGCACAGGTCGGAGACTGTCCTGCTGCAGGGGCCCCCAACCCCACATGTCCCTGGGGGCGTGGCTGCCCGGGACAGATGCGCTGAGCACGCCGGACCCTGGATGGGAAAACGAAAGAATCCGGCACCTGACCAGCTGCAATGTGGCAAGAAGAGCAAGGAATCAGCCGGCCCTGCCTCCATGCAGAGCCAAGTTTCCCGGGCCCCGCTGAGCTGACCAGACCTCTCACGCCCACACGGTCATGGTGACGGCCACCGGGGTGGAGGGAGAGGCTTTCTCCTGGACAAACGTACCCTCCCTGAGCCCTGGGCCACACAGTCGGGTGTGCATGAGGTCAACACACGCAAGAACTTGCAGAGGAGTGGCTCCGTTTTTTACAAGTTGTTTTACAGATATCAAAACAGTCCGGAAAGTGATTTATAATTCCTTTTTTGCATTATAAATAAAGGTCATCTGTAACAAACAGTGAACCCTGCTTCTTGGGCTGGGCAGAGACGATGGAGCGCACGCAGGTACAGAGGTGAAGAGAATCGCTTCCTACAGAGGGAGGGGCGGGGCTGGCCAGTGTGTGGGGGGGCCTTCGGATGGGCATGGGCCCCCCCCCGATTCGCACACTGCCAGGGAAGCCTGAGCAAGGCCCAAGGCACGGACTCTGAAGTCACGTGGGCCCGAGTCCCAGCTCCGTCCTCGGCGGCTGTGGGATCCTCGTCATGATATGTGTCCAGGATGGGAGGCAGTGGTTCTGGGTTTGGTGTTCTTCGAGAACATCAAGCCCGTGGTGTCCCCGTTCCCTCCTAGACTGTTCTCATGGTGGCACGTTTGTCTGGCTTCTATCAGAGGCCCTGTGCGTCCCGCTGTGCTGTCCGTTTCCTGAAGCAGCAGATCCTGAGCAAAGGCTTTGTGGGGAAAGAGTTTATTTGGAAGGTGATCCAGGAGCACACAGGGAGGGAGGGGGGCAGTGCAGTTGGGGGCGGGGGAGGACCCCAAGACCACTCTCGGGTTCAGGAATTCACTAGAGGGACTCAGAACTCAGAAAAGCCACTCTGGCTGTGCCGTGTTTATGGTTTCTTACAGCGAAAGAATGCAGATTGCAATCCTCAAAGGGCAGAGATGACAAGGGTGGGGCCCAGGAGAGAGCACACGGGGAAGTCCTGCGGGCAGCATTTGATTCTCCAGCCTCCATGATGACGCACGCTCGGGGTACCGCCAACCAGGGGAGCGCACTGAGACGCCGGGGTGTCCGTGGTTTTCCCTGGGGGGTTGGCCACATAGACACGGCTGGCCGCCCACATGGTGACCTCAGTCTCCAGCCCCTCTGTAAATCACACCGTCAGACTGTTCTGCGTGACCGAGGCTCCAGGTAAACAAAGATAGTCTTATCAGGCAGGACATTCCTAGAGCCTCCAGGTCACCTACCAGGAGCCCAGGGCAAAGTCCCGATCTCTCTGGGGGGTCCTCCCTCTCCCTCTCCCCCCCCCCCCCCCCCCCCCCGCACGGTCTAAATAAATAAAATCTAAAAAAAAGAAAATAAGTCGCACTTCCCAGCATGTTCCCAGAGCGCACACACAACAGGTGCGCAAGCTGTTATTTCGCGCTCACGCAGCTGGAGGGGTGCCAGGCACAGTTCTGAGCACCTCTAACGCATAGGATACTCTTGGAGGAAACTCCTAGAGGTCACGTATTAGTCAGCTTTCTTTTTCGCTGTGATATTGCTGTGTACAAACAACCCCAGCTCTAGGCTGAATGTGTACTCACCCCCCACATCTGCATGTTGAGACCTAATCCCCAGTGTGACGGAGTAAGGAGGGGGGCCTCTAGGTCATGCGGCTGGAGCCCTCGGGAACGGATTGGTGCCCTTACAAGAGAGACCTCAGAGAGATGCCACCATGTGAGGTCATGGCCAACTGTGAACCGGGAAGCAGGCCCTCCCCAGACACCGAATCTACTGGTGCCTTGATCTTGGACTTCCCAACCTCCAGAAATGTGAGAAATACATTTCTAGCAACCCAAAGACACAAAGACGCCCGTGCTCCCCAAACTCACTGGCTTAAGACAGCGGAACTTCAGTGTCTCACTCCCTGGTCTTTAGGTAGGTGGGCCATGGCTCTGCTGAATGGCCGTGAGGAGCTGGGTTCAAATCGGCTCTGTGTGTTCCCTCCAGCTGTGGCCAGCCACTGCCCCAGTGTGCTGTCATGGAGGGTGGCGGGAGCACAGAGCCCAAGCCAGGCCACGAGAGTGTATTCTCAGCTCCTGCTCATGGCTTGGGGCCCCAGTCCCCGACTCTGGGCACCAGGGGGAATGCTGGGCCAGAGCGCTGGCGCTGGGCACGAGCCCTAAAGACTGGCTCGGTCTACATGCCAGGGTGCGGGAGGAGTCCCCGCATCTCCCCGGGCACAGCTCAGAGGCCTCCAGCCCACTCAGCAACCTGCTGTGGCTAATCCCGGCTTCATCCCGGGCTTTTAGTGCCCATGGCAACAGCAAGAGGGCTGTGAGCTGGAGCCCAGGCAGGAGGGGGTCGGTCAGAGGCGGCGCAGTCCCAGGATGCTGGATATGGCTTTCTTGCAGGGGCAGAGTGAGTTCCCTTGCTCTCTTGGCGCCCAGGGTGTCCGTAGTAGTCCCTGGCTTTGTGCCTCTTGTAGCTGGAGCCTCCATCCCTGGTGAAGCCAGCATCCTTAGGAGGGTGCGTGCTGAGTAAGGGGAGAGAGACCTTTCCTGGTGACATCTGCACCCCTAACCTGCAGCAAAGGCCATGACACTGCCCAGCACCCTAAGCCTCTGCCTACAAGCGAGCTCTCTCTCCCCACAAGGGAGGGGCGAGGTGGAGAGGGCTGGCTCAGTGCACACTCCTGCCCGGGGAGGGCATGCAAGTAGGGAGCAGGGCACCCCACTGCAGCTCTAGCATCCCACATAGGAGCTGTCAGAAAGAATGGGGGGAGTGGGTACGAACAAGGGCTTTGGTATCAGCAAGACCCATGTTGTAATGTGTCACTTTGGAAAGTCACTTGACCTCTCTGGACCTTTTTTTAACCTAGAAAGTGAAGATAAGATGGGGAGCATCTGAGGATTAAGTAAAATAGTCTACGTAAAATCCCTCCATGGTGCCTGGCAGGGATCAAACAGTCAATCCACGGGAGTCATTCTGATCAGGCAGGTCACCAACCCCTCTGGGCCTCCATTTTCATCTGGAGGATGGAGACAATGCCCCGAGGGACCTGAGGATTACTGACAGTGAAGGTACAAACATGGGGTGGGTGGTGAGAGTGGGGGCCCTGGAGCCGTCCACCGGGGACCTTACCTGCAGTGGGTGCTAGGGGAGCCCGCATGTCTGTAACAACAGCATTCCAGAGCAAGCACCTGGGGCTTTTTCGGGAGCAGAAGCAGGGGGGCTGGGGGCTCTCAAGGCCAGCTGGCAGTACCAGGGTCACCCCCTTTGGATGGGTTAGCAGATAATGAACCCCCTGACCCACACCACCACCCCTCCCCCCACCCCACCCGTGCTGTGCTCTTTGTGGTGGTGGTGAGGCAATGCTGAGGAATGTTCTGGACTACACTAATGCTTCTTGCACTTGAAGGTGCTCCCAGTAGCGATCTGGTTCAAATGCAGATTACGTTTTGGGAAGTCTGGGGTGGAGTCTGCGATTGTGGATTCCTGCTTCCTAGCCTAAATCCAGTCTGTCCCAATGCTCTATTTATCAGTGGGGGAGCTTGAGCAAGTTACTTTGCCTCCCCGAGCCTCAGTTTCCTTGATCTTCAAGTGGGGATGATAACTAGGTTTTCAGGAAGATTAAATGAGCGAATACACAGAACCTAGAATAACATGTGGCATAGGATCCAAAGAGTCCTCCAGAACGTTAGCAATAATGCTGACGTTAGCACAGCTGTGTTGGAGAAGACCCACCAGGCCCACCTGTGCGGTCGCAAACTTGTGAAGTTGTTCAGTTTTGTGTGGCCTTGGCCCTTCATGATGTAGCCCGGGGCACAGGGATGCAAGAGCACCTGGTTCTGGGGTTCACGAGCAGACCTGGTCTGGCCACTCGCTGCCAACAAAATCCAAAGTGGTAGGGAAACAAGAAAGGAATTTATTTCAGTGAAGCCAGCACTGGGAAGACAGTGGACTAGCAGCTCGAAGTCTGTCTCCAAAGTGCCGAAAATACTTCCAGTTTATCTAAGGAAAACGTGGGGCAAAGGTGGGTGGGTGCGTGCAGGTAGGCATGAAGGTCAAATGCATCCTGTCTTGGGTCACTCACGAGAGATCTCGCAGGCTCAGGGCGGTCCTTATCGCTCGAGGGGGTAGCTTCTGTTCCCAGCGTGGGATGCTTTGCCCTCAGGGTCTTCCACCTGCGCCGAGAGACTAGCTGGAAAGGAGAACCCAAACTAGCAAGTTTGAGGTCAGGGGCGCCTGGCTGACTCAGTGGGTGGAGCAGCGACCCTTGATCCTGGAGTTACGAGTTCAAGCCCCACATTCAGTGTAGAGATTACTTCAAAATAAAAACTTAAGGGGCGCCTGGGTGGCTCAGATGGTTAAGCGTCTGCCTTCAGCTCAGGTCATGATCCCAGGGTCCTGGGATCGAGCCCCGCATCGGGCTCCCTGCTTGGCAGGGAACCTGCTTCTCCCTCTCTCTCTCTACTGTTCCCTCTCGCTCTATCAAATAAATAAATAAATAAAATCTTTAAAAATAAATAAATAAATAAAAATTAAAAAAAAGTTTGCGGTCAGAATGGAGGCAGCTGAAGTCCTTTGTCAATGAAAGGTGGGGGGCTGCTTACATAGGAGGGGGTGGGTGGGGTGGGTGCCTCTTCGGGGCTGGTCTGGAATGATGACTTCCGTGAGCCCAAAGCATGGCTCCCTGACTCTTACTTCTTCAGTCTGTTCTTCCTTAAATACGTCCTGGGGGAAATGGATACTAATGTCTGTACTTTATTTTTCATTTACTCTTAATGCCAAAGTCGTGCACACCGATTAAAACCAACAATAACGCTTTGTGAGTGGCTCCCCCCCCAAAGTGTGTGTCGCGGGGTGTGACGCAGAGCCTGGGGTCACTGGCGACGAGGAACTAGATGGACGTCAACAGCTCTGACCCCCGAGAAGGCCCGTTCGCCCTGCCCCCGGCGTGTCCGGAGCAGCTCCCAGGTTCCAGGAGGCGCGGGAACGTTCCGGCCCACGACTAGGGATTCGTGCTGTGTGCCTCCAGGAGGGGCGGCGGGGAGGGGAGAGAAGTGTGAAAACAGATGGAAATGTAATGTTTTAATGACAGCAGCAGATGGCAAAAAGACACAAGCGTGTATTCGCACCGTGTCAGAGCCATTTGAGAGTGCCCGCCCTGCTCGGCGGTTCTCTCGCCGGCTCCCCCGCCCAACCCTGGAGGCCCGTGAGCTGCGGGGAGGGTCGCGCGGGCCCCCAGGAGGGGCGGCCGCCTGGAGCCACAGGTGGATGGGGAGCTCCCTTGGCCACCTGGGGGCTGCTGGGCTTTAATGGGCTCTGCTTTCACACAGTCCCTACTCCGGGGCGCCCTGGGGCTGCCCGAGGCCAGGCCGTGGCCAAGGCTCACCTGCACTTCTGCTCGCAGCCTCCAGGCGAGCCTCGTGGCTAGACCACACCCCACGCCGCCTGTGGCCACCAGAGTTCTCGTCCTAGAACGTGAATCCATTCTTGTCACTCCCCGACCTGACCCGCATCCCTCAGAAGGCCTCCCGTTGAGCTCAGGATCCTGTTCACATCCTTGGAGGCGGCTCACCGAGCAGGCCCTGGCGAGCTGAGCCCTGCTCGCCTCTCCGCGCTCCGCAGGTAGAACGGCTCCTCGCCGCGGGCCGTCTCGAGAGAGGCCCCTACAGCTAAGCGCAGAAGCCGCCACCGTGTCAGCCTTCCCAAGCCTCACGGGGCCGCAGGAGGTGGTGAGGTTCCGAACAGGTAACCACTGGAGCGGGTGGGCCCAATGGGCCGCAGCAGCTGCGGGCCAGAAGGTCGTGTTATCACCCCCGCCCTGGAGACCTTGGAGGGGACACAGCCCCCCAAGTCACGGTAGGAACTATGGCTCTCAGGCTCCGGGAGCACCGTGGGATGGGGGTCCCAGTAGGGGAGTGATCCTTCCCTATCATCAGGACACTGCTCTGTGAGAAGCCACGATGGGTTCTGGCGGAGGCAAGGGAAGGAAGAGGCACCAGAGGGGGGTGATCTCCATTCTGCATTTCTCTTTTGCTGCCCTGACTATGATTCTAGCCCCCTCCTTAGATGGGTGACACCAGCTGCCAGTCTCGGCTTCCTCTACCTTCTCCCCCTCAGGCTGCAGGAGCCAGGCTGGACTCGGTTTATCAGATCAGTGGCCCTCAGCCTTGCCCCAGAAGTTGTGGTTCCTTCATTCCAGGTGTGGCCTGGCTTCGGGCAGGTGATTCCCAAGCAGAAGCAGGGCGAGATGCCCTGCAGCCTGTCCGCCACCTCCTCCACTGGGCCGCTCATCATGGTGCTCGCCTGCTGGTCCTCTCACCATGAGGAAATGGCTCCCATGTGGCTGGGATTCAGACTTCGAGGTGAACTGATCAAGGATTGAATGAACATGCCCTGCGCGGATGGATCACAGGTCCGGCCCAAACGTGCTCAACCCAAGACCCACCTGCCCGGATGTGTTGGCGGGCGGCGGGCCCAATGCCAGGTACAGGCCTGCCTGACGCTTCAGAGGACCCAAGGCTCGAGGAGGTGGCTGATGCTGCAAATACTGGTCCACACGGGGTTAAGTGGCCACCCGACTGGACGGGACGGTGATAAGACACTTCTGTCATTGCAGAAAGGTCTGAAGTCCAAGGTGCCTTTCTGCCGGCCTAAATTCTACTGTGACCAAAGGTACCCGGGCACAGACTGTCCTGAAGGGGGCAGTAGGTTCAACTGCAGGAATGCTTAGGTGCCTGGGGGAACCTGGAGGAGAGATTTTTTTTAAGTAATCACACACCCAAAGTGGGGCTCGAACTCATGACCCCGAGATCAAGAGTCACATCTTCCACCAACCAAGCCAGCCAGGCACCCCAAGATTTTTTTTAACAAGGCCTTTTTTTTTTTTTTTTTCGGAATAACTTTAGGTTTGGGGCGCTTGGGTGGCTCAGTCAGTTATGCATCTGACTTCAGCTCAGGTCATGATCTCGGGGAGCTGGGATGGAACCCCACGTCGGGCCCCCGTCATCGCCGAGTCAGCTTGTCCCTCTACCTCTGCCCCTCCCCCCCAACTTGTGTGTGCCTGCTCTCTCTCCCAAATAAAATCGTAAAAAAAAAAAAAAGAATAAATTTACAGAATAGTTGCAAAAACAGTACAGAGGGTTCCCATAGAGTGCCCACCCAGTTTCCCCTGCCCTTAATCTTACTTTACTCTGGTCTATTTGTCAAAATTAATGAACCAATTTTGATATACTATTATTTTTTTAGGTGCAAGACTCATTTTTTTTTAAAGATTTTATCTAGCTAGCTAGCTAGCTAGCTATCTAACTATCTATCTATTTATTTGATAGAGCTATAGAGAGAGCCAGAGAGCACAAGGAGGAGAATGGCAGAGGGAGAGGGAGAAGCAGACTTCCCGCTGAGCAGGGAGCCTGACAGGGGGCTCCATCCCAGGACCCCGGGATCATGACCTGAGCTGAAGGCAGGTGCCCAACAAACTGAGCCACCCAGGCGCCCTATGGTGCAAGACTCTTTTCTTTCCAGTTAGTTAACATACAGTGTAGTATTAGTTTCAGGTGTACAACATAGTGATTCAACACTTCCATACATCACCCGGTGCTCCTCCCGACAAGTGCACCCCATAATCCCCATCACCTATTTAACCCATTCCCCCACCCGCCTCCCCTCTCTAGAGTTAAGAATCTATTTCTTGGTTTGTCTCTCCCTCTTTTTCCCTTTGCTCCTTTGTTTTGTTTAAATTCCACATATGAGTGAGATCATATATCATTTGTTTTTCTCTGACTGACTTATTTCACTTAGCATTATACTCTCTAGCTCCAGCCATGTCGTTGCAAATGGCAAGATTTCATTCTTTTTATGGCTGAGTAGTATTCCATTGTGTATATATACCACCCCTTTATCCATTCATCAGTCTGATGGACACTTGGTCTGCTTCCATAGCTTGGCTATTTAAGATAATGCTGCTATAAACCTATCCCTTCAAATTAGTGTTTTTGTATTCTTTGGGTAAATAGTAATGTAATTACTGGATCATATGATAGTTCTATGGTAAAAATTTTTTAATTAATTAATTTATTTAAGTAATCTCTACACCCAGCACAGGGCTTGAGCTCACAACCCCAAGATCAAGAGTCACACGCTCTCCCGAATGAGCCAGCCAGGCACCTCTCTATTTTTAATTTTTAATTTTTTATTTTTATTTATTTATTTTTTTTAAAGATTTTATTTATTTATTTGACAGAGAGAGACACAGCGAGAGAGGGAACACAAGCAGGGGGAGTGGGAGAGGGAGAAGCAGGCTTCCCACCGAGCAGGGAGCCCGATGTGGGGCTCGATCCCAGGACCCTGAGACCATGACCTGAGCCGAAGGCAGACGCTTAATGGCTGAGCCACCCAGGCGCCCCTCTATTTTTAATTTTTTAAAAAGGATTTTATTTATTTTATTTTTTTTAAAGATTTTACTTATTTATTTGACAGAGAGAGACACAGCGAGAGAGGGAACACAAGCAGGGGGAGTGGGTGAGGGAGAAGCAGGCTCCCCGATGCGGGGCTCGATCCCAGGACCCTGGGACCATGACCTGAGCTGAAGGCAGACGCTTAACGACTGAGCCACCCAGGCGCCTCTAAAAAGGATTTTATTTATTTATTTGTGGGAGTGAGGGAGGGAGAGCGCCAGCACATGTGTGAGTGGGGGGAGGGGCAGAGGGCGAGGGAGAGAGAATATTTTTTATTTTATTTATTTATTTCAGAGAGAGAGAGCGAGAGAACGCAAGCGGGGGGCAGGGAGGGGCAGAGGAAGAGGGAGAAGCAGCCTCTCCACTGAGCAGGGAGCCCGACACGGGGCTCGATCCCAGGACCCTGGGATCATGACCTGAGTCGAAAGCAGACGCTTAATGACAGCCACCCAGGCGCCCCCAAGGGTGAGAGAATCTTAAGCAGACTCCCTGCTGAGCACGGAGCCTTTCACTTCATGGGGCTTGATCCCCCCAACCCTGAGATCATGACCTGAGCAGAAACCAAGAGTCAGAGATTCAACTGACTGAGACAGCTAGGTGCCTCTCTATTTTTAACTTTTTAAGGAACCTCCACACTGTTTTCCAGAGTGGCTGCACCAGTTTGCATTCCCACCAACGGTGTAAGAAGGTACCCCTTTCTCCACATCTTTGCCGACGCCTGTTGTTTCTTGGTATACTATTTTTTTTTTTAAAGATTTTATTTATTTATGTGAGAGAGTGCGCACCTGCGTGCATGAGTAGGGGAGGGGGGAGAAGCAGACTCCCCGTTGAGCAGGGAGCCCGACACGGGGATCCACTTCAGGACCCTGGGATCACGACCTGAGCCGAAGGCAGACGCTTCACTGACTGAGCCACCCAGGTGCCCCCTGAGTCACTATTTTTTTAAGTAAACTCTACCCCCAACATGGGGCTCAAACTCACGACCCCAAGATCAAGAGTCGCACGTGCCTCTGACTGAGCCAGCCAAGTGCCCTTGGGTCACCCTCTTGAGAGTGAGTATGTACATCGTTTGGAATTATTCTGCGCAGTAAGGTTGTCCCGTCATCCCCATTTACATCATCTCCAGCTCTTTATTCACCACGACATGGGTCATTCCCGTCTTCTAGGGGAGGCATTTCTTACAACAGGGGATAGCGGTGTGAAGGTTCTGACCACCTGGTCTGACGCAACAGCCCGCCTCCACCACGCCCCTCCGGGCTGGTCCCATGCCTTTCGTGTTCCTCTCACCTGTGCGCTGTCTCCCCGACTTTCAGAGACCAGGCATGAGGATAGGTATTTGGAAGTCTTCTCTGGATCTTTTTTTTTTTAAAGATTTTATTTATTTATTTATTGGAGAGCGAGCGAGAGAGAAACAGCATGAGAGAGGAGAGGGTCAGAGGGAGAAGCAGGCTCCCCGCTGAGCCGGGAGCCCGATGTGGGACTCGATCCCAGGACCCTGGGATCACAACCTGAGCCGAAGGCAGTCGCTTAACCAACTGAGCCACCCAGGCACCCAGGAAGTCTTCTCTGGATCCTAAGTGTGGCTCACAGCTGGACCGGATTGGGGCCAATCCCTTCAATTCCCAATTTTCCCAATTATAAAAACCTCCTGGGAGCCAGTTACATGTGTGTGGTCACTCAGAAAGTCTAAATCTGGAGCTTAGGGGAGGGCGTTTTAAATAACAGCTTTATTGGGGAATACTTCACAAATTCACCCTTTTAAAGTCTACAGCTCAGTGTTTTTTAGTATATTTATAGAGCTCTGCAAACACCACCACACATTTCCATCACCCCTAAAAGACACCCAGTACCCATGAACAGCCACTCTCCTTTCCCTCTCCCCCAGCCCTGGCAACCACGAATCTAGTTTCTATCTCTACATCTAATCTAGTTTCTAGGTTGCTCATATAAGTGGACTCATAATATGTGGTCTTTTGTGACTGGCTTTTTCACGTAGCATCATGTTTTCCAGGTTCATCCACGCTGTAGCACGAAACAGTGCTTCGTTCCTGTTTGTGGTGGAATAACATTCCACAGTATGTAGAGACCGCATTTTGTTTACCCATCCCTCAGTTGATGGACATTTGAGTGGCTTCCACCTTTCAGCTGTTGTGAATCATACCTCTGGGAAGGGAAAGACATTTAACAAGCCTCCAGGTGCCCCTGATGTTTGCTCATATTTGAGACTCCGAGGCGCTGTCCTGTTGCAGTGTGCAGCACTGGACACCTTACCCGCTGTCTGGCTCTCGCAACAGCCCAAAGAGGTAAGCAGCAGCACTGCCCCCACCCTATCGTCAGGGACAAGGACACTCAGGTGATGTGGACACTGGGCTCGGCTAGTTCTCCTACTCATCCCGCCCTGCGTGGCCTCTCTGAACCTGGGCTTTCCCACCAGCTCTTTTCCTTTGCTCTTTTCCAGGCTATGAAAAGCAGGGAGGGAAGCCTTGCCAACTCTGGAACACAAATATTTGCCAGTCAAGAAAACATTCCCCTATCAGTCAAGACCCAGACCAACTGGCACACGTGCCCTGCAGATGCCTGAGGGAGCTTCTAGTTTAGGAGAGACCAGGTGGCCTGCAGCTTCTCCCCCTCCCCACACACCCCAGGCTCCTTCTCATTCCTACCTCGTTTGCAGATGAGGAGACTGAGGTTCAAAGTAGTCACTTGCCCTCTGTCACACAGCATCCAGAGGGACCTTTTATTTCTTTTCTTTCTTTTTTTTTTTCTTCAAGTAATCTCCACACTCCACGAAGGGCTTGAACTCAGGATCCCAAGATCAAGAGGAGCTCCCTCCAGGGTGCCTGGCTAGCTCAGTTGATAGAATATCTGACTTTTGATCTCGGGGTCATGAGTTCAAGACCCAGGTTGGGTGGGGAGATTACTTAAAAAAAGTCACCAGCTCCACGGATTGAGCCAGCCTGGCTTTGTATTTGTCTTAATAAAATGGCACACAATGAAGGTGATTTCCAAAGCAGATAAATAGCAGACAGCTTGCTAGGCCATGTGAGTGGGCAGAACTTAATTATGGCCTTTTTTCATCTCACCAACAACCTTAAATGGGGCAGGTTTCAGGGAGCTTAGGGAGGAAATCATGGGGTTATCTGGGGTGGGGCAGATTTCCCGTGGGGATTCGGAACCCTGGAATCCTCCTGTCTCCTGTGTTTTTTCACAGGGCCTAATGATCAAGGGTTCAAATTCAGCCCACTGCCTGTCCCTAACAGCCTGCATTAGCAGCGTCACTCCCAGGAAGCTTTCTGGCCCTGGTTAAAATTCAGTTTTCTGTCCTCACCCCAGAGCCCTGAGTTAGAATTCTCCAGGAGTGCACGTTTACTTCTTTCTTTCGATTTTATTTATTTGTCAGATAGAGCACAAGCAGGGGGAGCTGCAGGCAGAGGGAGAAGTGGGCTCCCCGCTGAGCAGGGAGCCCGACGTGGGGCTCGATCCCAGGACCCCGGGATCATGACCTGAGCCGAAGGCAGACGCTTAACGACTAAGCCACCCAGGAGCCCCCAGGAGTGTGCATGTTAACACTCAGAATCTTCTAGGGGATTCTGACATAGAAGAGAGTGTGAGAACCACTGCTATTAGGTCTTACATAAGCGCACTGTATATAGGGACGGACAGAGAAACTCATCAGGACGTGCGGCAGCCGTGCAAACCTGCCCGTTCCTGAGTCTCACCTGGGGTGCTTGCCAAAGCACATACTCTGAGTTTCTGAATCGGAGGATGTGGTGGGGCGGGGGAATCTGTCTTTTTATAGGTCTGACCAATATGTGAAGAGAGGACAGAAGATTGTGAAGTTAAGGGAAACAAGGGTTCGTCTCACTCCGATGGGGCCTGGGCCCCGTTTGTCTAGCCAGGTCACAGCCATGACCTAATAATAAATGCATTTACTTCTGGCCCGGCGCGGGACCCAGTGTCCACGTGCTCCGAACTCCACCCCCAGCTTGACTCAGTGTAGGCGCCCGGGACAGGTGAAGGGACACGGAAGCGTGGAGGCAGCATCAGGAGGGCGCGCAGCGCCAGGTGCACCGCGCGGTGCCCCGCCCACGAGAGGAGCGCGGCGGGGCGGGGCCGGGCCGCGGGGGGGGCGGGGCCCCGGGCCCGTAGCTTGCGGGACCGAGCGCAGACGCTGTGGGGCGTGATCTGCTCAGCCTCGTTGACGTTCGCCAATCCGTGGGCTCGAAGCGGCCACGGTCCCCGCCTCCCTCCGCCACGGGGAGAGTGCCGCGTTGCTATTGGCTGGCCAATTGGCTGGCCTATTGCTATAGGCTTCCGGCGCGGGGGGGCGGGCCCCGCGTGTTGGCGGGAAAGCTGCGGCCACGGCCCTTTCCCCGCCGATGGTGAGGGGCAGCCAGGGGCGACGTGTCCCGGGCGGGTGGCTGTGGCCAGCATGGACGCGGCGGAGGTGGAGTTTCTGGCTGAGAAGGAGCTGGTCACCATAATCCCAAACTTCAGCCTAGACAAGATCTACCTCATCGGGGTAAGCGCTGGGTCGGCCATTTGCCTCAGGCCCCAGCGCCGGGAAGGGGCGGTAGTGTTGGGGCTTCCGCGGACACCCGCCCGGCCTCCGACTCGCCGAGTGGTCGGGGGGGGGGGGGGG
>NW_022589759.1:3357598-3392527 GCF_004348235.1 Phoca vitulina
GGGGGGGGGTGACGCCGAGGGGTCGGGGGCGGGGGGAAGGATATGGGCCGCGTGGCCGCAGGGGGGTCGAAGAGCTGGGCGAGGCTCTCGGCCCGGGCGCAGCGCCTCGCGGTGCTGACGGCAGGAGACCGGGCTCAGGTGGGTGGGCCAGGCGCGCAGGTGGGCTCGGAGCTGCTTTACTGTGTTCACAGCTGGGCTTTTATTTCCTTTGGGTTTCAACTTCTGCAACGCCCTTTCCCTTGTCGGACAGCAGTGGGGTCCAGCTGTGCCTTTGCCCTGTCTGCTCTCACCAGGATCTGGTCTTCCTTCGGCAGGGGGACCTGGGGCCTTTTAACCCCGGCTTACCGGTGCAAGTGCCTCTGTGGCTGGCGATTAACCTGAAGCAGAGACAGAAGTGTCGGCTGATTCCCCCTGAGTGGATGGATGTGGGTAAGGACCTGGGTGGAGCGGAGCCAGGTGACACCCTCCCTCCCGATGGAAGCACCAGCCCTTCCCACTTCCTCCATCATCCACTGGTCAGCTGAAATTAATGAATGGTTGGAGCTTCACCTCAGTTTGCTCACCACTATTACTAATGTATTAATCTGAGGCATCTATACCAAATTTCGCTCAGATTTTGATTTTAAGATATTTCAACTTGCTTTAAAATTAAGAATTTTGGGATGCCTGGATGGCTCAGTCGGTGAAGCGTCTGCCTTCTCAGGTCGTGATTACAGGTCCTGGGATCGAGTCCCACATGGGGCTCCCTGCTCAGCGAGTAGCCTGCTTTTCCCTTTCCCTGCTCTTGTGTGCTCTCACTCTCTCCCAAATAAAAATGTTAAAAAATAAAAAATCATAGGGGCGCCTGGGTGGCTCAGTCGTTAAGCGTCTGCCTTCGGCTCAGGTCATCATCCCAGGGTCCTGGGATCGAGTCCCGCGTCGGGCTCCCTGCTCAGTGGGGAGCCTGCTTCTCCCTCTGCCTGCTGATCCCCCTGCGTGTGCTTTCCCTCTCTCCCTCTCTCTCGCTCTCTAATAAATAAATTTTTTTTTTTTTTTTAAAGATTTTATTTATTTATTTGACAGAGAGAGACACAGCGAGAGAGGGAACACAAGCAGGGGGAGTGGGAGAGGGAGAAGCAGGCTTCCTGCAGAGCAGGGAGCCCGATGTGGGGCTCGATCCCAGGACCCTGGGACCATGACCTGAGCCGAAGGCAGACGCTTAACGACTGAGCCACCCAGGCGCCCCTCTAATAAATAAAATCTTAAAAAAAAAAAAAGGCAAGGACACTATGAGTCAGGCAGGCACTCTCAAATACAGTTTCAGAAAGATTGGGCATTTTCTCCTTCTGGTCCTAAAGGTGGGGGGCGGTGGGGGGAGGTTGGCCCTGGAGGGTTTGCAACAAAGGGAAACACCTGTTCCCAGTTCTTTTTGCTGAGGGGCACTTTGGCAGCGAACCCCGCCAGGTCTGACTGTTAGCGCTACATCTCCTTCTGGCAGTTTCGGCCTGTCCAAACCGAAGGTGATAGGGGCAAGAGCCTGTCTCATTGCAGGCCAGTCAGAAAAGTGGAGAGAGTTAGCCTGACCCTTTTCACAGGCTAGGGCCATGCTGGGGTGAGCAGTAGTGAAAGCTCACTAGTTGGTCGGTAGAGCATGCCCAAGAGCCAGCTGCCCTCTGATTCTGCCACTGTAGAGTTCCACCTGCTCTTATACTATGAATGGAAACACCTAGTAAGTCCGTTTTTGTCTCTGACTTCTCTGACGCTGTCTTGTTTTGTTTTTAAAGATCTTATTTGACAGAGCACAAGCAGCGGGGAGTGACAGGCAGGAGGAGAGGGAGAAGCAGACTCTCTGCTGAGCAGGGAGCCCTACTCAGGGCTCCATGCTAGGACCCTGGGATCATGACTGGAGCTGAAGGCAGACGCTTAACCCACTGAACCACCCAGGAGCGCTGTTTTGTTTGTTTTTGTTTTTGTTTTTTTAATTTATTTGAGAGAGAGTGCACACTCATGAGGGGGTAAGGGGCAGATGGAGAGAATCTCCAAGCAGACTCCCCACTGAGCGCAGACCTCTATCCCATGACCCAGCGATCATGACATGAGCTGAAAGCAAGAATCGGGTGCTCAACCAACTGAGCCACCCAGATGCCGCTCTGGCACAGTTTTTGAGATTCGTTCCTATAGTTGCATGGAGCATTACATCATTCTTTTATTGCCAAGTACTATTTCATTCACGGTAGAGTGTTCCACGGTTAGGTCACCCATTCTTCTGTTGGTAGATATTTGGATCATTTCCTATTTTTGGCTATTGCTAATGAGGCTATTATGAACATTCCTGTCCTAAGTCTTTTTGTGGATACATGTTTTTAATTCTCTTGGGTAAATACCTAGGGTCATAGGGCAGATGGTGCTTGACTATAAGAAATTGCCACCTAGCCCTCCAGAGTGGTAGAGCTCTTCTGATCCCACCAGAAACATGTGAGAGTTCCTAATGTTCCACATCCTGGCCAACAGTGGGTGACATCTGTTTGATTCATTGTTTGATTCATTGCAATTTGAACAGCAGTATTTCATACTCTGATTTAGATACCTGAAAAGAATCTGTCAACTGTATAGAGAAGATGTGTGTGGGGAGAGGGCAGTAGGGAGTTACCCAGGCTGTGAGTAGTTTTACCAGATGATGGAGGTGGGCAGACATGGTTGGAGTCTAGGCATATTTCGAAGGAAGAATCTGCAGGATTTGCTGAAGGACAGGCTGTGGGATCTGAGGGAGGAGAGAGAAGAATGCCTGCCAGGGTTGCTGGCCCGAACTACAGAAGGACACGGAGTTGCTGTCTCCTGAGATGGGGAAGGCTGCGGGAGCATTAGGGCTGGGGTAGGGACCAGGAGTTGGGGTTTGACCATGTCACACTGGAGGTGCCTATTAGGTGCCTATTAGCTATCTAGGTAGATATCTAGATATCTAGCTAGATAATGTGGGCAGGAGTATTTAGTCAGGAATTCGGTGAAGGGGCTTATTTGGGGATACAAATGTGGAAGTCCTCATGAGTGCTTAGGTAGTATTTAAATGAGGCAGAATGAAATCACATGGGATGTGGGTTTAGGTGGTAAAGGGGTCAGGGATCTGAGCTCTATACCCCACTGCTGAGAGAGGTCAGGAAGGCCCAGAGGAACCGGAGGTAAGAGAACTCTGTGTGGTATTCCAGAAATCAAGTGATAAATATCCTCCAAGAAGTATTAATCTTTGTGAGATGTGAAGACAGATGGAACCATTGGGCTTGGCTGAGCAGAGGTCGTGGACCTTGGTGTTGAGTGGTATTGGTGGAGGGGTAGAATAGACACCCACCTGAGTGGTCGAAGAAAGGAAGTTAACTCTTGAAAAAATGGTTTGGTAGCTGGTGTTGGGAGGATTTTTATTTTAAGATTTTATTTTTAAATTTTTAAAAGTTTTTATTTAAATTCAATTAATTAACATATATTAGTTTCAGAGGTAGAGGTCACGGATTCATCAGTTGCATGTAACAGTGCTCATTATATCACGTGCCCTCCTTAATGCTTATCACCGTTACCCCATCCCCCCACCTACCTTCCCTCCAGCAACCCTCAGTTTGTTCCCTGTAGTTGAGTCTCTTAAGTTTGTTTCCCTCTCTGATTTTGTCTTATTTTACTTTCCCTTCCCCTATGATTCTGTTTCTTAAATTCCATGAGTGAAATCATATGATCCTTGTCTTTCTCTGATTGACTTATTTCACTTACTAAGGTTTTATTTTTTATTTATTTTTATTTATTTAAAGTCTTTTTTTTTTTTTTTAAGATTTTATTCACTCATTTGTCAGAGAGAGAGAGAGAGCGCGCGTGCGTGCGCACACAAGTAGGGGGAGGGGCAGAGGGAGAAGCAGGCTCCCCTCTGAGCAGGGAGCCTGCTGCGGGACTCAATCCCAGGACCCCGGGATGGTGACCTGAGCCACCCAGCTGTCCCTTATTTATTTATTTTAAAGATTTTATTAAGAGAGAGACAGAGAGAGAGAGCATGAGCTGGTGGGGAGGGGCAGAGGCAGAGGGAGAAGTAGGCTACCCACTGAGCAGGGAGCCTGACGTGGGGCTGGATCCCAGGACCCTGGAATCATGACCTGAGCTAAAGGCAGATATTTAGCCAACTGAGCCACCCAGGTGCCTGTATTTATTTTTATTTTTTGAAAGATTTTATTTATTTGAGTGAGCAAGAGAGCAAGCGAGAGAGCACATGAGCCAGAGGGAGAGGGAGAGAAGCAGACTCCCCTCTTAGTGGGGACCCTGACTCACAGCTGGATTCTAGGCCCCTGAGATCATGACCTGAGCCGAAATCAAGAGTCAGGTGCTCAACTGACTTGAGCCAGCCAGGCACCGCAGGATTTTCTTTTTAAGATGGAAGATGTTGTAGTGAGTTTGATGGAATGGTGAAGTAATGAGGACAACAGCGAACACTCAAGTGAGACAGTTGCTGGGGTGGTGTTCTGTGCCGGTCAGAGAGGAGGTCCAGGACACACCTGGAGGCCTGTTTCTTGTGCACAGAGACAGGTGTGGAGGGGGTTGGGAGCGGTGTGCTGGCAGGAGTGTGCAGCCTCTCAGAAGGGCATCGGGTTAGAGTGAGAGGGTGAATGGAGTAGGGGAGTAGATTGGGTTGCAGCATGGCACCAAGGGCGCCTGAAGAGGGGGCCCAACACTGAAAGACCCCGCTTCCCTGCACTCCCCTAGCACAGTTGTGTGTGTGTCCCTCAGCCTCAGTGGCCAGATTCAGGGCTTTCTCAGACCCATAAGATAGGGAGAGAGGGGTGCTGCTGCTGGTTGGAATTGGGATTCCACTGTGGGATTCCAGATGCTGGGCTTTAGGCCCTCTGTGATCATCATCCCACCCCTAGGCTGGAGTGGCCATGGTGTTATGTCCTCTTGCTCCCCTCTGAACAAGGCTTCGTATATACAAGTAAATTTCTCCAGTCACTGGTTACTCTCATCACCTTTTGCATCAAAGGTAGAATGCCTGTCTCCTTCCCTAAGAAAAGAACTTCTGACTCCCAGTTTCTCCAGTAATACATCCTGCAGGCCAGAGCAGCAACACCAACAAGAATTTACCACCTTCTATAAGAGAAACTTTTTTTTTTTTTTAAGATTTTATTTATTTCTTTGACAGAGAGCACACAAGCTGGTGGAGCAGCAGAGGGAGAGGGAGCAGCAGGCCCCCTGCTGAGCAAGGAGCTCGATGTAGGGCTGGATCCCAGGACCCTGGGATCATGACCTGAGCCTAAAGCAGATAGATGCTCCACTGACTGAGCCCCCAGGTGTCCCATAAGAGAAACTTTTGAGGAAATAGGCTGTGAATCATCTAGTTAGTGATATGTTATTCCAAAAAGTGTTTTTTCTTCATGTTTTTGTGAGTTGATCCAATAGATAATGTAGATACTTGGTAAATTTGGAAAGCTTTAACAAATATTTTGGGTATGGATGGTAAAATGTATACATTTCTAAATTTCAGAAAAGTTGGAGAAGATTAGGGATCATGAACGAAAGGAAGAAACTTTTACCCCTATGCCTAGCCCTTACTACATGGAACTTACGAAACTCCTGTTAAATCAGTAAGTATGTCTCCTTAGAGCCACATGTAAGGTAGAACTCCTGATTCTCATCCCTTACCCTGTTCCTCTCTTGTTCCACTTTTGGCTCCAAGGTGAGGGGGATCCCCGGGCATCCGTATCCCTGAGTCAGTAACCTGGGAGGCATTTGTGTGCACACACTCTTTTGCCTGGGCTTTCCCATTTGTCCTTTCCTTTTCCCACCCCTCCCTCTCCTAGGGAATCCCTTGCTACTTTATCGCTTGACATTGGACCCCGGTGAGTCTCCGTTATCCTCTCTAGCCTTTTTCTTAACTGTAGCTGTGTTTTACTGGTGAAGCTTTACCGCTTTGTCCTCCACTATGTGCATCTGAGTTCTTGCATGTCTTTCACAGGAAAGGCCAGAGGGCTCACACTTGCTCTGAACCCTAGCTGTAATGAAAGCCCACTGGTGGCAAAAAGTGTGGTGTAGTAGCTTCTTGTTTCCCTGCGTTCAGTTCTGGCTCCCCATTGGCTTTTAATTCATTCTCCACTTTGCAGCCCGAGTAGACTTTTAAAGATGGAGCTGCCACACGACTCCCCTGTTCCTTGGAGCCTGTCCAGGGTTTAGGCTAAAGTCCTCATGATAGCATACAAAGCACTGCCTAGCTGGGCTCCTTCTGCCTGCCTTTGTGGCTCCTACACACTCCTTCCTTCGTGGCTCCCTGATTCTCTGGGTTCCAGGCTGACATTGGCCTCTTCCTTCCACATACCAAGGTCCTCAGGGCTTTCAAATACTGTTTCCTCTGTTCAGTTAGTCCATCTGTTGTCTGTTCCCTCCTTTGGCTTATTAGCCTAACCGGTGTTCTCTCACAGGTTAAGGATGCCTATCCCCTGACAGCTCTGTAGCCCCCATGGCATTTGTCAGCTGTAATCTTCTAATCACTAGTCAGGCTGTGCCCTCCCACCCGTACCCCAGTTCTAAAGGGCAGGGACTGGGGTGCCTGGGTAGCTCAGTCGGTTAAGTGTCTGACTATTGATTTTGGTGCAGGTCATGATCTCAGGGTTGTGAGATTGAGCCCCGTGTCAGGCTGTAGGCTGGGCATGAAGCCTGCTTGAGATTCTCTACCTACCCGCCCCCCCCCCCCCCCCCCCCCGGTGTGTCTGTGCACACATGTGCTCTCTCTTCCTCTAAAAAAATAAAAATAAAAAAGGCAGGGACTGCGTCTTATTTGCACTAGTATTATGCCCGGTGCATACGTGTTTGTTGAATGAACGAGTGAAATCAGCGGGGGCGGGCAAGCAAGTGTGGATGATTTTGCTTGGGAGATTAACTAGACTGTAATTTGCAAAATGTCAAGCTTTTGAAGTCAGCATGTTTTCTTCTTTTTTCTTTTTTTAAGTAGGCTCCAGGCCCATCATGGAGCCCAATGTGGGGTTTGAACTCATGACCTCAAGATCAAGACCTGAGCTGAGACCCAAGTCTGTTGCTTAGCCGACTGAGCCACCCAGGGGCCCCTGAGCACCTTTTCATTGATGAAAGCAAGAGCAGAACTAGAACAAAAATTAAGAAGCTCCCTATTATCTGTTCTAGAGCAAGGCCTCCACTGCATGACACTATTGAATTCAAATGAATATTTGGGGTATGTAACATGGATTTGTCCTTAAATTGATAGGACGCTATAGTTTACAACATACGAAGCATTCCACTAGGTAATGGAGATAGTCACGTGGGCTTGAGCCCCACTTAGGGAGCAGTGTGAGCCTGTTAACCCGTAGTTCTACACTGCAGTGTGATCAGTCCTGTTCAGACCCTGTCGGACTACAGCCCTAATGCCTGGTGGTGTCAGAGAAGGGATCCTTGGCTTGAAGGAGGAGGGAAAATTTACTAGAGAAGAGGATGCTATAGGTAGAAGGCAGGGACACGTGAACAGGCACAGTATGTTTGGGGAAGCAGAGCTGTTGGGGTTGATGTAGACTAGGTAAAGAGTTGGGGAGCTGAGGCTGTTACTCTGTGGCTGCAGTGTCCTGGGGAGGGTGTTTAGCAGGGGTTGTCATCCAATGAATCGGAGAGTCTTCTGTGGCAGTGGGTAGGAGGACTTGGAAGGGAAAATATGGAAGCAGAGGTGAGGGGCCTGTTCACCTTTAGTTTTTGAAATTCAGATCTTATATATGCAGTTCCTGTTGAAACTTTGGTTTTATGATTCTTTGTAATTCATTTGGCCAAGGGACCTAATTTTACCTTTGTTCTGCACTTCAGTTAACAAATAGATGAGGTCCTTTGTTCTGTAACCTGCTGTTCAGAGCGTAAGATCCAAATGTTTGGGTCTTAAATACACTCCACTATGTAAATTTTATACCACTGATTCCCTGCCACTAATCACAAGCTACTTTCAGCATGTGGAGAGGCCACTGTACCTTTCCTAGCATGCCAGGTGATAGACAGTGTTAGCTTTTGCTTTCATCTTTTTTGTCTTTTCCTTCAATGGTTAGTTTAAAATACAGCTCACAACAAGGGGCGCCTGAATGGCTCAGTCACTTAAATGTCTGACTCTTGATTTCAGCTCAGGTCTTGACCTCAGGGTCGTGAGTTCAAGCCCTGCATTAGGCTCCACGCTGGGTGTGGAACCTACGTGGAGGAAAAAAAAAAAAGGCTAAAATGGCCTAATGGCCTAGAAGGATCCAAAATGTAGCTCACGACAGGAAGGCCGTCACACTGACCCTCGCTGACTGTTCAGACTTTTACCCAGAATTCGCTGTGTATTGGTATGCTCGGTTTATGCTAATTTGCAATTTATTCTGTGGTTTCTGTAAGTGTACTTGTCTCTGTGGAGTGGGACAGTACCTAGCCTTCAGAGCTTTTGGGAGGATAGAAACGCTTTGTATTGCCGAGCACTGTGCCTGGCACAGAGCTGTTGTCGTCTTCCCTTGGTGGGTTGTAAGCCCTTGGATAAATGATGAGGTATGAGCAATAGCAGTCATGACCTCTGAGCCAGCCCTTGAAGCAAATTCATTCAAGATGGAAATTCTATAGCACAGAACACTCAATTACCCCGCGCAGAGGATGTCCAACCTTTAGAGCTTATTCTCTGTGAAGTCCTTGTACTGCAGCCTGCCATGGGACACTTATGTGAGCACAAATAACTGTGTGGATCATGGTTGAATTTTCTTTCTTTTTTTTGGGAGGGGGGATTTTACTTGAGAGAGAGAGAGACAGAGATAGCCACAGACATAGCAAGAGAGCACAAGCGGGGAGGAGAGGGAGAAGCAAGCTCCCCGCTGAGCTGAGCAGGGAGCCCAATGCGGGACTCGATCCCAGGACCCTGGGATCATGACCTGAGCCGAAGGCAGACATCCATCTGATTGGGCCACCCAGGCGTCCCATGGCTGAATTTTCTTTTCTTTTTTTTTAAAGATTTTATTTATTTATTTGACAGAGAGAGACAACGAAAGAGGGAACACAAGCACAGGGAGTGGGAGAGGGAGAAGCAGGCTTCCCGCGGAGCAGGGAGCCCGATGCGGGGCTCGATCCCAGGACCCTGGGATCATGACCTGAGCCGAAGGCAGACGCTTAACGACTGAGCCACTCAGGCACCCCCCATGGCTGAATTTTCTTGGCACCAAGCTTAACTGCTAGAAATTTTTTACATCTTAAAATTGAAAACAAAGGAAAACACATTTTGCTTGTATTTTCCTGAAGCCAAGCAGCATTTTTTAAAAAGCCACTTCTAGGGGCGCCTAGGTGGCTCAGTCGTTTGCGTGTCTGCCTTCGGCTCAGGTCGTGATCCTAGGGTCCTGGGATCGAGTCCCGCATTGGGCTCCCTGCTCAGCCTGGTACTCCCTCTCCCTCTGCTACTCCCCCTGCTTGTGCTCTCGCTCTCTTTCTGTCAAATGAAAAAATAAAATCTTAAAAAATAAATAAATAAAAAGCCACTTCTACCTGGAAGGGTGCCCGCCTGGCTCAGTTGGAGGAGCATGCACTCTTGATCTCAGGGTCTTGAGTTTGAGCTCCACGTTCAGTGTGGAACCTACTAAAAAATAATACAGGCCACTTCCACCTGGATGTTGCTTTAGTTTACCAAGTGCTTCCTAATGTGATTTCCCCGCCGCCTGGCTTCTTTTAGTGCTTCAGACAACATCCCGAAAGCAGATGAGATCCGGACCCTGATCAAGGATGTGTGGGACACTCGCACAGCCAAGCTACGGGTGTCTGCTGACAGTTTCGTGAGACAGCAGGAGGCACATGCCAAGGTAGGTGCACGCAGGGCACGGGGGCCTCCCTGTGCAGCTGCCTCTCCTCCCATGCCCACGAAGGCCAGAGGCTGCCTGCTGGTGCCAATGAGTTGCCCCCAGCATCCTGTCTGCTTGGATTATTGCAAGCAGGGATTACTAGCTGTGCTGTGCCTTTAAAAAAAGAGAAAAAAAAACATTATTCATTGGTTACTTTTTTTCAGTAGATTTTATATTTTCTCAAATCAAACACTCCTCAACCAACCCAGTTGATTTTCTCTTGTGTTTTAGCTGGATAACCTGACCTTGATGGAAATCAATACCAGTGGGCCCTTCCTCACACAAGCCCTCAATCACATGTATAAACTCCGTACAAACCTGCAACCTTCTGAAAGCATCCAGTCTCAAGACTTCTAGAGAAAGACCTGAACTTGTAAAGAAAGGCCTTGCATCTGCTGGCCGGAGGCTTGCCAGGTGGTGTGAGTGCTCGAGACATGATAGAGGTACTATTATCTCTGGAGTTCTAGAACCCCTTTTGAATGTATGAAGAATTGTGTAATGAAACAAGGAATGGGCTCATAACATTGTTGGAAAGCAACAGGTTTGTGCTTAGTCCTCGAGACATTCTTTAATTCCACATCTGTCTCTAGAAGCCAGCTGTTCTTTTATGGGGGAAAGAAAGCAGCTTTGGCAAAACACGTTATTTTCGCTACAGAGCCTGGGGTCTCCTGCTTGGCATTGTCATGTGGGTGAACATTCGGTGACTTTAAGTGTTGTTTTTAAGAGAGAGATACAGTAGGAGTGGCGATGTGGCCTGGGGCTTTTTTCCTTTCTTGACCCTGATCTCTTGGGCTAAATTTAGACTCTCCTAGAGTTCACACAGAGAAGGATGGCAGATGGGTGGCAAGATGTTGACCAGGGTTCGCCATCTAAGCCCAATAAAGATGGACTCCATGCAAATCTCACGGTGGGTTTTTTCCCTGCATTACTACCAAGTGAAGAGAGCAAGTCATGTGGCTAAAATGGTCTGACTGATCATACGGAGATGTGTGGCAGGAAGGGGTGATCTTTAGACTGACACTCTGGGTGTTTCTTGTTCTCTTGGCTACTTCTGGTTAAGGTGTAGTGGGTTTTTATCAAGAGGAAAGGCGGGGAACTCCCTGGGTGCTTCACGCTCAGCCACCATCATGAACGACACAAGAGCTGTCCGGATGAGGAAGTTCATGACCAACTGGATTCCTTCAGTGGACCCAGATGGTCATTGATGTTCTTCACCCTGGGAAGGCACTAAGACAGAAATTCAGGAGAAACTAGCCACAGTGTACAAGACCACACTAGATGTCATCTTTGTATTTGGATTCAGAACCCATTTTGGTGGTGGCAAGACAACTGGCATGATTTAGAATTCCTTGGATTATGTGAAGGGAAAACAGACCCAAACATCGATGTGCAAACACAGCCTGTATGAGAAGAGAAAGACCCCAGGAAAAAAGCAAAAGAAATGCCAGAGCAGAATGAAGGAAGTCAGGGGGACTGCAGAAGGCCAGGCTGGTGCTGGCAAACAGCTAGAGATTGGATGACAGGAGTAAAGATTCTGCAGTGACTTTATCTGTGGTGATTGTGCAGATCTTTCATAGTAATAAACTTAAAACTAAAAAAAAAAAAGCCTGGGAGAAACAGACTGCATGTTCTGCGGTTTGTGAAGGCTAAAGTCCAGATGTTGGGAGGGGAAGTCGGGCCCATATTTCTGCTCTTGAGGGACAGAGGGAATAGACCTGGTTGGAGGCAGCCATGTCTCAATGAAGGGTCCATTTCTTTTCCTAGAAGAACTACTATTCAATTGTAGTGGTTGGAACTGCTCTAGAAATGACCTTACCTTGAGAGGAGAAATGATCTGTCTAGAGTCCTACAAGGGATAGAAGGTTTTGTAGCCAGCTAGTTTTCCACTGTAGCCTTGTGAGTCAGAGCACATTCTCCCTGGGGCTCTTCAGAGTGGCATGCACTCTGAAGCCTGAAGAACAGCTTCTGGGTTTTGCCCTTCAGTGTTCAAAGTGCAGACTCCCTTCCCATTACTCAGTCATGGTTTCTCAGTTCTAAATCGCTACCCAGCTGTCCTCCCAGCAAACAGCTGAGGGTTATTATTTGAACACCGAAGGGCCAGACATGAAGACCTGGTTCTGTTATTTAAGGTGACTGTCTTAGAGGGTTGCTTTCAGATGACAGGACTTCCCTTTTCATCTGGGGACTCTTCTAGAATGAAACCACATGGTACTGAGGAGGGTCAGGAGTCCCGTAGATCCTAGATCTCTCACCCCTTAATACCTTGTGTTCTTGAAACCTGGGTGAGGTTATTATCCAGTTTGTCTTCATATTTTACCCATAAAGCTTTGATGGTTGAGCTTTTCTCCCCCACCCCGGCACTTTTTTTTGGCCCTATTATAACAAAGATTTTCCTCTTAACATGATTTAGGAAGATTTTATTTTTTTGGATGTTGTCAGAAATTACAGCAATATATTCATAAATACCTAATTACTACATTCAACAAATAATATTACAATACAATTAATTCAAACAAGTACACTTAGAACAGGTTTAATTTCACAGCATCTAAACTGCCCCCAGAGTGACCGAGGCATTCCTCCTCCCTCTCATGTACTGGTTTTACTGTTCTACCTTAAGCACAGGGTACATACAAAGTAACACAACCAATTAGCATGGTCTTCCTCAGGTCAAGGCAGAGATAAGAGTTTCACTTAAGTGCTGGACCAGAAAGTTGGGATGAACAGGCTACTGCAAGTAGTGAGGAAGTCAGTAACTGGTTTCCTTGAAGGAGTGCAGGGATGACTGCTAAGTGGCTAATATACACCTAAGAGTAAGAGAATCAGCTTGTGCTGACCATCTCCATCTTGTGGTGGATCCTTGGAATTTTCTACTTAAAAACGGCTCAGAGGGAAAAGGGGGTTATCTGATTTTTGAGATTTGGCAGCATTATTGAGCTATTTGAGGAAAATACCATTCCACGTACGAACTTGAGATTTCTTGTGTTGTAATTCTCGGCTGCTGAAAGTGTGGGCTCCTTTTCATATTCTTGGAGTTTCTTTAAGGATATAATCTATGAGAATGTTAATGCCAATTAAGTGTTTAGGCTATATTTTTTCTGTAGGAGAAAGTGTTAAGTCTTACTTTGGTCACTTATCTGAGATAATGGATTAAGATCCTATTTTATGTCCATTTGGCTCTAATTATGTGAAAACATTTCCAAATGATGAGGTTATATAGTGCCAAGTTTTAGGGAGAGCTCTGGTTTGTTTCTAATGATCTGATTAAATGTGGAACCACATGACCTTGGCTTTGGGAGAGCACCCTCACAAGTTGAGTGAAATCCCCTTCAGGACAGATGGCAGCCCTCTCTTCCAGGTGCGGCAGGAAGACACAAGGTCGTGAAAGACAGAGGTCTTCATGAAAATACTGACAGAAGTTGCATAACCCATTCTAGAGCAAATGTGGTGTACTTCTGAACGTCATCTTTTAAACTCATTGTGAACTAGCTGAACAAAAAGCTTCAGAAATTATGTATCTATTAAATTTTAAGCCCAAACTGAAGAGACTTAGGTGCTACTGGGCTGTTTCTGAATCATCTGACGATTACCAGATGGGAAAAACCATTCAAGCACTAGGTCTTAATGGTACACTTTTGTTTTCTAAAGATGCTTTCTTACCTTTTTCTGAGTTTCTTCATGCTGCCTTACTGGTTTATATTCTGATTGTCTTACTACAGATAGGTGAGAGTGTGGGGAGGCAGAGTGACAGAAGCAGGAAGGCAGGGGCAAGGTGGTGTTTTCAATCAGAAGGGACAGGAGCAGTTCTTCTAGCTCAGGGACACAGCTTGTACCCCTGGTCAGAGACCTCTCCCGTATGGCTGCATCCCTTTACCCCACGACCTCCTCCCATTACAGAAAACCCCTACAAGGGACTCCCCTTGGCTGGTGAAGGGCTGTGCTGTGCTTCCTGTTTCCTCTGGCCATTGCCAAGCTGATCCGCAGGGGCATCCAGCCCTTTCCTGTGATGGTGGGGGACAGGGAGTGAGGTGCTAAGATGTAACTCTTAAGCTTGCTGTTTCAGCCTGGAAGTAGCAAGCCGACTTTAGAGACATTCGGTAATAGTTTTCCCTGACTGTTGGCAGTAGAGCTCCCTCTGAACACCTGTCCCCACTTGTGGAACATGTTGATCTCAATGTCTTTGCAGGGGAGGAGGCCCACAGAACAGGCCTTCCTTCTCTTCAAGTCGTTTTTGTGGAGAGGAAGGCGCTTGTTGACTGCTGCTAATACTGGCGGCACTTTTTGTCTGAGTTTGCTAATAACTGGAAGATTCTTGGCAGACATACAAAGCAAACGGTGTGGGAACAGATAAAGCAACGCAGTGCCATCTGCCAGCAAGCTGTTCTGCACAGCTAAGGTCTGGGGCTGAGGGTGCGGCCACTGATCGCAGTGAGTAGCCTTCCTGAAGGTCAGCCAGCCCTTCCCCTGACCCGGGGTGAAGGGGACAGTGGCCATCAAGACTCTTGCCTCCACCCCCACCCCCGACAGACCAACCACTGGCTGCTTTGGCCTCTGGTTTAGGCCCATTCGGCAAGAGATTATCTGCTTGATCTAGATTAGACACTGCCTGAATGAGCAGTAACTGGGACGAGAAGGAAACACTCTTTGCACTGAGATGGCATTCCTAGTTTCTAGCTGCTCCTGTGCTCTTAACAGTAAGTTCCCGAGAGGAGGAGAAGTTTAGCTCAGACATTGTTTACCCTACTTTTAGGCTTTTACAAAGCTTTGCATCTAAATAAAGCTTCTAAAGTTTCTACTTTGCACCTGTTCTCAGACTGCTGTAAGACACCTTAGAATCTATCACAGAACTCGCTCACTTCCTGACCGGTTCTTTCAGCAGAGCTGCGTGCACACGCAGGTGCACACACGGCAGCTGCTTGTTCCCGCCTGGGGACGCGCCCCTCCTCAGTAGCAACTGGTTCTGTTTGCTGTCCAGAGCCAGGGGGAGGGGACAGGAGGAGGTAAGAAGGAACACATGGCTTTCTACATCACTTTCTGGTACAACTCAAAAATGAAGTGATCGCATAGGCGCCAGTGGTAAGCTCTTTTACTTTTCTTCTTCTTTAATTTTTAAAAACACTTCAATATTTTAATGTCCTGACCAGCAGCAGTACAAACACTAAAAGCAAGTTTTTTTGCCCAGAAAAACAAAAGCAAAAAAACAAACAAAACCCCCAAACAGGAAAACAAACAAACAAAAATCCCCCCAAACCACATATTAAAAATGGCAGGCTTTTTATAACAATAATTAAAGTAATAAAAACATACAAAACTTTGTTTTTTAATATATATACACAGTACAAGGCTGAAGCACCTTTGACTTTTCTCTCAAAATTTACGTTTGTATGAAAACACAGCCCGCCGCAGTAACAACCGGTGGGTGTGCACGTATGTAGACACAGCTCTGTACATTTCCCCCCACGGAGTAATAAAAAGGTACCTTCAGTTTGTTGATGCGCTTTAGAGAAGAGCTTTTCCAGGGAAAAGCCTTTGGGTGAGGCTTCAGTACTGTTGCTTTGTGTGCTCCTAGGACCTGTTGCTTCGAAAATTTTGCAGAAAAGTAACAAACAAATAAGCCCTTTACCGGAAATGCACCCCACCTTCTTCCAGCTGAAGCAGGTCTCAGTCCTGGGGAGGAGCGAGGCCGACCCAACGCTGCAGTGAAAGCAGACTGGGTTCTCAGGACGTGCTAACACGGCCACACCAGGAACAGAACACGCTCGGTCTGATCCAGTCTTATGCACCCAGGGGCCATAAATGATCAAGTTTTAGTGTTGGTAAGGGAGCCTTCTCTTTCAGATTCGAAAATAATGATCGGGGGAAGAATAAAACCACCTTTAAAAAGAACTATGGGCGTCCTACATCAGTTGCTCACTGAATGACAAAGGTGATTCAGCTGCATTGAAGTCAAGGCGAGTTCATTCGTTCTTCAGAGCCTGGAATCCTTTGCTTCATGCATGGCACATTCTCTTTTTGTTTTAAGCTTCAAACCTCCCAGTGAAAAATATTAAATATTCAAGGTAATAAAATAGATAATATTTCTATACTATAGGTTCGGCCTAGTGCAAGGGAAACCGTCACCTAGGATATCCCTTAAAGTAACCTCTAGGCCAATGCATTGCAGGCAACGCAAGGCACTTCCTTAAGTGATCCAGTTCTGCCTGGAGTCGCTCCCTCTCTGAGACAATCTTCTGTTTCTGGCTCCTCAACTCCTGGAGAGAGAGATTCAGGTAAAACATTCATTTTATAGTAGGGAAATGGGTGTGATGCATGAATGCTCTGGGGGCCATGAGGAAAGGCACACCTTCTAGGCTCCAGAAACCTCCCCTTCCCGGCTCAGGATTCTGACCGTGGTCTCTGGACGAACCAGTTCAAGCTGTGCCCAAAGCCTTTTAGGTTCTCACAAGGGACCTGCTCACTCCCATAGAACCAGGGTACACTGCTGGCTCAACATCAACCCTAAGATTTTAAAAAATTAGCCCATAAAACTTTTGCTGCTCTGGAGTTGCCAAGCTCCGCAGCCCCATGGCCCCATGCGCCAAGAGGAAGCCAGGGAGTGGGGGAGACCAGCGCCGCTGACAGAGCAGTGGGACCCGGCTACAGGAGTAGGAGGGGCCGCTGTCCTAAGAGCTTTGCTCCTCCTGTAAGATCCTTCTCCAGTCAGCAAATCCTCGGGGGAGATGGATACAGGTACTAACTCGCCCAGAGGGAGATTAAATTAACATCTCGCTTCCAGGATCAATATTCTGTAAATTCACAGTACCCCCCCCCTTTTAGCTAAATCCTGGAGAACCAGTTGGCTCCCTAATCCCCCCCCCACCAATTACAAGTTGTAGCTTCATAAAAGAGCATTACCCCTCAAAACTCAACTGTATGGGTAATGAAAGGTTAAACAAAGCATGGGGTGTTTTAAGACCACCCGCACCCAGCTGCTCTCTATTCTTCCGTGTGCGGCCCGGAGACTCACCGCCATGCTGTGGGAGAGCTGCTCGGCTGTGAGGCTGAGGCTGTAGTGCTGGGCCTCCAGCCGTCTGCACTGCGTCTGCAGAACCTGCCGCTCCAGGGCTTGCTCTGAAACGACAGATACGCCATGGTGCTATGTCTTCTGTGCCCGGGGCCACAGGCTTGGGCAGGGCTGCCCTTCTCTCCGGGCAGCCAGAGCGCTCCTTTGGCCCACGGCGCCCAGCCCTGTGCATTACACAGGGACATCCAGCCCATGGCACACAGAAGACCTAGCATCAAAAGGCTATTTAAGACATACACCTTAGGAAGTCATTAAGGGCAAATTTATGGTCTTAAAATGCATTTTTCAAAAAAAAAGATAAAAAATTTTAAGACTTAGGTATGAAAGCTTTTAATAAGCTGCTAAAAAAAAAAAAGCAAGAGTAAACTTGAACTTTGAAAGTGTAAGATCTTGGGCCTGGTTTTAACAGGAGTGACTTCAAACTTTCAAGGATAAATCTCTGCTTTCTATGAAGTGTTTCAAGAATGAAAGCCAGGCTGGGCTGAAGCCTTATTTGTTGGTCCAATACCAGTGCTCTTCCTGTGTCGGCTGCGGAAACCTCTACAGGAAAAGGGGTCAGCAACGGCTAGTCGTGTGGAATGCTGCGCCCCTACCTGGAGGGCACTTGTCCTGGAGAGTCCCGCAGTCCTGTGATGGACTTTACGGGAACGAGAAGTAAACTTTTTTTTTTTGTACTTTAACAAAAGGAATGAAAGCCAGGACAGGCTAGCTGACTGAATTACAGAGGCAGAACAACTGCGAGAGCAAAACGCAGGGCAGTAAAACCCGTCTCCTAGCGCTGAAGAGCACAGACCGGAAGTGCTAACGAGCTCAGCCAGCAACAGCAGAGAACACCAAAGGCTGTCCCCTCCATGGACCTACGCACCACGTGAACGCGGACAGTCCTGTGCCATCAACACGGCAGCCAATGAGAACCTGTATTTCTTCCCAGTGCTCTGTTCAATAGCCCAGAGGTCCTCAGCATGGCAGCAGGACAAAAAGTAAAAACTCAGAAGAACTAAATTTGATTGACAGAAGGTCTGACCATCTACGATCATGTAAGGAATAAAGGAAAACAAAAACTAAAAAATCCATGATAACCCAACTAACACCTAAAACTCAATGTAATAAAAGGATGCTGCTTACGGCAAAAAAAAAGGGAGGGGGGAGTAAATGGTTTAATGCAATTTAATACCATAATCATAGAGGTAATAGCACTGCTATCAAAAATACTAATCCTCCCCAAGTCTGTAAATTCAGTGCAACTGCAAATTCTAAGAATTTTTTGGAACAAACAAGGTGATCCTAAAATCCATGGGAGGAACCCCTAAGGGCCCAGAGAAGTGCAGCAGATGAAAGCATGCTCCTCAGCAGAGAGCGGCCGAGCAAGTGCACCCACTGCGCGGCCCAGAGACGGGCTCCACAGCTCGCCCCGGGCGTGGGGGAGGGGGCCAAGACAGCACCCCACACACTGCCAGGGTAACTGTCTGTTCGCTGAGGGGGGACGGGGGAATGAATTTCTACCTTAAGCCATGCACAGAAATGAATTCTAGGCCTAACAAAAGCAGAGCCTGAAGAATTTTAGAAGAAAATGGAGAGAATCGTGTCCTCGGGGCAGTGAAGGATTCCCAACAAGGCACCAAAAAACAAACCCAGATAAGATGGACACATTTCACTCTGAAGAAATGCTCTACACGGGTTCTGGATACACATGTATTCACTTGGAAACAACATGTAAGGAGTGAGCAGTTCAAAACAGGATTCCTCGTGGGGGAGAAAGCAAAGTGCAGGAGCAGATAGGCTGCTTGTGGGTACACGGGCATTCCTTTTGTGAGTGTTTTAAAATGTGTTCTCAAAGGATTTGCAATGATTAGGACATTCCATAATCAAATGTACAAGGAGTCCCAGTCCATGCTCAAAATGAAAACTCCTCTGAATGTTAAGGCATGAGTCAGGGAGTGGTAGCCCCCCTCCCCGACACCTCAAAGATGGTCGGGGGGTGGGGCGGGAGGCCAGCAGTGGGCGCCCAGCTCACCACCTGCCCTTCCAGACGGGGCAGGGGCCCCCTGCACTGAAGTCAACGCACTGCAGCCTCCCAGCCTGCAAGCTAGATGCCTCTCGAGGAAACGGAGGAGCAGAGAAATGAGCCAGTGTGCGACAAGCACAAGGACAGCACTCAGGCCTTGTGACCCCCCCACCCACGGCCCCTCAGCCCGAAGCACTAGGCCAGGGCGGGAGAGGCGTGCGGCGGCTGGTGAGGGCTCGCCTCCCTGTGCCAAGCGCGAGCCCGGGAGGGTGACAGGGCCTGTGAGGGAACTGCCAGCAGCCTTGAGGCACTGGAAGGGGAGGCAGCCTCTGGCAGTGACAAGGCCTCGCTCTCTGGGGCTCAGCTAAGTTCATAAACCTTCTGTTTTCAGGCCCCTTGTGTGTAGCCACAGTCAGAACTGATGGACTATTGAGACGCGCGATGGAAGACAGCAAGCACAGACGGCATGTCCCAGGCTTGGCTGTCACACTGAGTGATGGCAGGCACTGGAACTTAAGTTCCTCCAGTGACAGTGGCCTCCAGTCTGTAAACTGGGGCACCTGCAGAAGCCTGAAGAACAGTTCTTGAAATAGGCAGAGTAGCAGAGGAAAATTACCTAGCTGTGCCCCGGGAATGCAGAATGTCAGTGCCACCACTCAGAGTCCCCGGGGTTGGCAGGGAGATCCCACACGGAGGGGATGAGGGAGCTGCTTTTACTTTCTTTCCCACAGCCCTCGGCCCCCTCCCCCCTCACTGTACCTTCTATATGTTCCTGGTAAGCTTCAAAGATTGCCTCAATCCCTTGCCACTTGCGCCTGGGGGGTTCGTCCTCATCCTCCTCTCCGTCTTCCTCGTCCTCCTCTGAGTCCTGGTCCATCTCCTGCGTGAGGGGGCCCTTCCTCCCAGGGGGGGCCTCCTGCTGCCCGTTGTGCTGGGGCAGAGGGAGCCGGCTGGAGGACTGTAGCTCGGGAATGTTGTAGTGGATGGACGTGTCAACTTTGTGGTTCTGCTCTGCAGACAGGACGGCTACGTTCCCTGCGGGGACAGAACAGGCTCGTCACAGGCCTGCAGGAGCCTGTGTGACTGCAGGTCTGCTGACTAAAGGCAGTACGGAGAGACCTATGCCCTTCAGAGGTCAAACACGGCACCCAAGGGCAAGGTCAGAGAGCCGTAATGACCACAGCAGCCCTGGATGTGGTCCACTCAGTCCTAACGGGTGTGCGGTCTCAGCCACGCCGATCCCAGAGCGTCAGCGTCCTGTTGTAGGAAATGGTGCTTGAGCCTGGTCTGCAGCCGGCCCTCTGTGGATACCAGTCCCCACTCTCAGAAAGTGCATGTCCCGTGGTCCCCAGGCATACCCCGTTAGCTGTTGTTCGGACCTCTTTAGACAAGGCTGGCGCCGCCCTGTGACATGGCCCCGCAGGGCGTGTCCTAACAGGTACACACGGCCTCTGCTACGGTCTGGGACGTGCGCCGGCGATGCACCTGTAGGGCTCAGACCGGCAGGAGACGCGTGGCTTTAAAACCCCGAGGAAGGGGTGCTAGGGTGGCACAGCTGGTGGGGCGTCCGACTCCTGAATTCTGTTCAGGTTGGAATCTCTGGGCCCCTGGGAGGGAGCCCTGTGTGAGGCTCTGCTGGGCAGAGAGCCTGCTTCGGATTCTTGCACGTGCGCTAAAATAAATGCATCTTAAAAAATCTTAAGGAAACAGTTGAGTGTAATGTCAGGAAAGGGTTGACGTAAAACAAGGCAGGAAAAACATGTCCTAGATCCACAGAAAAGCCTCTGTGAGGTGAGTCTGGGAGGCCATGGGGTATTTAACCCGGGCATCCTGTCAAAAGTATTTTCTCCTTGAAAAACAAGATTCGTTCAAGTAAATTCATGACAAACACCCAGTCAAGAATTCCTCCAGATTTTCATTGCGAAAACCACCACCCTTGGCTCTTTGGTATCTTTCTGTCTGTCGATGGCGGCGTTAACTCACCGAGGAGACGCTGACACAGCGTCAGAGCTGTGCGTCTGCAGATGCTTACGTACCCACATTCATCTTTTATAGTTTGTAGTAATAAACATGTTCAAAATGGCTTTGGCCTAATAACCTAATTATCTTCTTCTGGCTATTAGAGCATACGAAAATTTTATACTCAGTAGTTACTTAACCATTGGGGATTCTTTTCCCTCCAGTCAGTTTCAACCTTTGATCCAGTGAGAATGAGCTGTAGTGACTCCTGTTCTCCTACCTTCGGGGACTCCCACCGAAATGTCCAAGGGGAGTGGATCCGGGGGCTCGAGTGTTATACAAAGTGCTCTCTGAGGTTACTGGAACAAACACCTGCTGGTTATCAAAGAGCAGGGAGATTCCCAGGTGAGTGTGTACGGGAATGCTGGAAAATCCATAAGCTACAGAAGGAACAGAGCCTCTCTGTGCCTGAGAGACCCCTCACCTGGCTCTACAAAAAGGAAGGGCTTCTAACTCAACTCAGAGGACATTGCTCGCTAACTTTTCTTGAAGTGTGGTCAGTGGACCAGGGGCACCATCATCACCTGGGCACCTGTTAGCAATGGAGACTTCTTGGTCCCGTCTCAGGTGCCTTGTGCACACTGAAGTTTAAGGGGCAAGCCCCTGGCTGCAGCTGAGTGCTCCAGGCTGCTCTCGTGACATGGGAGCAGGACAGGGACAGGCAGCCTCTTTACCTTTATGCTTCTGCAGGGCCTTCTGGGTGGACTGCAGCACAGACTCGTGGAACTGATGTGCAAACTCCTCTGCCATGAAGGGCTCCCACGGCTTGCTCTTCCCGTTGATGCTGTGGGACAGTGGCACGGGAATGTCCTTGGGCGCAGGGCCCCGGATGTAATGAAGCATGCTTAGGCTCTTCTTGCTCCCGGGGGCCTCACTCAGCCTGGCCTTCTCGCTGCTGGCAGGAGCTGGGTCCTGGGGCCGGAGCTGCTCCAGTCTCCCAGGCTCCATGGCGTTTGCAACGTCAGACAAGGAAGCAGCAACACCCACAGGCTTCTCCGTATCCAGAGAGGCTTGCTGCGTGGCTGGTTCTTTTAGAGACAGAAAGCGAGGAAAATGTTAAGAGCGGCAAGTGAACAGGCGGACCCTGACCTCTAGAGCTTACATTTAATAAAGACCTAGTGCAAAGGACGGACTCAGGGGGCCGTTTAATTAAACGTCAGTGAGCGCGTGTGGTCAGAAGGTGGGGCTGTGTTCGGCAGCAAGTCCATCCTTGAAAGGCGCCCCAGGAAGGCATCTGGGAAGAAAGAGAGTCTGAAGGAAGAAGCAAGTTGCTTCAGATCACCCGAAAGGTAGATGTTACGTGGCCCAACCCGGTAAGAAAGACCATGTTAGGATTTGAGAACAGTGCCGGACCATAAAGATTTCCTGCTCCACTCAGCAGCGCAGCAAGGTTTAACCGAAGCCATGAGAGAGAGAGAGAGAGAGAGAGAGAGGAGGTGTGAAAGCAGGTGTCGGAGAGCCCTGCAGGGCAGAACAAGCAAGACGGAGACACGGGAGAAGAGTGCCAGCTCGGGGCCAGCAGGAGCAGCAGCGCCGAAGCAGCAGGTGCCGGGATCCGGGCACGGGGCTTCCGAGGCCTGGCCGCACTGTGACTACACTGACCCACCACAGACAGCGGAAGCCAGGACCGTCCCCGTTGGCTCGCAGCCCTGACTTCCCACTCTCCTGCTCTGTCCCGAGGACAGCCTTCCCA
Source organism: Phoca vitulina (assembly GCF_004348235.1). Lineage (NCBI taxonomy): Eukaryota > Metazoa > Chordata > Mammalia > Carnivora > Phocidae > Phoca > Phoca vitulina. Next base: position 3,380,209 of record NW_022589759.1, read on the forward strand.
ACCGTGCAGGGAGCTTCTGAGAGAGAGAGATGGAGAGAAACACACTCTGTTTCCAGGAGGAAAGATTCATGACAAAGAAGACCTTGAGGGGTCGCCTCTGACCTCGGGCAGCCCTCGGGACAGTCCCAGGCGGCGGCGGAGGAAGGGGCTGTCCTTCCCGCCCTGGGCCTTACCGCTCAGGGAGACAGCAGGACTGTCCCTCGGAGAGTTCCTGAGTGGGTCTGCCACTGCTGCGGACAGGGCCTTCTGCTTCATGGCATGGAGCATTTCAACAAGTTTCTCTTTGTCTATGAGAAAAGCAGCCTGAGATTAACAACACCGTTGCGTCACTGCTGAGAGGGAAGGGGAGCAGGCTGCTAGCCCAGGCCGTGACTGGCAGGTGCAAGTCCTTTAAACCAACAACAGCAAAGCAAGCACCAAAGGGACAGGCTGTGTTTAAAGGAAGAAATCTTCATTTTAGAGTGAGCCCAGATTCTGCTTAGCTTTTACTACAGAGCGTTCTAGATGCAGTCCAAAAACAACTATGTGTGTACAGCAAAATAACGGGTTCCTGTGATCTTCGGAGGTGACTGCCGACGCCGTATTCTTATTTAAAAGACTCCGACGCACAAAAGGTCCCAACACAAAGAGCAACCCCAGAAGATCCACACACTCCTCCTCTCCTACAGCTCCTGGTATGCGAGCCCAAGTCCCAGGACGGTTGCCATCTACCGAAACGGGACCAGAGCCCCGTGACGCCTACCGCGGCGAGTCCCTGGTGCGGTGGCACTTGTTACTGACACGAAGTGCTTCTGTTATTGGTGGCGTCCGCTAGGAATTAGGAATTAAGTCAGGCAAAAAGATGCTTGTTACAGACTGTGGTTGTTCCCAGGGACTGGTGCTGGTGATCAATACGTCACTGCCTCAGAGTGCACGGCTTCCACTTTACTGGTTAAAGGCAAAAAGCAAACGGCCACGCCCCACTAATGAAGTAAGTGGAAGCAAGTACGTGACCAGTAAGCACTTCTGCTTTCATTTGGACTCCTTCCAGAGAGAAGGGACCACCTAGGTGTCAGCAAGTTGGACTTGGAAGTGTGCAAATGAGCACCTGGACAGGCCAAGTTCACCTGAACTCACATCCTGGCGCTAAGCGAGCGTGGGGAGCAGACCCAAGAAGGGGATACCAGAATGCGTTTAGAGCGCACCACTCCTTCTGCACTATGGACTCCAGCCCAAGGAGGCGGCCCCAACATGGCCCCCAGTGGCCGGACGGACCTAGAAGCACCTTCCAGGGCAAGCTGTCCCATCACGGCATCTGCTGGCTCTGCCTGGCCGCCACGGGCCACCCGGAGCCTCCTGCCATGGGAACACGAAGTGCCGTGGGCCATGCCGGCCCCCACCAAGAGGAAAGAGCCGCTACTGCGGGAAGGTGCGATGCGACCGTGCACCCAGGGGTCGCCCCACTCGCCGGGAGGTCTGACAAGTGACAGAGCAGCCGACAAAAGTGGGCTTTACACACAGAACAGAGGCCACTGATGCGACAAGAGAAATGTGCTCCAAGGAGGGGAATTTGCGTTTGGGGTGGAGAGAAACTGGATGCCCGAGAGACACGGGGGCAGGCCTGTGAGAGCAAAGCGGCGGCCGCCTCGGGGGCCAGAGGGAGTTGAGAGAGCCCCAGGATGAAGTGGTTCCAGATGCCACCAGGAGCCCACGGCCCCTGCTTGTCCAGAAGCTCATGGCCACAGTGACCCCGCCCCGTGGGGCCCGCACCAGGCCGTACCTTTCCTCTTCTCGGCACTGATGTGAGTCAGGTTGAAGATGGTCAGGAACTTCTTCTTCTCTTCGAAGTTGGGGCTGTTGTTCATCTCGTCGGGACTGTAGCGGGTGGACAGTGCCAGTCTCGGTGAAGGCGTCTGCCGCTTGTTCTGAATCGTCGGGGGCGACGGGCTTCTCTCCCTCAGCATCCGCCGCCGCTTCCTCCGCTTCTGGGTCAGCAATTCCTCCTTCTGCTGTTGGGTGGTCAAGCCAAAAAGTTGCAAAAACTCTAGCTTCTAGATTGGGAAAGAAAACAAATGAGTTTGAAACCACTGGCAGCGGCATGCTTCCACTGTCCCAGGGGCCCCTCCTGGGGTCCGCGTGGCCCTTGTGCTGTGGCCCACTCTGTGCCGGGCCAGAGGGGTAGGACCGTGACAGTGAGTGCATCCAGACACCCGCAGTCGTGGGCATGGAGGAGCGCAGGGAGTCCCACAAGTGCGGGGCTGCCCGGGACAGTGGGAGGGAAGCCAAGAAGCAGGCTCTGATGGGGGCACCAGAAGCCCAGCCCGCAGCCCCACACGGCGGGGACCAGATTCCAGATACCTCGGAGGAAGTGTCCAGCTTGAGTGGCGGCTGCTCGGCCACGCAGCGGAGGTGGGCCCTGACCTCCTCCTCGTCGCTCTCATCGTAGGAGTCATCCACGTCGTAGAAGTATCCTGGGGGCAAGAACGGATTCGTTGGGCTGGGCAAGGAGCCTTGTCCTCCAGCGGATGCTGCAGACACGGGGCCCCTCCGTGTCGTGTGTACAGACGCACCTGTGAGACCAAGCCCTGCCGACCGCTCTGAGCACCCCAAAACCCAGAGTCCTTTTATCCCAGGTGGAAATGTGCATTAACCCCCAGTCCTAGGATTTTAGCACTTTATAGGGATGGCAACTGGGGGGTGGGGGTGGGGGTGGAAGATGCAGGAGGCAGACGCCAGGCTTCCTCTGGACCCCAAGTGACCAGGCTAAGGTAGTGTGAACGGACAGTGCTCTCTCTGCAGGGAATCACTCATCCCGCAGGCCTGGGGCTGTGTCCATGGCAACCCAAGGCTGTGTGTGCATATCCACTCCCTCCTACTGTGGCCATCTGGGTCCACTACCCAGGAAGGGACAGGCACACTCAGGGCCCTCCCTAAGATGCAGAGAACTGTAGAACCCCTGCACCAAGGGCGCCAGGGTATCCCCTCATCCTCCCTCACAAGGCAAGTGGAGGAGAAAAATACTTGTCAGGCCCGAAATCTAGCCTAGAACCACCACCTGGGAAGACCTGGCCTTGGCCCCAGCTTCTGGCTAAGAGGCTGAGTTCTACAGGAGAAAAGACACTGGTCTGGAGTAGCCCCTGACCCCTCCTGGTCAGACAGGGTGTGCAGGGGGGGGGCGGCCAAGGGCACCCTGGGCCTGCTGGCTGACACTCCCCCACCCCCACCGCAGGAGCAGGAAGGAAAGGGGGCCAGACCTCCTGCCCTTGCCCCACTCCCACCTGGGCCTGCCGCCCCCGAGGACGGCAGCCCCTAGGAGGAGCCCCCACCGGGCCCAGGCCTGTTCTCTCAACAGCCTCCGTCCTTGTTACGCTGCACCATTAATATTTAAAACCGTCTTATGAGCCTCTGTTCATCACTTATTAATTGTTTGTGTCTGTGGAACCATCCTTCCAGACAGCTTTGATTTGGCTTTTTGGGCCAATTTTCATTGTAGCAGGACCGGCAGGGACCCCAGGTCTGTCTCCCCAGTGGAGGTGTCAGCGACACGGAGGCCAGGGAACTTGCTCCCTGAGCTGCTAAGAGCCCACGGCAGGAAGGAGCGGGAGGAGGGCTGGCACCGCTGCCCCGCGGTCCCAGGAAGCCTCCAGGGAGACCGCACCTTTCTCCTGGGCCTCTCGCCGCCTGCGCTCCTCCAGGTCCAGCTTGCTGACCAGCCTCCGCCGCTGCTGCAGGAGCTCATCGTAGATGTAGGCGGGGTCCGGGCCCCGTGGGGCTGCGGGCCGGTACGGCGAGCCTGGCTTCAGGGGCCCGCTGAGCTCCCCAAAGGGGGCGGGCTGGGTGAGGGAGGCCCGCTGCTGGCCCAGGATGGTCTGGGTGGATTTTTCCAGCTCAGCCAGAAAGGGCCCGGGCCCGTGAGCAAAGGCCTGGTGCTCCAGGCTCGCTGCCTCTCTTGGGGGTGGCTGGTACTTGTCCAGGGGGGTGGCCTCTCGCTTCCGGGGCCCCTCCTCCACCTTCTCTGGGCAGTAGACCCGTTCCACCTTCACCAGTGGGACGGCTGCCTGGCGGCTGGGCTCAAACGGAGTGGGGTGGCTGTGCAGAGCGTGGCTCTCAGGGGCCCGCCGTGTCTCCAGGCTGCTGTCCATCAGGGACACCGGGTTCCAGAGGCCCGTGGGCACAGAATGGTGCTGGGGCTTGGGCGAGATGAGCGGCGGGGGCCCGCCAAAGTGCTGTGGGGCGTCTCGGCCGCCCAGCTCTGGACGGTTTGGTCCTGGCCTAGGGAATGAGCAGAGCAGGCCATCAGTCACAGAGCAGCCCGGCCCGCTGCCCACCCGGGAACCCCCCGGACAGCAGAGCTGGAGGGGCACTAAGGCTGCTGCCCGTGGCCTCCCCTCTCCCCTGCACAGAGCTGGAGGCAGGTAGGTGTAGACTTCTGAGAGGACACAGAAGCTCAAAGGTGGACGCTGTTTGCTGAGGACAGAGACGGTCTCAGGCCAGACCCACCTGTGCTCCTGTTTCTCACCCACGACCTGGCAATAGTCCTTACGTTCTACCACTTCCTGAATCCCTGTGAACTCTGTGTAAGGACGGACCTGCACCTTTGTCTTCCACAGGAAGGCCCACTGAAGACAGAATAAAGACAAGTCCCCGACGGCCAAGGTGTGGCCTTGTCATTGGCACCTCTCCACATGTGCCAAGCAGTGGGCAGATGCAGAGGGCAGGCCAGCCTTCGAAGGGGCCACTCTCCTCTCTCCCAGGTGTCTTCCCAGCCCAGTGGGGCGGGGCAGACCTGCTTCCAGGGTGACCCCCACAGTTAGGGTGGGTCTGTGCTGTTGCCGAACCCCAGTGATCCCCATCAGAACGGCAGCCTGGGTGGCTCAGTCGGTTAAGCATCTGCCTACGGCTCAGGTCATTGATCTCGGAGTCCCAGGATCGAGCCTCACATCAGGCTCTCTGCTCAGCGGGGAGTCTGCTTCTCCCTCTCCCTGTGTGCTCTCCCTCTCTCAGATAAATAAATAAAATCTTAAAAAAAAAAAAAAGCAACAACCCCATGTGGCCCCAAAGCAGCAGCTACACCCCAAGAGTCTTCATGGAGCCAAGCCACTTGCTGGAGCATGGTGCCCCCACACGCAGGCAGGGCGGGAACTAGAGGGAACCTTCTATCAGGTAAGACACTTTGCCTCTACCGTAGCAGGCTTCCAGGGCTCTCCCCACCTGGGGGGGGGGGGGACACTGAACCATAGCCACCGAGTTACTCCCAAATGCAGGCTGGGAGAAAACCCCCCAGTGCCGCTGTACCTCTGATCAGCAGAGTACAAACGGGGACCATACCAAGAAGCCACGTGTCCTTAAACAGTCAAGGAATAACACCCTTCAGCACGCTAACTACGTCGTGCACCAGAGCTAAGCACCGCCTGGTTTTCTAGCCGGGGACACAAGGGCCCGTCAGATGTCAGGTTGGTGCTGCTGTGAGGCTGAGCGAGCCACCAGCTACTACGGGGACCACGGGGGCCGGGAGAGGGCAGCTGGGGGCCGCATGAGGCTGCTAGGTCCTGAGACAGAGGCTGCCCCTGCGGGGACAGTGGTGCTGGCATCCTCGGGCCTTGGGCAAAGGAACACTCCCATGGGAGTCAGAACACCCAGACTTGATGAGGAGGCGCCCAGGGGTGCTGGCTGCTCTCCCAGTGCCCGGGGCGGGGAGAGAGACGAGCAGAGACCAGCTCACAGAAGCAGCGAACGGTGTGCAGACCGCGGCCCTCACTACGGCCACAGCGGGCAGCGCAGGCCGTCGGCTGGGGCAGCGCACCTCACACCAGATCAGCCGAGCCAGTCCCCGCGGCCGCCCTACCCAACAGCAGACGCCACGGCTGGGCTGCGGAACAGGCCAGCAGCACCCGGGGCCCCGTCGGCCGAGAGCTGAAGGTAAGAGAGGGAAGGAGCACGTGGACACCGAAAAAGCCTCCGACCCAGACAGCACCCCAACGTTAAGAGCTGGAGAGACACTCCCAAATCTTCCCACCCGGCCTGCCTTGTGCACAACTGGGGAAACTGAGGCCAGCATCCCGTCCCTGAGACGTGGCCAGGCTCTCTGCCAGCTCTGGCTGATGAGCCCTGGAAGGCTGGATGGTGGGGCAGGGGACACTACTAGGTGACAGCCAGACCAACAGGTGGGAGGGGGGAGGCCCGAGGGCAGCTGTAAGTGTAGGAAGGGGCCCAACGATGGGCACAAAAGACTCCCGGGGGATCCCAGAATGGGGCTGGGAAACGAGTATTATTTATTGCAATAACAATAAACTTAATTTCTTATTTAAACAAAAATTAAATACAGTCCCCTTTTTCATTAAAAAACATTTGGGCTTGAAAGCAGAGACAGACAGAATGGGTGTAACTATCAGTTAAAGCTTCTCTCGCTCCCTCCAGGCGCCACGACTGTCCCCACGGGGACACAGCCAGGCTGCGTGGGAAGGCCGTGGCTCTGGCCGGCGCCTGTCCCCAAGTGATGGGACATCACTCTGAGTGCCTCTTTTCCCGGCCTGGAGCCTCTGCTTCCTCGCAGGCCAAACAGGTCGGGGGGGCGGGGAGCGCGCGGTAGCAAGTGAAAGCGCTCAGGAGGCAGGGTAAACTGCAGGCGCTCCATAAATGCTGGCTGGCTACGAGCAAATCCAAGCGTGAAGACCACCCCCCGGGGTTCCCCGGCACTCCCCGACCCCGCCGAGCCCCACCTGGCGCTCTCCGGCCTGTGCTCCGCCTCCGTGGGCACCGGGGGCCGGCCCATGTCCAGGTGCTGCTCCAGCACCTGCTGCCGAAACTCCGACACCTGGGACTGCCGGTCCTCCTTCTCCTGCCGCAGCCGCCGCTGCCGCGCCAGCCACTTCTCCTCCTCGTTGGTGCGCTGGATCAGCAGGGCTGTGGTGGCGCTGCTGCCCGGCAGCGGGAAGATGCTGTGGTTGGAGAGGAGGCTGGGCACGGCGTGGTGGGCGCTGGGCGCGGGGTGCAAGGGGTGCTGCCCGGGCTTCGGGACCTGCAGGCCCGCCTCCTTCAGCTTCTCTGTGTGTGGGAGGGGGGAGGGGAGAGGCTGTCACGGTAGCATCTCCGCACCGGGGACCCAGCCCACGCCTGCCCCCACGGCCCCTACGGATGCTTTCAGGGAGCCCGGCCTCCGGGGACGCGGGGTGGCCGGTGGGCACGGCTCCCGATCGGACCCGCGGGGTGCGGCAGCTCTGGGCTCGCGCGGGCTGGCGAGAGAAGACGAGCCCTCCAGAACCACGCGGGCCCGCTGTGAACGAGCCCTTAGGTCTGATTACATAAACTCGCCATGAAACAAAATCCGTTCAAGACGAAGGTCATCCCTCCCTTCCCGATGCTTTCACGGCAGTTCGCTACGGTGCGTGGCAGCCTCGACGGGATCCACGTCTCTTGTATCGGGGGCCACCGGGCACTCCCCCCAGCTCCCGCCTGGCTCCGCGACCTCGCGTCTGCGGCCTGAAACGGGCCCGCGGTACCTGCGCGCGTCGGGGTCAGCTGCTCCGAGGCCTTGCCCCGCTCCTCGGCGGCGTGGCTCCGCAGTCCGTGCAGCTCGGCCACGGGCAGGAAGGCCGGCTCCAGCGCCTTGGCCGCCAGCAGGTCCTTCTCGCGGGCCCGCTGCTCCCGCTGGCGCTCCAGCTCCCGCTCGCGCTCCTTCTCCCGCTCGCGCTCCAGCTCCTTCTCCCGCTCGCGCTCCTTCTCCCGCTCCCGCTCCTTCTCCCGCTCGCGGTCTGCTTCCCGCTCCCGCTCGCGCCTCAGCTCCTCATCCAGCTGCAGCCTGCGGGCCAGGGCACGGGGGGGGGGGGAGTGATGGCGCTGCGCTGGTGCGGGGGGCCGGGCACAGGCCCCTGGCAGCGCGACAGCAGACGCGCAGGGTCACCCGGAGACCCCAAGGCCCCCGGACCGAAAGCCGCACAGCGACTCCCTGAGCCTCACCACACGCTCACGCCAGGAGGCCCGCGACGACGGAGCTCGACCGAGACCAAGCTCGAAGTCGAGCACCGGCCACTCCCCAGCTCGCAGGTGAGCAGCCCGAGCACACGAGGCCTAGCCCGGCCACCCCGGCCACCCCGGCCACCCCGGCCACCCCGGCCCAGCACAGGGCTTACCTCTCGGCGCTGAGGCTGGACATCCGCTCCGAGTGCAGCGCGGCCAGGGACGAGTGGGAGAGCTCGGGGGGGTAGCGGACCCCGGAGAGGTGCAGATGCATAGCGGACGGGTGCAGTGGGGGCAGGGAGCCGGGGGTGGGGATGGGGTAGAAGGGGGACCGTAGGGCTGACAAGCAGTAGGAGTCATCCATCCTGTGCGGAGAAGATGGGGCGCAGTGAGAACCCAAGTTAAAGAAAACAAAGCCCAGGCCCATCCGAAGGTGTCGCCCATCCGAAGGTGTCGCCCAGCCAGGGCAGAGCGGCCAGGAGCCTCCCCAAAGGCCGTGCGGATAGAGGCCATGGGCAGCCCCAGAGCCCAGCCAGGACCCTTCCAGGCCTGACCGGCAGGCCTCCTGTGAGCAGCAACCCGCGCTCTGCGGACGCGTCGGGCTGGGATTTGGGAGGCTCCCGCACAGAGCACGGACGTGGGACACACGTCCCCTGGGGCTTCTCGGTTACGCAGAACAGGCAGCCAGTGGGGGAGGGGCAGCACGGACGACGGGGGGCTCCCCCAGGGGCAAACCCCTAATGGCTGACTCGGAAGGCTGGGGGCCGCCCCGAGACACGGAGCCTGGCCCCAGGACGTGAGGGTGACTCAGCGAGGTGCCTCACCTGAAGGCCGGGTGGGGGAAGGGGTGCGGGGCCAGGTAGCTGGGGTGGTAGTAGGCGGCGGCGGCGGCGGCGGGGTCGAGGCCGAGGGGAGGCAGGGAGGACATGCGGAGGTCCTCGGTGGTGTGGTAGGGCCGGAAGCTCCTCAGGTAGTCCTCGGTCACGGTGCTCGGGGGCACCACGTGGTGCACAGGCCGCTGGAGGCTGCGGGTGGGGACGGACGGAAGGACAGCGGTGAGCAGAGCTCCTGCTCCAGGCTGAGCAACGGGTCTTCCCCCCGCACACCCCGCTCCCACCTCTGCCAGAAGGCAGGGTCTCCAGGGACAGGTCCTGGCTCCCAGGAACGGGGGCGCAGGCTGGGTGGGAGAGGCAGCCGTCACGTCAGCACGGAAACGGGGAGCAGGCACAGACGGGGCCGCGGGCCCGGGCTCAGCCACCATCTGGCGGCTGTCAGCCTCAGCTGGTGCAGACCCACGGCCGGGCACCACCGCCGCAGCCTCCGGGACCCAGACCCCGAGCACAGTGCCCCCCACCTGCAAACTTACTTGAGTGGTGGGAAGCGCGAGTCCTGCACCACAGAGCTGGGGGAGATGCCAAAAGGGTAGGGGGTGCTGAGCAGGTGGGAGGGGATGGCTGGGCCCCCCGCCTTCTCCTGGGGCAGCGGGGGCTCCACGATGAGGCGCTCCCGACCACCGCTGCCGCCCCGAGAGCCAGCGTCCTGCTGGAGGACAGAGAGCACCGGGTCAGGACCGGGGTGCGGGGCTGGGGCCTCCTCCAGACTCAGAGAGGCTCGCGTCTGCTGCGCTTTCCTTAACAGTTTCTACCCCATCCTGCGGGGCACGCAGGGGGCAGCCCCGCTCCGGGAGGACACGGCTTCTCACGGCAGGAGGGCTGGACTGAAACCCATCTCATTGCTGGGGCCACAAAACCAAGTGCCCGTGAGGGGACAGGGCACAGAGCAGGGGCCCCCACCTCGCACCAACACCCAAGCCCTCCCAGCGTGCCCTTCGCACGGGGTCCTGCCGGCTCCAAACCCAACTCGGGGGGTCAGATGGTGCTGGTCCAGCACCCGCGGGAAGTGAGCTCCGCTCCGCAGCAGGGAGCAACAGAGCCAGCCGGGGCCCCCCGCCTGCGGCTCACCAAGCACGCACCGGCGACCCCCAGGGGCTGAAGCATCAGCTGGGCCGACAGCTGCCAGTGCGCCTCACAGAGCCCTCGGCCCCCCGGTGCCCACAGAGTCGCAGGCGAGAAGCTGGCGCTGCCCCCGGGCAGAAGGCGCCAGTCTAACCCCGCTGCCGACCCCCTGGGGTGGTCCCGGCACCAGCCGCAGCAGGCAGCGGGGGTACCCGACTGGTCGCACCTGTCTGCGGACACCTTTGCACACACTGGTGGTGGGCGGGGGCCCCGCCGAGCCCGGGAGACTGGAGAAGAGGCTTGCTCAAGACAGGGAGGCGGAGGAGGAGGAGCCCCGACCGAGACCGAGGGCAGAGCCCGCCGCGGCTGGCCCCAGGGAGGGCCCGGAGGGGTGCCTGTCCCGGGAACACACACCACCCACAGCCGCGGCCCCTCCGGTCGTTCACGCGCCTCAAGGGAGCCGAACAGCAAGACTCCGAGCGCGTCAGTAGCAGTCGGGGGCTCCTGACGTCTATTCAGAATCTTCTGGACTCTGGAACAGGCGCCAGCCGGGGGTGGGGGGGCCTCCACTATCCTGACAGCCCTTCTCAGCCTAAGCGCGGTCACACCAGCCCAGGCCTGACCTCAGCCACGGCGGTTCTGAGGCATGGCCACGGGCTCCCCCAAGCCCCACGAGCTTCTCGACCAGGCCCTTCCTCCCGTCCTTCACCTGCCTGGACTGCCATGTCCCCCAACCCCCGCTCGGGTATCCGGTCTGGCCGCTCCTGATAAGCAGACAGCAAACCAGGGCTGCAAAAAAGCAGGCGGCAGTCATGGGGGGGTCAAACCCGGCCTGTCCACCCCAAATCCGTGGGGTTTCCACTGTGTCGCAAAACACCAAGCACACCTTGAAAACAAGGGGGGGGATCCACTGGACGTGTGGCGGCTGAGCCCCGTCCCCGGAGGAGATGGCCTGCTCCCTACTCCTCCACCCGGTGTTCCTGGCTCGGCCAGGTCCAAGGCTCTCTGGCGCAGGTAGGGGAGGGGAGGAGCAGACGTGCTGCGCCCTCCGACCCCCCCAGTCCCCCAGCACCAGGGCGGGGCGGGCCGTGGGAGCAGCTGAGGGGGGCCTGGCCAGTGCCAGGCCGCCGCTGCGCCCGCCCCGGCCTTCCAGAAGACACATCCGTGATAATTAACTGAAGGAGACAGGCCGCTGATTGGAATTTTTAATGAGCGGCAACATCTGTTCCCGCCGGCACGCTGGCATGGCCCCTCTGCTCACGGCGGGGTCCTCGCGGGTTCGCGAACCCTGCCCTGCCCTTCCCTGAAGGGGCGTTCACGTGGCGGTATCGAGGGGACACGCGCACCAACAGCCTGGGTCAGAGCGAGCCGCCCAGAACTCCCACCTCCCACTGTTCCAGAGACTTCTCTACAGGGGCCACGCCTGGCCTCAGGTCCCGCAGATGCCTAGTGTGGGCACAGCCCCAGCGCCTAGTGTGACGGGGACAGATGCACGGACATCAAGGGGAAGCAGGGTGGAGGACCAGCACGTGGCCCGCCCGCGCGAACGTCACAGGGGCCGTTTGCAGGTCAGGGCTTGCTGGGTCCTCCCACACGCCTACCACGGGGCACGGGTGGCCCACGCCACCCGGCTGCAGCGCTCCGCTCCTCGTGGGGCCGCCGTGGGATGGAGACGGCCCCGTGCCTGTGGCCCGGGACGGACTGAACAGGGCACGGCCTCTGGGTAGGGAGGCTCCCCAGCTGCCCGAGCGGGACAGCGACAGTAGCCAAGGGGCTGGACGGCAGAACCCTCGGAGGAAGTCCTCGCCCCAAGGACCACATCTGGGGAGAAGCTCCAGGCACTGTGTACAAATCCCACAGCAGAGCCCAGCCTGCCATGCAGGGGGGCCTGAGTGCACCGTCCCCAGAAACCCCTTGTCCCCTCAGCGGGACAAAGCCCGGCTTGAAGGCGGCTGGGCCAGATGGCACCTTCCCGCCGGCAGCGGACAAACAAGGCGCTGGAGAGCCTGGGGGAGAGGCGGGCGGGCGGGGGGTTCGGCAGGCCGGACCCCGCGCCTTCCGTCTGGCTGGAGCCCCGCCAAGCTGGTGACAGGCACCTGGGAACGAGGTCGGCCCTCTTGGGGCGCTCAGAGGCTGTCCGGGCGGGGAGGGGCTGGGGCGGGCCCAGGCAGCAGCCCGCAAGCAGGGCCAGGCCACCCCGGGGGCACCCCAAGAGTGTGCGGGGCTCCCACTGCCGTCCTGGCAGACAGGCGCGCGGCAAGGAGCATCTGGGGGCAGCTTTTATTTCTGAGCGGCGGCTGCCGGCACAGCTGTACCGATGAGGGGAGGACGAGGGGGAGGACGAGGGGGAGGACGGAAGGGAGGACGAGGGGGAGGACGAGGGGGAGGACGAGGGGGAGGACGAGGGGGAGGACGGGAGGGAGGACGAG
>NW_022589759.1:3392537-3577721 GCF_004348235.1 Phoca vitulina
CGGGAGGGAGGACGAGGGGGAGGACGAGGGGGAGGACGGGAGGGAGGGAAATCCGTCATTCTCTGGTGATTAGAGAGAGGGTTCCAGTCAGGCAGGCAGGACATGCCCTGTTAGCTTGAAAATAAACCATTTTTCATTCCAGCTGTCCTTCGCAGCTCCCACTACCTGGGAAACAGGACCCTGGCGACTCCGGAGACGGACAGGGCCCACAGCCCCGCCCCCACGACGCCCCACCTGGCGGGAGGCGCCCCCCATCCCCTCCCCGCCTTCACGCCTCTTGCCGGCTCCGCTCCCCAGAAGGATTACATTCTCCACTGAGCCTTTGTGCGGAGCTGATGAGCCATACATCATCTGCTAATCCAGTTCCCGTCCCGCCGCCCTCCCTGGTGGTATTAGTGTTTCATTAAGCGCCGCGGTGGTAAATGGCTGGAGCAGATCTATCACGGCCCTTTCTCTGGGGTGACTAAATGTTTCCGAGGCAGGCAGGACCCTCGGAGGAGACCCTTGGAGGAGTCCCATGGCGCAGGCGCTCGAGGAGGGGAATACATGGGAGGCACCCTAGTCTCGGCCAATAAGGGGGGAAGGAAGCCCCTCTGGGGCAGGGCAGAGGGGACAGGGCAGGCCCTGGTGGGTATCACCAGTCAGGGCTGAGCCAGGGACACAGCAGGCAGGACCCAGGAACACCCCCGCCAGCCCCCGGGGCCCTAAGGTCAAGGCAGATCGCCAGAGGCAGCGAGCCCCCCTGGAGGCAGGAGATCCCGGTGAAGACCCTTCGTCATCCCTTAAACCAGGGCCAGCTCAGGTGTCTCCAAACCCCTCTGGCTGGAATCTGCCCGCCAGGCCCTACCCGGGCTCTCCCACCCCCAAACCGCACACGGGGCAGAGCCAAAGGCCGAGACGGCAGCTTCGAGATGCACGCAGGGCCACATCCAGGAGGGTCCCAGCCTACAGCTGTTGCTAGGAATTCAGGGATCCCAGCTGGGGTCCTTGTGGATGCTCACCCTGGGTCAGGGCCTGCCCGACGGCCACCCCCTCTGTGGACAGAGACATAGGCTGGCTACCCCCATCCCCCAGGGCAAAGACAGATCCTCTGAGACGATGGGGTTGAGTGTGTGGTGGGTGTGTGTGTGGCCCTGGTGCCCACCTGCCTCTCCACTTCCACTTTTCTTGTGGTCTAATAATTAGTATTTCCGAATACTGCCACCCCCCTGGGAACTAGGCAGAAAAACCCAGGAGGGAAACCTGGCCAGTGTTCATCCCCCTGCTGGGTACCCACGGTGGTGAGTCCCGGGTGTGCTGGGGAGGGGGGTCAGCCGGGGCGGGGATGAAGGAAGGCTCCCAGGGCCTTCCGCAGGGCAGCAGCCACACCAGGGAGCCCCCAAGTACGGGGCGGGGCGGCCCTGGAAGTTAAGACGGAAACAGGAAACGCTGGTCTCTTCCCTACTCGGATCCTCATTGGAGCGATAATCCCAACAGCTACCGTTTACCAAGTGCCAGGACGTGCAAACACCATTCTAAGTGCTTCACACAGGGCTACGGATGAAACAGTGTCGTCCCCCCCCCCCAATTTCTCACGTCGGGGCACTGACCCCCAGGTCCTCAAAATGGGAGCACGCTCGGAGGGCCTGTGAAGAGGTCATTCAGGTCGGCCGTGATCCAACATGACCAGTGTCATCAAGAAAGGAGATCAGGAGGCAGACGCGCACAGAGGGAGGGCCGGGTGAGGACCTGGGGAGAAGGCGGCCGTCTACACACCCAGGAGAGGGGCCTCAGGCGACAGCCGCCCTGCCCACGGCGGGGCCAGACACACAAAGGATACATCTGTTGTGTGAGCCCCTGGTCTGGTGCTTGGTTGTGGCCGCCTGACCGGCACCCTCGGATCTTCTTCCAACACACAGACCCTCCAGGTGAGCGTGCCGTGGGGTGTCGGGCCCCAAGCGCCGCCCTCCCGTGCCCATGGCCGCACCCGCCTCCGCCCCCGTGCCCTGGCGCTCACCTGCCGGCTCTCGCTCCTCCAGACGCCATTGACGGTCTTGGTTGGGGCGATCGTCACCACGGGGGGCGTGCTGGGCACACTGTGGCCCCCAGGGGGGACGATGATGGGGCCCATGGGCACGCGCTTGGGCGTGCTGGCCGGGGAGCTGTGGTTGGTGGCTGGCGAGGACACGGGGGACGACTCGCTGCTCAGTGAAGACCCTGCGGGAGGAGGAAGATACAGCAGCGTGAGCGGGGGTCACACCCACCGAGGGCTCTGGCTGTCCCCAGCCGCACCCCGGCTCACCTGAGCCCCGAGCCCCAACCCAAGGGGGAAAGGAGCCGGGAGCGCACGCAGGCCGGGCAGGGACGGCGACCCCTCCACGCACCGATGGAGCCTGGAGCCCTGGCGGAGCGGACGTGCTCCCAGCACGGGCGGGGCAAGACCCCCAGGCTCAGAACGGGGTGTGTGCTTGTAGACGGACGGGTTATAGGAGCCCCGGGGGCCGCGTGCTGGACGGGCCTGGCAGGGCGGGGACACGGGGAAGCGGCCACGGGAGGCTCATCTTTTTTCTTAGATATCGACTGCAATCTATTCCTAAGTTTTTAAAATTGAGATCTAGTTCACCATTTACAGCACAAAGGTCCCTGGTTTCTAGCACATTGAGTCGTGCAACCAAGACTGCTACCCGGCTCCAGATCACTTCTGTTGTCCCCCCCGCCCCCCGAAGAACCTCGGAGCCCAGCGTCACTCCTCCCCGCTGTGCCCCTGGAGGCGGGCTGGAGGCGGCAGAGCCGGTGGGGGTGGGGGACCCGGGGCTTCAGGCGGGCTGGCAGGGCCCAGGGCGCGGCTGGGAGGAAAGCGCTCCAGGGTCCCCCGCAGAAGGCCCTCGTCGCCTGCTCAGGTCGATGGCTGCTCCCCCCGCAACAGGCAGCAATGAGGTCATCATGCTCCTCAGGTCCCGGCCCCCAGCAGGCACCTGCCTGGTCTCCGGTGGCCCCACACCCTCCCCAGGCACGTCCTGGCTGGAGTGCAGGCCGGGCCTGGCCCGGGCTAGTCCAGCACTGTCTGGGGGTCCTCGAGAGCCCAGCCCGGGCCCAGTGAAATCCACGGCGCGCACACATCCACCCCGCACTCGGGGAAGGAGACCCCCGCACGTGCCCACACCGTGGTGGGGCCACAGACACTGGCTCACGCCGCCCAAGCCCCCGTCCCAGGCCACCGACCCCAGACGGACCCCCTTCACCTGAAAGCACGAGAGCAGCTGGGGCCACGCGTGAGGCAGGGGACACGGTCAGCTGTGGTGACGGGCAGGGGGCGGGGGCGGGGTGCAGGGCTCTGGCCGAGCTGCACGAGGACACCACCGCTGACAATCCCAAGCAGCGGCCTGGAGACGCCCCGTATTGCTCTTGGACTCAGAGGGAAAACACTGACCCTTCTGAAGGGTCCCCACGGGCACCTTCTGTTGGCAAGAGCCCCACGTGGGTGGGGGGAAAGGAAGCAGGGTCAGCAGAGACAGCCCCTCGCGGAAGGAGAATCCCATCGGTGTGCAAGCATCCTCCCAGATCTCACTCCAAACTTGCCTCGTTCCCAGGGGCCGAGGGGCCCTCACCCTGTCTCCACACCACCTCCAGTGGCCACACTCACGTTACCAGATGGAACCTCCCAGCTGCCAAGGGGTCACTGCGGTGCCATCTATCCTTCCTGCCCCAGGGAGCCCTGACCAGCCAAGCGTGGTCTCAGCAGCGTCGCCAGGAGTAGAGTGGCTGGACGTGGAGGCCCCGGCGACATCGGGACAGACCCTTGACCTAAGCAACAAGCTCCCTAGGCTGGTACACGGCATGTGCAACTGTACAAGGCAGCCCCAGGGAGACGCCCAGGCCCAACCGCACAGGCCAAGCCCCAGAGCAGCCCAACAGCACGTTCTGCTCAGCAATATCAAGAACACCACGGAGGCCGGGTGTCCCTCACGGAGCTGCCCGAGGGCTGCTGGCCCTGAACTGTGACCCCCGATTCCCTAGCTGAAGCAGCAACCACAGCCCCCACCCCAAGAATTCTGCCACCCCACGCTGGCCGGACCAAGCCCGGCTCTGCTCCCCACTACCCTGGGTGAGGCCTGAACCTCCCGGTCAGAGGTCATTACCACCGGGGGAGGGTCAGTACTGCACAACGGGGCCACCTTCCCATCCCAGTGGGGACAGCCTGAGGCTTCGCAACAAGCTATGTCTGGCCAAGTCGGGGACCAGCCGGTCCTGCACCTGAAGCTGGTTTCATGACCGCCGCGACTTTTGGGGGTGGGGGTGTCACAGGCGGATCCAGCCAGTCCTGCGAGCAGAGCCGCCCTCGGGGCTGGTGGACTGTCGCCCGCGCTGACCGGCCAACCGAGAGCAGCTCGCTGCTTAGTCCTGCACCGTCACCCAGGTTTGTGCAACTCTGCAGAACCAGCGGCATCTTCCAGGCCGCAGCCCCGCTCCGGGAAGGCACCCAGCAACGCGGGGCTGACGCCCACCAGAGACACGGCAAGCGGCCTGCGGGCAGCCGAGACCACACGGGGCCCGTCCTCAGGCCAGAGCGCCCCCCCGCGGGGGCGGCAGGCAGCGCACCCACCGGAGGCAGACAGCCCGCTAAGGCCCGGTGCGGCCGCCGGGGCGGGGTGATAGCAGGCGGCCGGCCCCTGACGCGCGGGGTCACTCCGAGACCCTGCCCCTGGACGCTGGCCAGCCGTGCGCTTTTCTCTGGCTTATCTAGATTGTGATAAAAAGTTCCACTTTGCATTTTTGGAAAAAAAAAAAACAACAGAACACACTAGATAAGGGATCTTTTCCTTAAAACAGAATTTCCACGGAACCTCTGCAGCCCCACACCACACAACGCCCACCTCCAGCGTGCAACTCAACGGTCCCGGCACCTTCACAGAGGGGCCGCCACCACCCCAGAAAGGAAGCCCGAGCCCGCAATCCCTGTGGTCTCCAAGGATGTGCCCACTCTGGCCGGTTCCTATAAACGACCCCGCGGTATGTGACCTTCCCCCCCGCTGCTGCTCACTCAGCGTGGTTTTTATGGTGTGTGCGTGCGGCCGTGGGCGTCAGGACCCCCTTCCTACGGCCGGCTACCCTCCCTCGTACGCGGAGACCCATTCCGTTGGGTGTGCCCAGCCCCTTGGCTGTGTGGGGGCTGCTGTGTCTCTGGCGCTCACGGCTCGTCTCCCACTCAGCCCCGCGCTCGGCCGCCAGGCCCACAGCCTGGGCAGCCCTGTCCGCCCTCTGCCCGGGGATGGGGTGGGGGAGAGACAGGTGCGCTCTGGAGCCGAAACAGGAGGCAAGGAAAATGCACACAGGTCAAGAGCACCGGTGGTCAAGGCAGAGGCCGGCAAGAGCCTGGAGGAAAAGCCGGGGTCAAAGGCCAAGTGGGCTCTGGGCCTCCAGGCGCTGGGCAGATGGACCGAGAGCCCACACGGCTCGGACCCCACGGTGCGGCAGCCCTGGGGGGCCTCACAGGCAGGAGCTCCTGCCAGCACCAGGCGCCCCAGGCCGCTCTCCTCCCCTTGAAAAGGCCCCGCCTCATGCCATTAGCTGCCTCTCTGGATTAACCTCATTTCTAATCACCAGGGGGTGAGGGGCGGGGCGGGGGGAGCTGGGGGGCCCAGGTGCACTTGGACCAGGAGGCCATCGACAATTAGCAGCCTCATCCCCCGGGGGGTGGGCGTCAATGGCCGGCCAGAGCAGGCGATCGATCCCTGGCCACGCACCCACAATGAGCGAGCAGCCACCCCGACCCCGCTCCCGCGCGGCGGCACAAACCCTATCCCGCCCTCATTAACTGGAGGCACGCGGCGTCCCCTCTGCTGTCTGACTCGGAGGATTAGCGCCGGGGCCCCCGGGCACATGTAATTAACAGCTGAGACCCCAGTCCCGGCGGGGGGTGGGCAGCCTGGAAACAAAACCGCAAGCTCTCGACGGCCATCCGCTCTCCCAGACACACAGGCGACGACCACGATGACGCACCCCCCGCTGGACTCCGGAGTGAGGACCCCCGCGCCCGGCTGCAGGACCCCCACCCACCCCAGCACCGTAGCGCGTGCAGGGCGAGGCCAGCTCTCGGGCACACTGCGCCGGCCTAGTCCCCCCGGGGCCTCACCCCTGACGACAGGGAGGAGACAAGAGAACAGTCTCCCTAAAAAGGGACCCTCGGGATGTCTTCCTGGGATGCCCGCTCCAGGGGCTGGGCCACCCAAGCTTGGGGGGCCTGGAAGGGGCAGCACCGCAGGGACAGACTTGTGTGTGGGAGGGGCCAAGCACAGCACCCCTGTCCCAGCGAGGGTTTGCCAGGCTTCATCCAGGGCAGGGCGGGGTCCCCCGAGGACCCTGCGTGCACCTGCTCGCCAGGGCCCTCTGCTCACTCCTGCAGTCTGTTCTGTCCCAGGTCCACCTCGGAGGGTCCCTGAGCAGACTGCTGTATTCCAGAGGACGGACAGCCTCCACTGCCTCGCAGTTACGGGGTGCCCTGCCCTCCCCAGGCCTGGTGGGCGAACGCCATTTGGACCCAGAAAGCAGACTGGCCATCAGCGCGGCCCCCTCTGCTTGCAAGGCTGAGGGGCCGTGGGGCCCGCAGGAAGCCTCCCGGAAGGCCGGCAGTCGGCTGGACACAACTCCCCGGACAGTCCCAGAGTCGGCCTCCCCGGAACGTGCCCTCTGGCGTAGAGCAGTGGGGAGCCCCGTCCCACCTCACGGCCACCGGCGCGGTCCTGTGCCCGATTTGCCACCACGTGACCATCTGTAAACCCAAGTCGGCAGAGACAAGGTGTGAGTCTGTCTTACGAGCCACGTTCCAGGGGCCCGTTACTGGCCTATGAGCGGGACTGGGGCTGGCGAGGAGCGCGGAGGCAGAGGGAGCTCCGGGGAGGGGACAGGGCCAAGTCGGTGGCGTGTCTCCACAGCCAGGGGAGGCCTGCCGCGCCGAGCATCGCCCCCGGTCCGTTGTTCTGGTCATACCCTTCCTGCCCAGCCAGCCGTCCCCCCGCCACCTCCCTGTGTCCGGGGCACATGTAGCTCCCAGGCCTCGCTCTCCTCCAGCTCTGGCCTCCCCTGCCCTCCGGCCCTTGCCTCCAGGATCCCCAGGGCCCAGTGGACAGAGAAGGTCCCCCACCCCCACCACGAGCTCACACCTGTGCTCGGAGACGGATGGGGCCGCAGATACCCACAGGGAAATGCCAGCTCACGGTGGACACACGCATGCGGGGAGCGTGCCAGGCAGGATCTTTCCTTCCTGGGTTTGCCTGTTTTCTCTGAAAGAGGCAGATTTCAGGAGGCAGCAGGGAAGTCCCAGCCTGCTCCATCAGGCCGGCTGCGTGACGGCAACACTGGTGGGCAGAGTCCCACCTGCACCCTCCAGCGAGGGAGGGACGCGTCCCCGCCTCCCTCCCTGGGGCTCAGGCACAGGACCTCTGCTCCGGCAGCTCCCGCGGCCCGGCCGTAACCAGACCCGCCTGCAAAGCCAGGGACAAGATGAGGCAGGCAGCCAAGACGCCGCGGAAGGAAGCCAGGCCGGGGCGCCCGGGTTCGGGGCTCTGGACCTGCAGAGTTAGAAATTCAAGTCCAGCTGCCCCCGCCCCCGGGGCCGGTGCTCTTGGCAGACGCCCCCTCGGGGAGGCTGTCGGCCACCCCACGGGGCCCAGGGTGGCAACACCATGCGCCTGACACACTTTGCTGGGATTGAACAGGCCCCAGAGGCTTCGGGGCCCACCCCGCTCCCTCTGCCCAGCCCGGGCCCCCAGGCCACAGCAGGGACTGCCCAGAGACACCTGCCCTCCGAGGAGGCGAGCGGTGTGCAAGCCGGAAAAGGTGGGCCAGGCGCGCAGGGAAGACGCACCAGAGTTAGGACCCTCCCGGCAGGTTCTAGGGGTGGGGTCCGCACTGCAGCCCCTGCCCGGCCCTCAGCACAAGGGCGCTGCAGCCCCATGGGAGGTGCCTGCTGCAGGGTGGAGGCCAGGCGAGCAGACTGCCCCATAGCCCGTGAGAGCCGGCGCCCGGCAGCGGCTGCAGTGTCCTGCTCCGGCCGGCAGGGATGCGGGCGCCCAGGCTCGCCCTCTGCAGGGAGCTCAGGGGAAGGGTCAGGGCCGCTGGGGAGGGGGTGCCCCCCCACCTAGGGCAGCTCCTAGGGCAGATGGAGGGGCTGTCAGACTCCAGGCGTGGCATTTCCTGGCTCACCCCCTCACTGGGTCATTCAACAAGCACCTCTGAGCTCACAGGGTAGCTGGAGGTCCCAACTAGCCCTGCGAGGCAGGCCTTGGAGGAGGCTGGGACGCTCTGAGGGTCAGTGGGGTCTTGGGGTCCCTAGGCTGGGGCTCGTTCCAAGGCTAAAATTGGGCTTCAAATGCCAATGTAGGGGTGTGTGGGGGGGTACAGTCTCTGTCCAGAAGAGGCTCTGGTGGGGGGACAGGCAGGGACGAGGCTGCCAGGTCAGTGCTGGAGCTGGACGAGCAGCTTCGGGAGGGGACAGAGGGCCGAGTGGCCCAGGAGGACATCCTTTCTGTGGCCAGAGAAACGGCGGGGGTGTCGCCCAGCAGCCACGGCAGCAAGGGCTCCACGCGAGCTGCCACAGCTCAGGGGCGCACGCCCTGGCCTGTCATGGAGAGACGGTCTCACGGGTACAGCTGGGACCAACCAGGGGTCAGACCCCAAGCCTCTTCCAGAAGAACGTGCCGCGTGCGCGCGATCACTCCCTGCGAGGGGTAAAGAGGAGGGACCCGGAGACAGAGCGCGGCCACGGAGCCAGCAGCTGGCCCCCAGCACGGGGTGATCGCAAGTCCACGAGTCCCAGCCCACCCCCTTCCCACGGAGACCCTCTCCTTTCTAGGACCCTCCCAGGGAGACCCCTCCAGCCCCTCGCGGTGCAGTGGTCAGGGGCGGGGGAGGGGGGCACGGCGGCCCCCGTTTGGTGCACGCAGCTGCCGTGCCGGGCCCTAGTGTGTTCTCTCTGAATCCAAATCTATGAGGATGAGCTCTCTAAGACAAGAAAGCAGCCCAGAGAGGTAAAGCGACGTGCCCAGGTCACACAGCAAGGATGTGAGCCAGGGGATGAGGCGGGTCCAGGCCTTGTGATGCCCACAGCCACTCCACACGGCCCCCCGGGGGGTCTGGCTGCCAAAAAGGCACCTCAGAGCCCTGGGACACAGAAAACCCCCCACCAAACGGCTGACTTCGCGGTTCTCATCCTTTCTCTAGAGGTAGAGCAAACCCCCCAGCATGGAGGTGACGTCCTCTGTGAACTGAATGTTTCAACTGTACCCTCGGGACGCGACGACGTGAGGGAAGACATTAGCCCGAGAAGTGGAGGGGACAGCTTGGGCCACTGCTCAGAACAAGGGGGCGCATCACAGCAAGGGAGGGGGGCGGGGGTCAGAGGTGAGCCCGAGACGCCCCAGGCTGCATGTGGCCGCCAGGACGAGCCCTGCCTCCCCCACCACCCCCGTGGAGGTCTGGCTCCACCCAGGATCTCTCTGTCCACAGGGACAAGGCTGTGGGCAGTTGGCCAGGGGGCGCCCACAGACACAGGGGCCCTGGGGAGGGGGGGAAGGTCAGCAATAGGCCAGGGAGGGGCCGGAGGCTGTGGGGTCTTGGAACCCGAGTCCACGGCTTCCAAATTCCCCTCCGCTGCTTAGGACGAGGGACGGCGGCCAGCGCGCGGCTCAGTGGTGTCCCCCAGCCCCGCAGACAGAGAACGCAGCCGGAGACAGCCAGTGACCAGTGCAGGGTGCCAGCCAGACACAAGGTCATTCGGCTGTGAGAAGGAACGAAGTCCTGGCATGCCACGCGGGGACGGCCCCGGAACACCAGTCACACGCGCTTAGTGCCCCCCCCCCAAACCCCCAGCCGACCGTGGTCTGGGAGTTAGGGGTCACGCCCGCACGACTCTGAAGACCCAAAAGACCACTGCACCCTACTGCTTTACAAGAGAGCTCTCATGGCACTGACTCAATCTTCATAATTTAACCACTAGCCGGCTCCTTCCCCGACCACCAAGCCCAGCAAAGCACCCCCGCCCCCGGCGGTTCCAGGGGGAAAGGCAGGGCAGAAGCACTGGGGCCTGCTGGCTCTCCCCTCGTGCCCCCGCTGCACCCAGGCTTCCGGAAGCCGACACCCCCATCACCCGCGGCCCCCCGCACCACTGAGGTGGGTCCAGGGGCGAGGGGGCTTCCACCCAGGGCTGCCGTCCTAACGAGCTGTGTGCCTCGGGCTCATGACTTGACCTCTCTGAGCCTCAGCCTCACCATCTATACACTGCGCAACTCCGGGCTGTGAGCCCCTTCTGCTGATGGGGGAGACAGCAAGGTCACAGCTGGGGCGACTGAGTGAGAAAAAGGGGACCAGGCACGGGGTGTGGCCCAGAGATGCTCCCGAGAGGGACAGCACTTCCTTGTTTCCTCAAACTGAGGCCTGACGGGGTGGGGGGGAGCCGATCAAGAATGGAACACGGAGCTCACGGCCTCGGCTTCAAGGCTTCACACTCTCAGAACCTGGCTTGGGGCCGCCGGAAAGCCTACCGTTCTCAAGACACAGGGTGTCGAGAGCCGAGGTGCACACACAGCGGAACCTGAGTGGGGGGCGTCCCGGGTTCAAACACTGCTCCCAAACCTCGGCCCTCCCATCTGAAGGACGGGGTGACCGGTCAGCCAGCTGCAGATGCCACGCTCCCACGACAGTGAGGGCTCCGGGCAGCGTGGCTGGGGCCGGTCTTCCCTCTCCCGGCCCCCCACCGAGGAGGCACTCCTCCCAGGACGGCGAGCACACAGAACGGCCGGGTCAGAGCCACGAGGAACAGGGCCCCACGGCCACCGGGCCCGGCGTCTGCCAGCAACACACTCTGTTCCCGGCCACTGAGGCCCGGAAGCCTCTGGCACGTGGGCTGCCTGCTGGCCCGTCCTTCAGCCGGACGCTGAGACCAGCCTGCGGCAGCGGAGAACAGACACCACCACCGAGACAGGCTCGTGCCCTGGGCCCACGGCCCTGGCGTGAGCCCCCGTCTGCAGACCTCCCCTGCCTGCCTCTGCAAGGAGGAGAAGGGCCCTTGCACGGCCACGTGCTCTGCAGCGGTGAGCTGTCACCCCAGGACGTGCCCCCTGAGGTGGAGGGACGGTTGGCGGCGACTTTTCCCACGTGCCAACACTTGCCTCCCGAAGGTTGAGAAAGGACACAGCCAGAACAAGGAGCTGGCGGGCAAATTCTGCCACGGGGGCGTCCCGTCACCTGAGGGGACCGCCGAGTCTCAGCCACCCCATCCCCGCTGTGTGCGTACCCCCACGACGGCTGGTGTGCGCCCCCCGTGGGCCTGGGCGGGGAGCTCGCTGCCTTCTGCGGGGCCACCTGCTCCCCAGCTGCGTGGCACTCCGTGGCCCGGGACAGCAGGGCCTCCCGATACCGGCAGGCCGCTCGGACGTGGCCAGGCAGCGCGCCCTGGTGGGCGTGGAGGGTGAGGAGTGTGCGGGTCTGCCCGCAATCATGCTCTGCCCAGGCGGACACAAAACCAGGCCGCAGCGGTCTGCCCTCCCAGGCCGCGGCCCAGCTGGTCAATCCCGAGCTCACTGCCCAACAACTGGGAAGAGGGAGATGCAGAACTCCGAAGACCCCCAGCCACCCCGGGTCAGGGCAAATGTCCCTCCCGCCGAGCTGCAGAGCCTCTGTACACAGACACACGTGTCCTCCCCGCACAGGGCCCTGGGACGCAAGCCCTAGACCTCTGGGGCAAGATAGATGGCGCGCAGAGGCACCCAGGTCCCTGCTTCCTCTGCCCAGAGGGCAGCCCCACGTCCGAGCAGCAAGTCCAGAGACCGGCCCAGGACTCCCGGCGGCCCCAGCCACAAGCTGCCTCCTACCCTCTTGTCCAACCAGCAGCCCATGACCCAGACTAACATGGGCAACTGGATGGTGGTCCCCAGAAGGGCCTGAAGCCGGAGGCCCAGGGAGCCTCTGAATAAAGATCAAAGCTCAGAGAGGTCAGCGTTTGCCCAGAGCCACACAGCATGTCACTGCCCAAGTGACCCCAGAAGCCAGGGCTCCGATCTGGGGGACACCCATCCACGCCGGCACGCAATCCTTGCCTCAGGGAGTTAGGCAGTCATGGGGGGAGCTATCCCAGAGACCCCCACTCTGAGACCAAGCGGGTTTCTAGAGACTGTAGCCACCCCCGCGGTGGCCCCTGGAGCCAAGGCCGGACAGAGGCGGCAGAGAGGCAGAAGCAAAAAGCAGAGGTGCCAGGGCGGGGTGGGCTCACCGGCCGGGCGGGGGGCCGGGAGGGCCTGCAGTCGGGACGGCGCCGCCCACCCCCCAGAACGAGGCAGCGCGAGGGACAGCGGAGTGGCCGGGAGCCCACCCCGGGGCGGCTCCAGCTCCTGCTCGGGAGGAGGGGGCTGTGCTCCCCCCGCGGGCTGCAGCCTGGCGGGCGCGCCTCTTACCTCTGGGCTCCTCCGCCTGTTTGGCGAGCTTGCGCAGCGCGGCGGCAAAGCTGGAGGACGGCGCGGCCTGGGCCGACAGCGCACTGCTGGTGGCGGGGCTGCCGCTGGGCACCAGGGCGCCATTGAGCGGCGAGGGGGTGAGGGGGTTGACGGTGGCGGTGGTCCTGGTCGCGGTGGAAAGCATCCCTAGTGAAGGGGACTTGGGCTCATGGCTCATGCCTGAAACAGGAAAAGAAGAACCAGAGGTCACCCAGAGAGTAGGAGGGCCCAGCACCAGAGCGGGGGTCCGCGGGGCGCGGGGATCCGGCGCCAGCGAGCAGCATGCAGGGACAGGGAGCGGGAGCAGACGCGGGCGGCTCCGGCAGGACAGGCAAGGCAGAAGAGGGCCAGCGCCGCAGAGAGAGCGGGGCCGCGGCGCCCCCACCCCGTGGACCCACAGTCACAGCCTCAGGTGCACCCAGCACCCCGTGACTGCAGACGCCAGACGGCTCAGCCCAGCAGGAGCCCAGAGCACCTGCTCCCGCGTGCGGGAGGGACAGGGAGGCGCTGCACCTGCCCCCGTTCTAGAGAAAACACAGACTCAGGGTCTGACCCCAGGCAGGCCACCCGGGATGCTGGCAGGTCCCCAGCGACACAGGTGCCTCGGAGAACAGCCCCGTCGGCCGTTGCGTGCGCCGTGGGGGAGAGAACGCGGCCGCCCCGCACACCCTGCCTGCAGACCAAAGACCCACAACTGTAGTCTGACCCACCGTCAGTGGGCAAACAGCCACCTTCCCACAGGCCCCCAGCCTCTCACGTCCCGTCCAAGTGTCAACGAGGAGGCTGAACCTGCCTCCCGATTGCCCAATCAATAAAGGCCCAGCTCCATCTCAGGCGGCCGAGGAAGCGGTGCCATAAATAAGTTTTCCATTACCGTTCCCTGCCCTCTCGGGGCCACCTGCCCGGCCCGGGCCCCGCTCCCGCCCCCTCGCTGTGGGTGCGTTCCAGGGGTGTAAATCAAGCCCGATGGCCTTGTGGCTGGCAGGGGCCACAGGTCGTGTGCAGGGAGAAGCGAATTGACTTCCAAACCCCCAGACGGACACCCGGGAGGGGCAGGCATCCGGCGAAGGGTCCTTGGGAGTCGCGAGTGGAGGAACACAATCCTAGAACACTCAAGAACACAACAGTGCGAGAAACATGCACTTCTTGCAGGGTGGTGGCAAGGGACCCCCCCCCCAGGCTGCGGCCCACACCCCAAGAGGCTCTCCGTGGCCTCCAGAGCCCACCTCACCTCCACCGGGTTCTGCACTGAGTCTAAAGGAGTCTACCTGGAACCTGCTTCCATGTCCAACCCTGTGGGCCAGCAGGCTGGAAGGCGGCCAGGTGAGAAGAGGGGGATCCCTACAGGGGGGTGAGGCAGGGGTAGGCGCCCACCTGCTGCCCCCAGAACTAGCTGGGAGAGGCGGCGGGCCCGGACGCACGTCCTAAAGCCCAAGTCCCAGAGCGCCAGGTGGGGCAGGAAGAGCCATCCTTGGGGGCTCAGGCTGGCGCATCCAAGACAATATTGAGGGCTTGTGTTTGGGAACAAAGAACCCCCACAAGGGCCCCGGTGCCCACAGCCAGCCTGCCGGCCTCCCAGCTGCAGGGCAGCATCAACCCCCGGCTGACCCGCGCGTCCTCCTCTTCCTGGAATAGCAGGGGTGGGGGGGGGGGTGAATCCCAGCAGAGAAACCCAAGAATCCAGCCGGGTGTGAGGGTCCCTTCCCCAGAAGCCTGATTGCCAAAAAACACAGGTCTCAGGCCCGGGTCATTCTTGGCCAACTCAGCACCCAGCCGGCCCCTGGAGGACCACAGAGCACGATGGATGTTATGCTCTGGGAGCGTGGCCCCAGACTACCACCAGCACCTTTTCCTCCTCCAGTGGACAGCGTGGACAGAGGGGGCAGGAGGCCAAGGTCATGGAGTGAGGAAGTCGGGGCCCGAAGGTCAAGCTTAGCATTCACTTGGCTGCCAGGTACCTGGGGAATGAATCCCGCTCTGGAGCCTCAAAGCTGTATGACCTCAGGCAAGTCCCTTTGCCTCTCTGGGCCTGTCTCCTCGTCTGTAAAATGCAGTAAGGACAAAGTCTACCTTGTAGGTTCATCTAGACAGACTTCAAGGAACTAACAAGAGGGACTTCAGAGTGTGCCCAGTGCACACCAGGGGCCATTTATTAAACAGTCCACCAGCCTATGGAGGGGCAGAAACACAGGTCCGGATGAGCAAGGGGCCCGGCCGTGGCCTCACAGGTCAGCCTCCGCAAACCAGGACACACGCTTCCGGAATTGTGCTGCCCGCCCCACCTGGGGGACCAGGTGATGTGGCGTCAGAAGCCCACGTGCTGCTCAGGGTGCCCCCCCCACGGTCCCCTCCCCAGGCTGTGCCCGGCGTGCACACCGCGGGCAGAGCCCAGTTCCGTGTGCCTGAGCAGGCGGTGGCTGAGGACGGATCACACGCGGGAGCTGATGGCTGTTCTGGAAGGAGAGACAGCACTTAGAGATGCTACACGGTAAAATGGAGGCCTTGTGGGGATAAGGCCCCCGCCGGTCCTGGCCAAACACTCAGGGGAAGGTGTGGCTACGCAGAGCTGCCGGGAGACGAAGTGCGTGAGGAGGGACCCTGGGCTCTCTCCCGCAGGGGACATCAGTTAGACATGGCTGGGTCACCCCCCAAGATGCCCCCAGATGGGCCCGGGAGAGGCCAGCAGCTGTTCACAGTCCGGTCCTGGTCGTACGGACGCCACAAGGCCACAGTCTGGCAGCACGCCCAGGACTCGAGCCCTGTCTCCCGGCCCCACACGGCCTCCCCGCACACCTTACACCACCTGCCCGCTCCAAGGCCTCAACGGGACGCTCGACCAGAAGGGATAAACATGCGCGCGCACACGGCTAAAACACGTGTCGCCAAAGGGTCTGAAAGAGACATCCACAAAGTCTTTGTTGCTCATCCCTTCAAGGGGTGGAGACTAATTCTCTTGCCGGACGTCCGGACTCACTTCTGACCAACAGAGTATGGTGGAAGTGATGGCGTGTGACTTCCAAGAAGAGACCATCGTGGCCGCTCTCCTGCGTCACTTGAGTGGAGCGTGCTCAGGCTGCCCGCAGTGTCCCAGGTTTCCTGCCGCCTCCAGACAAAAGCCGCGTTCCTCCCCCTCGCCCAGATGAGCCTTCGGATGAGACCACAGCCCCGGCTGCCAGCTGAATCACAGCCTTCTTGGAGCCTCTGAGCCGCCCCGCATCCCTGAATGTTAAGTCTGGGAGAGTTCGTTACGCAGCTTAGGATAACCGACACAGTACCGCCACACGTTCTCCTGACCAAGACTGCCGTCTCGAGCTCTCTCCCCATCTCCCTTCCTTCTTGGAGCCCCAAAAGTTCGACCATCTGCAAATACTCCATGACCAACATGGCCCCCCCACCCCGATGCCATCGGAGACCGTCAACCACACCCTCCCTGTTCCCTCAGTCCTTAGAGAGCCAGCCATCTCTCTTTAATACCCAATTCTGTGAGAAAGGTGTCACTGTGCCCATTTTACAGATGGGGGAGGCCAGGCTTGGATCCAAGGGCCAACAGATGGTTAACAGCAGGGCTGAGATTACTGCAACAAAGCACCTGCATTCTGTTTATGCCAAAGTGGTCAGGGCCCAGATCCAGACCCATCCTGCCCCACACCGCACAAGGATGTAAGAGATGGGGATGAGGGGACAAGGGGTGGGGAAGTGAGGGTAGACAGTGCGGTCATTCCACCTCCCAGTGACAGTCCCCAAGGCCCAGGAGCCGATGTGAGGCCACTGCCCAGTGGCCATGTGACAGGCTGGCCAGCTGGTGACCTGCGTGGACCTGTTGTGACCGCCAGCTGACAGTGCTGGGCAGGGTGGCACCAAGGTGCTGGGACAGGCAGGCGGTAGCCACAGGACAAATCCCAGGCCAGACCTCAAAGATCACATGCCCCTTAAGGTGTTAGTGGGTGTCTTCAAGTGGCAGCAAGAAGAACAAAGGTCTCACTTCTTATGTTGTAGCTTCTCTGCAGTAAACCAGGTTTTTAAAAAAGGGGGGATCATCGGGGCACCTGGGGGGCTCAGTTGGTTTAAGCATCTGCCTTCAGCTCAGTTCATACTCCCGGGGTCCTGGGATCGAGCCCCATGCTGGGCTCCCTGCTCAGCAGGGAGTCTGCTTCTCCCTCTCCCTCTGCCCCTCCCCCTGCTCATGTGCGTGTGTGCTCTCTCTCTCCAATACAGAAAATCTAAATAAATAAGTAAAATAAAATAAGTAAATGGGGGGGGTGGTGGTCATCAAAGAGATGGAAACTCACCAACATGAAGTGGGCACACCAACAGAGGGCCCAGAGGCGCCCCTCAGGCCAGGGCCTCCCCTGCTGGAACTCAAACCCAAATAAATCCTCACCTACTGCCCCCTGCCCCTGCCTGGTGAGCAGGGTCTCGGGGGGCAGATCCCCCTCCACACCCTCCCCTGGATGACACAGTCACACTCCTGCTGGCGCTGAGTAACCTCCCCTCCTCAGACAAAGCCTGGCACCTGTTCCCTGGGCTCTGGCAGCAGCCCTCCGGGTTCCTGGGGGTCCCCCAAAGCCAGCACCTCTGTCGTAGTGTCGGCTCTGGGCTCCAGGGGCGCTGCGAGCCAGGAAAGCTACTGCTGATGTCAGGTCACTTAAAATAGAATCCCAAGCCAGCCACTTCATTAACGCGCTAAAATTAGCCCCGCTCGCTCCTCGGCATGTGCACCCCGGGAGGGCGGGCTGGGGGACCACCAGCACCCAGGACGGACAGGCAGAGGCCAAACTCAGAGGACCCCGACGCCTGGCAAAGGGTCACCCTGGACCTACTCTGGCTCGACGCAGCCTCGGGGGAGCCCCCTGCCCCCTAAGCCCTGCCCCGGGAGGCAGACGCAGGCCTCCCCCACGCACGTGCTCTCTGGCTGAGGCCACGGCAGGTGCTGCCACCACCATGGAGTCCGCAGGGGTGGGGTGAGGGGAGAGCAGGCCTCGGGGCGGCCCCCCAGCCCCATGAGCCCGCGGCAAACCCCACTGGGCCGTCAGCACCCGCACAACGCCCCGGCCCCCTCAGCGGACGGTGCCGGCTGCAGCAGCCAAGGGTGCCCCTTGCCGCTCCTGCTTCTCCCCCTCCCCAACGTGGTGTCTTTAATCCATACTTTGCCTCTTCTGCCTACGCTTCTAATATGGCCAGAAGCAGCACAAAGCTTTAAAAAAAAAAAGGGCAAAAGGAAGGAAAAGCAAGTGCAGGGCCGGCCCGGCTGGCAGGCCGGCTGATGTTCGCAGCTCTCCGGAAACCCACCTTGTTCTGGTCCTTCAGAACACACCCCAGGCTCCCAACAGCAGGACTTAAATGGGGGGAGGCGCCCAACACGCCCCGAACTGTGGTCCCAGGCGGGCCTCCTCCTGGCCTCCTCCTCTCCTCGAGGGTGGCGGGCGTATTAATCAGCTCGCGGGCCTCCCACCCGGCCTCCTGCAGACCCTGTAATTACCGCTTCCTTTCATGGGCTCTACCCGGCACCAGACCTCGGGCCTGCTCCCTCCATGCTCTCTAATTACAAGCTAATGGCTGAGATGAATTTTCTGCTGGCTCCCGGTTCAAGCACCAGTCCGCCCCCCCTCCCCGACAGCCGCCCCCCCTGGGGTAATTACGCCCCGCGGGACCGGGCCGGCGGGGCCTCCCTGTCCTGCCCCGCGCGCATGATCTGGACTGGGATTCTCCCATCATCCCTCCTGATGATTTTTCATTACCACAGAAAGAAATGTTTGTGAGCAAATACAGAGTGTCCCTGGGCTCGGGGGAGCCCCCCCACCGTGCCTCCCGCTCGGTGATCCCCGTGCCCCTCGAAGGGCGGATGCTCCTGCAGCCCTAACAAGGCCGGGGTGACCCCGCTGCGGAGACCGGGTGGGGGGCGCCACGTGATCCTGGGAGCCTGAGCGGCTTCATAATAAATTGATTATTATATCTGCCTTCGGCGTGTCCTGAGCTCACTCGCACGAAGCCATTTTTCTTGAGGTGGGGGCGGGAGAGGCAGGAAGGCTTTCCTGCTCCGGATGCACAGGGTGGCTTGCTTAGGCCTCATGGCCTTTTTCGACTGAGGACAGCCCTTCAGATGGTAGGTCGCTAAGCGGACTGGGGCCTCTTTCTTGTGCCAAGTCCGAGAAGAGGACTTGCTCCCCAAGGCTAAGGCTGCAGGAGCTGGGGAGCCAGGCCAAAGCCACGGCTAGCTGCTGGAGCAGCGGAAGGCCCCAGCGGGTGGCCTGGATCCTGACCCGGAACCAGGGAGAAGGGCAGAGACGGCAGGGACGGAGGCCAGCCCGCACGTCCACAGGAGACCCCAGCCCAGGCCCAAAATGAGTAAGAAGGCAGCTCCCTCTCCCACGCGGCTGCCACCCTCCCCCGCGCAGACCTGTCACTCAGCAGCGTTAAGTCACTAGGGAGCCCAAGGCAGAAGCCTCTGAGCCTCGGAAAGTGTCCTCCAGAAACACAATCGATGAGAGCCGGCGCCACAGGGTGGGCGGTTTCCAGAGCCAGTTTCCGGGGTCACCCGACAGCCACTGTGAACCCCGAGTGGGGTCCAATGTTTAGGGTTCTCCTGGCCTTGATCCCCCCCACTGCCACGGCTAGTAATGTGGGGGGGGGGGCTGTGGGGAGAGCAAATCCAGGTTCTAGGGAAAACAAGAAAGAGGCGCGTTCAGGAGAGACCCCCACTCACACATCACTTGATGGGCACGTACCAGGCAACAGCTTAACAGCTGTGGGCCGGGGGCGCCTGAGAGGTTCCCGGGGGGATGGCCCCTCCCCGTGGGAGCCACAGAATGGGTGGAGAGGAGAGCGGGCATGGGGTGGCACCCGGGGAAGGGGGGGCCGCCAGAGCCGGCCAAGGACAGTCTAGGGGTTGAGGTTCAAGGCTGCAGGAGACGGGGAGTGGCGGAGGCTGGGGCTGGAGGCGAAGGACGGAAGTCAGGCGGCAGACGGCTGCGACATCTGACAGCGACTACTCTGGGCGGCTGCCGGTCTGGAGAAGCTAGACGGACAGGTGCGCAGCTGCGAGCTGCGGGGGGCGGGGGGCGGCCAGCCGTCCTGAGGGGCCGGGGGGGGGGGCAGCAACGGCAGCGCGGGGAAGCAGACGACTAAGAAAAAACAAGAAAAGGCCAAGAGACAGGGTCAAGGCTGGAGCCCGGCATCCGGGGAGGCGTTCCCCAACAGCACGGACAGGACAGTCCTCACGGCCGCAGCAGATGCGCGGACTGCGTCGCCCAGAGCATCAGAGCAACTCCGCAAACAGACCTCAGCCGACGGCGACGTCAGGGAGGCCGCCCAGAGTCAGGCCGCAGGGCAGAGCCGGAGCCAAGGATGGCCCCCGGCCAGCACGATCCCTCCCGCCGCACGCACGCCCGGGGCGTCCCAGGGCCAACGGGCCTCCCCCCACAAATGATCCCAAGTGGCCGGCCTCTTCCGCCCACTCTACAGATGGGTAAACGGAGGCGGGGAGAAAGTGGCGCCCTCGTCCAGGGCTGCATGCGGAGAGGCCAGAACCTGAACCCTTCTCCCTCGCTGCTGTGCTGGCCACTGAGAGGGGAAGACACTGGGGAGGGCCACTCACTGGGGTTGCCTCCCATTCTGCAGACCCCAGTCCTGTGACAGCACCCACCTACGTGCCACACCCATTACACTTGGCATAAAACCCGGGAGCGAGGAGGAGGACCCGACTTTGGGACCCCCACCTCCCCACAGCTCCTGGCTGAAGGGCATCCACCCTGGAGCCGCCTAAGGTGACAAGGGTGGATAGGGACCCTTTTATGTGCCACATGGCATCTGAGCTAACCAGGTCACCTCCGAGCTGAGTCTCGCTCACAAAGGAGCCCTTTCAGCAGACTCCCAGAGGCACGGGCTGCAGGAAGCGGGTGGGGGTCAAAGGTGTCCGATGCAGAGGAGAGGTCCTGAAGGAGAGAAACCCAACCCCGCCAGGAGGCGGCCACTGAAATTCTCCAACTTTCCATGGAGCAGCAGGTGGGCAAACAGGCCAGGAGGGCAGGCATCGAGGCCAGGTCCTTCTGAAACCATTAAAACCCGACTGGGGGTGGGGTGGGGGGGACAGACGTTGAAAAGCAGGGGAAAGAGAAAGGAGAGGCCACCGTTTGACCAGCCTGGACCCCACTCCCTGCTCCCTCATGCAGCCAGGCTGGGGGCCAGGAGTCCAGGTGTTTCAACACCTCCTGCCCTA
Organism: Phoca vitulina; assembly: GCF_004348235.1. Lineage (NCBI taxonomy): Eukaryota > Metazoa > Chordata > Mammalia > Carnivora > Phocidae > Phoca > Phoca vitulina. The sequence continues at coordinate 3,413,217 of NW_022589759.1, forward strand.
CCCCTCTGGTGAGGGAGGGACAGAGAACCTAAGAGCACTGTCCCTCCAATACGGAGTGGGCGCTGACAAAAGCTGTCCGTGCAAGGCAGGCTTGGTCCCCCTGCAGCCCCAGCCCCCAAGGGCACTGGGTGGGTCCTAAGCGAACAGAACAGGGACGGAGGTACGCGAGCCACATCCTCACAGGTGCTCAGCCGACCAGGCCTGACGGGGAAAAAGGGTGATGCCCGGTATCCCTGCTCAGGCCAGGGACAGGGCTGTTGGCTGGAAAACTAGCCAGAAGACCAGTGACTGGTCTGGCTCCCACCCCACTTCTCAGGGGGACCGTGCCAGGTCCGAACCTCAGTTTCCCCATCAGTAATGGTATGGGGGGGCTAGATATGGGGGGGGCAGAGGCTAAGCAGGCCTCCTCTGACCCTCAACCTGTCTTTATTTGGCTGATGTCAAGCCACGTTGCTTAAAAGTGAATCGATCAACATTTGAAAATGGGAGGTTTCCAGTCAAAATGAAGATTCCAGTTTCTTTTATAAAATTAAAGCCACCAACCCATAATCCTGAGAACAGCAGTTGTCCCAAGTCCCCACCCCTCCTGTCTCAGGTGGGTCTGCTTGCTCGATGCAGGGGTGTATCTCACCAGGTCTGAAACCATATGGGCTCAAGAAGTGAAAGGTATCTGTAGGAGCTTATGGATCGACGTGTACCGTGGCCAGGACCCTCAGCCCAGATGTTACCAACCCCTTAACTCCATCCTGTTTCAGCAGGAAGAGGTTGACCCCTCCACACGCTCAGATTTGGGGGTGAGGGCCCACCAGGAAGGAGGCTGTGATCCTGGCATGTGTCAACATCAAGCGGGTCTCGCTTGGCTCAAAGCCAGGGCACTCAAGCCAGGACCTGCCTCAAATTGGAATTTTACTTTCATAAAAAGGTCCATTATCATAATGGTCAAAATGGCAAACTAGACCCTCTCCTACTAAAAATATACCTACTGAATTCTGTACACAGACTTGCCAAGTTCACGGAAGCTCACCTGCATGTGTGGCATCCATAAACACAGGTTATAGATTCTTACGGCACAGAGGGCTTTATGTATAGAACCCTGAGTATTAACACCTGTTCCCAATGTTACACACCTGGGCCGAAGGAATATGGCACAACAAAGGTAAGATCCCGAACCTCCAAGTTCTAATGGTACTTCCTCCTGGGCTCATGTACCATCTGCAGAGCCCTGTGTGCTATGCCCAGAGCTCAGTAAATGCCCCTCGCCCCCGAAAACCAGCTACCCTGTGGCCAAAATGGGACCTCAAGCAGGGCCCACAGGTCAAGGTTCACCACGAGCCATGATCCCAGTGCGAACCGTGCTACAGGGCAGGTGGGTCCCCCTCTTCTGTCCACAGCTGTCCTCCATCAACTGCTGAGACGTGGACTATCCAAACCTAAGTAATCCCTCCACGGCTGCAGCTGGGAACCTGGACAGTGCCCGCAACCCAAGCAGGATGCTGAGGCCCAGAACCGGCTCTCACAGCGGCCAGGCTTCACCCTTGGGGACCGCAAAACCCAGCTCTTCCGGGCCACGTGGCGAGATTCGGCCCAGTCTGCCCCAGAGACCCACTGTGGGGGCCACAAACCCTCTGAGGAACAGGTGCTGGCTACATGAAGGGCTTTCTTCCCCCCTTGGGGGCCAAGGGTTGAGGGGTGCAGAGAGGAGCCCGCTTCGCCAGAATAGGGTCAATAAAGGTCTGGGTTGCTGCTGGTGGGTAGAAGCACCCTCCTGACCCCCTCTCCGAACGTCAAACCTTTAGACATCAGCTTTCCCTTCTCGGCACCCATTCCCCCGGCCAGTCCCATGGCGTGCACGCAGCTGTTGGGGGGCTCACTGCACGTGGCATGACACCCCCAAGTGCATAGAGGGCCCCCGGCTGCACACACACACTGGCATGGACCCCCCCACCAGACACAGCACGGCGCAAGGGGCAACACGACACTGGAAACCAGCTAGCGGGTTAAAATGCGCTGCCTGTGCCCGGGGGACAGGCTCCCAGGCTCTAGCGCCCCCAGTAAGGAAGCCCTCCAGTCGGATAAAATCTTGTAAGACCTTGTAGGCAAAAACTGCACGATGAAGAACGTCCATGTGCTCAAAAAGGAAAGACCCAAACATCCATCTGATTTAAAACACAGGATCTCAGCCCTCGCCTCGGATCAAGCAGGGAGCTCAGGCAGGGCTGACCGGACAGCCTCCTGAAGAGACCACCTATCCAAATGGGGCCCAGAGGCCGGAGGGGGTGCCAGGCATTCCCCGGGGTCTGGTCCAGAGCTTAGTCTTCTCCTGGGTTACAGGGGGACAGCCCACCTCCCCCCACTCCCGAGGTGGCAGGGAGGCATCACGCAGCTCCGCAGCTTCAAGGATGCATGAGCTCCTGCTGAGAACTTGAGCTTCACTCATTCAACTTTGTATCTTCCGGGCTGGCCAGCGGCCTAGTCAATGTACAGTCCGACCCCCAGCACATGTAAGACGGTAACAAAGACGGGAAGATAAACGCACCTGCGGAATTTCGCTACCAAGAACCAGCTACCGGAGGGCGGGCGGGTGGGCAGGCAGGCAGGGGCCCCCATTTCTCCCAACTAATGGTCAAACGGGGATAATCCCTACCTCACAGTCAGCCCTCCTCAAGGACAACACAGCCCATGCCACGCGTCCCAAGAAGGCATCTGCACGACCCCCCCATGGGCTGGGAGGCCAGCTGGTGCCCTGCGCTCTGGCTCACCCCAGGAGAGGAGACTCGGGGTCGGCACGAAGCAGGCCCCTGCCCACCTCGCTTGGACACCTGGTCCTCCTCAGCTTGATACACACTTTCCTCCGGGACGGCTTAACCTGTCCAACGTCAATACCGCCCTGACCAAAAGCGCACCGATCGATTCCTTTTATTGCTGCCTGTGGCCACAGACCGACCGTCTGAGCTCAGGAAGGGCACCGCTGGGGGAGGGGCCCCAAGCCGGCTGAGAAAAGGGGTGCGCACACATGCAAGGTTTCGAGACCACGGCAGGCAGGGGAGGCTCCAGGACGAGCGTCTGGCGGCACCGGAGGGTCGGCAGGGGCTGATCCGGCACCTTGAGCCTTGGAGTCTTGGTGGGAAAAGTGGCCGCAGCCTCTGCACCCCATGGTACGGATAAGACGCAGCTGGAGGGACGCCCCACACCCAGCTCTGGCAGCCCCCACTCCGAGCCACTATGACATGCAACTCCTCCACCTGGAGGAACCGGTTCCAGGACTGGAAGGTTTGGCCGGACCTCTAGACCGGCAGAGAAGCCATCCATCCAAATACAACTCTGCATTTGAAGCCCCCCCCCTTAGGAGAAGAGCTTGCAGCTCACCTGGGCCAGGTCAGGAGAATTACCTTCAGGATCGCATCCCAGGTTAACACTGAGCTCGGAGCCATACAGCCACCCAGTCAGCTGAGGGGTTCCGGCTCACAGAGTAGCCTCATCCAACTCTGGGGCCAAAGGGGCAGATTTCAGTTTCCCGGGTAGGACCCCAATTCTCCTTAAAAAGCATCAGTCCACCTTCCCCAAGGGGAGAACTCCCTTACCCGCTGCCCGCTCCCCTGCCAGCAGAAGGCACTCCTGGCTCAGTTCTGATTGCATACCGTGGTCAGCTGGGGTGGGGGTGGGGGTTATGAAATACAGATGTCCGAGTCCCTCTTCTAGAGACCGGGCTTAATAGGCCACAGGTCGGCCTGGGTGTTTTAAAGTTCCCCAGGTGATTCAAAAGTGTAGCCAAGAGCGAGCCCTCTCATCTGAAGGCTTCCTGCTTCCCCCCCAACCTTCTTCAACTAAGTCACCCCCCCAAATCCCCCAAATCCCACTGGGGCCCCAGTTCAACCAGATCTCCTCCCTCGTACAGATGCTTGCACACTCTTGGATCCCTCCCCCTAATCTGCAGCCCCCTTCCCTCCAGGCCTGACCCCCATCCCACGCTCCCCAGAGGCTGCTTTCACTTCCCCTGGCCCCACAGTTGCTTCCCCTCTGCACTCGGGAACATGCTCAAGGCATGAAGGGAAGGGCAGGGGGGCTGGTCTCAGGGACCCTGGCGGCGGGGGGTTGGGGGGGTGTTTGGAGCTGCCTGGAGAATCCCAGGCAGGGGGCAGTCTGAGCAGACATGGGGGCCAAGCACGGAGGCCGCGTGGTGTGGTCCTGCGGGGCCGAGGCCGACAGACGAGTGGTGGTGGAGGGGAGAAGCTGCAGAGGTAAGATTAAAAGGCCCCCGGCGCGCGTTTTGGCAGGCATGCAAAGGGCCGCTCTGGACGCGCTCCTGTGTTATCTGTCCCTACACCTCCCAGCAGCGAGCGCCGGCTGGGTTCATAGGAGGCGCTCAATAAATTCTCATTGACAGGAACACTCTGAAACGTCACCTCCCGCCTGTGGCCTCGGCTGGGAGAAGGGCCAGCGTGGGGAAGTGAAGCCGGCAGCTGGGGGGCCCACGCTGCACTCCCAGAGAGGTAGAAATGAAAGCAAGACGGCCGGTCTCCAGCACAGTGGCCAAGCTGAAATGTCACCTGCAACACAGATCCCTGCAGGTTACAAACCAGCTCTCCCAGCACCCCAGCCAAAGGGGGCAGGCGGCCTCACGCAGCCCTGTGGTTTGGAGGCTCCTTGTGTTGCCATAACAAAGATAATTAACGTGCTACCACCCAACCCCAGCCCAGTGTGGACTTCGAGTAACCCAAGCCGGGAATTCCAAGCCTTCAGATGGGGCCAGGAAAAACCGGCCTTGCTGGCTGACTCCACAAGCCCCTACGAGTCCCTGGGGCAAGAAAGAGAGGTAGCAGCCAGGTCTTACTCACCTGCATTCTTCTGGAGAAGTAGGAGCCACCAACACGCACCCATCAGGTAGGGGCGCAGAGCAGAGAGGCCCCTCCTTCTCCAGAGCCGGGGAGGGCGACACCACCTGCCCAAGGGCAGTTAGGGACTAAGTGAGCCAGGGATAGGGAGGGCTCAAGTTTGGAGGTGCAGGACTCAGGTCTGCCACCGAGTGGCGCTGTGTAGACTTCACGCTCGGTGCCTCTGGAGGGAGATGCTGAACCAGGGGCAAGCGCCTTCTGCTTTGAAACCACAAGCCTCTATGGGATCTTCCCAGAGACAGGGAAGTCATTGACAGCCCGAGGCGACGGTTTTGCAAAGACCCCTGGAGATTCCAGAGGGGTCCCCTTCTCGCTGTCAGCTCTGGGGCTGACCCCCATGCCCCTATGAGTCTGTGTGTCCACCTGTTAGGGGACTGATTCTCAGCCCCAGTCTGCACGTTAGGATCACCTAGGGGGTAACTTCAAGCATTCTTTAGCCTAGGGCCAGGAACCCAGAGGCTGTGGCTTCACTGGGTCTGGGGAGACCAGGCCACTAGCCATTTTACAAAACCAAGCTTGGGGATCTCTAATAAACCCTTTTCAACTTTGACAAGCCAGGATTCTGAAAGCTGTCCCCAACAGGTCAGGGCCTGCACCAAAGGGCAGCCTGTTGCCTTGTTTGGAGCCTGGCCCCACAGATAGGCCGGTGCCTGGAAGCCGGATGGGCTTCCCAACTTCCCCTCCCAAGGTGGGGCTGACCGTGGCTCGCAGCCCCAGGGGCTCACCAGCTCCAGACTCACAGGTTCCCAAGGTTCACGGAAAGAAACCCTCCAAACCCACCTTCCCCCTTCCTTGCTGGGCCGCCTACTCCTGCCTCGAGACAAAGTGACAAAAACCAACCCAGCAGCAGCCATCAGGCGCCTCCCCAACCCCTTCACCCAGGGGTCAGGCCCGTGCCCATCCAGACTGCCCAGAACTATGAGTGCAAGTGCTTTCGCAGGGCCAGGCCTACCAGCTTCCTGGTCCACCTGGCGGGGTGGAGACTCCCCTGCGCCGGCCGGCAGCCTGCCGTCCGAGCCTGCGCCCAGGGCCCGCTCACCTGTTGCGTGGCCCGGCTGAGTCAAGGCAGCAGCCCGGGCCTCAGGTTCCACCAACCCCACGGGTGGAGGGGGACTGTAAACACAGGGTGAGGAACTTTTACGTGCCCCAAGCTTAAGTAACACTGAAGGAGATCCAGAAACAGGCTCATCACCTGGGGTTTCCCACCGCCCCCCTGCTCTCCAGTCCTTGGTGTGGAGGGCACAGAATCCCAGGGGAGAGGAGCCAGTAGGCCAACCAGGCCAAGCACCCCACCAGGACCTTCTGGCCCACCGTCCCGCCTCCTAGCAATCGGCTTAGGCCGGGAGATTCCCACCCAGGGTAGCCGGGCCTTTTGTTCAAGCGCCTTCAGAAAAGGAGTCCTTTTTTCATCTGGTGGTCTCGCTTTTTGTTTCCAAACCCCAACCTGTGTGGGCCCCAGATAAGGCACCGGAGGGGTTAACAAGGGTTTAATGTATTTTAGATGCACTTTGCAGACAAAGGCTAGTTTACAAAACAACAGCCCAGTCGACTCAACTCGCGGCCAGTAGCCAGCACCCAGCTGGGGGCCAGCAGGTGCTTCCCCAAGCACAAGGTCCTTCAAACTTAGAGCTGGAACGTCTGGCAAGTGGCCCCCCGGACCCATCAAGTCGGGTGGGGGGAGGCCTCGAGACGTCTCTTCCCCCCAACCCAGAAAACCCCCTTATCCCCCACGACTTCCCCGGGCAGCCTCCACTGCACACTTCTAAGTGGTCCCCTCGTCCCCACCCGGAGCTGCCGAGGGCGAGCCCAACTCCCGCTCCGCCTCCACGAAGAGAATTTAATTAGCCTGCTGGAGAGAAGGGCGGGCGGCCGAGGTGTCTCTGCTGCTGCAATATAATTGAATCGGCTCCACTCGGTCGGGCCACTCGCCGCCCATGAGCGCGGCCGCGGGCCCGGGAGGGCTGGGGGCGGGGAGGCGCATCCAGGCGGAGCAGGAAGGGCTGGGGAGGGAAAAGGGCAGCGCGAGTGGGGGGCGGTGGATGCAATCACCCTCCCACCTCCGAGGCTGGGGCAGCCATCTTCGGCAGGAGGAGGGGCAGGGGCACCGCTCCAACGGGGGGAGGGGGTGGGGGAGAGGAGGGAGGAGAGAAGCAGCGGAGCCCCGGGCGCGCCCTTGGGGAGCAGGGCGTGGGGGTCGGAGACCCGGGAGCCTGCAGCCCCGCCCTCCCGGCGGTCTACCCCGCTCCGAGGGGAGGGGGAGGGGAGCAAGACAAAAACCCTCACCGCGCGGCCCCAGCCGGCGAGCTCCACCGCACCCCCCCCGCGGCCTGCCGGCCCGCCCCAGCCGCCGCCAGCACCTGCCGCGGGGGTGCACGGCCGCCCCCTCGCTCCCGCCGCCGCCGCAAAGTTTTTGCCCCGGCTCCGGAGCGTCGACAGCTTGCCCAGAGCCCCCCAGCTTCCCACTGCCCCCCCCACGCCCGCGCGCACTTACACGCCCCTCGCTGGACGCGGCCGCCGAGCCCGAGCCCCGCGGCGGCCTGTGTCCCCGCCCCGGACCAGGCCGCCCCAGCTGCGACCCGCGCGGGCGGGGGGTGCCGGGAGCGGGCCTCTGGTTGCCAGCCCGCCCGCTCGGCTCTTATCGCCGCTCGCACTCCGGGGGAAGTTGCCCGGGAGCCGTTGGCGGCCGCCCCCGCGGAACCCGCGAACTTGGACGAGGCGGCGTGGGGGGGGGTGTACGAAGACCACCTCCCCCCCGCCCCCGCCCGGCGCGGCGCGCTCACCTTTCATGCCAGGGCCCCGCAGCTCCGCCTCGGCTGACACATGCTGGAGCCACTGTTGCCCAGTGTTTGTCTAAACTGCTTATCTCACCCGGGGCTGCGCGGCGGCCGCGGCGGCGGCTCGGGCCCGCTGGGGAGGTGGAGCTTCCGGGGCCCCGGCCAAGAAACACCTGCTGCTGTCGCCGCCGCCGAGGACACACCCAAGCGCAACGCCGCCCACTCCCGGGCCACTGGCTCGCTCCCGGCTCCCTGACCTCAGCCAGCGGGAGGTGTCGGGTTTCAGCCGCAAACACACACGCGCGCGCGCACGGACAGGCGCCCGGGTCCACCCGCGCGGGCACAGGCCCCTCCCCAGCCCGCTCGGCCAGGTGAGCCGAGGACACCAGCAGGTAGGGGAAGTGTCACCCTCGGGTTCCTGGGGGCCCCTGGCCTGACTGCTCAGGGGTCCCAGATACAATGGTGTCCACAACCGGCCACTAATTCCAAAAGTAGGGAGCAGTGGCTTCCAACACGACTGCCACACGAGCAGAGCCCTTGAAGGTCTCGCGACCGCCGCGTCCCCGGTGCCTGCAACAGTGTCTGGCCCAAAGAAGGCCCGATAAAGAGCGGATAAACTCACGTGCTCTAGGGGCCTTGGGGAGGGTAACTTTTTTGGAGCTGGTGTGCGTGTTGGCGGCGGCGCAGGGTGAGGCGGGGGGGCAACTCCAGATCGGCTGGTCCATTTATCCTCCCTACCCCACCGCACAAGATTCGTGACTGTACTGGCCCAACTTGAAACGGCTAAACGTGAAAACTCGAGCCTCTGCGCCTTACTGCCAAAATTCTAGGAACTACCCCCTCCCGTTGTTCTAAATAACTTTAGGGAAGGCCACATGCGGGGGGCAGGGGGTAGCTCTTTAAAGAACCCACGTCTCAGAGGCTGGAGAGTCCACTGAGGCGCCGCTCCACCAGGGGGATCATTAAGTAGCTGGGGTTGCGGTCAGAGGCGAGGCCGCCCGCCTCCAGAAACTGGCACTACCCACTGGGCCTCCGGCCCCGGCGCAGCGCCTCCCCATTCCTGGCACCCCCCCCACCCTACCTCACCCAGGCACTTGACAGACTGGAATGACTCAGGGAGCGTCCTGAAATTCCTGGGCACCCACAGGCGGCAAGGCGAAGGACTGCGGGCCCCAGCCTTCTCCCCCCACCCCCGCCCCGCCCCGCCCCCACCGCCGGCGGGCGCCGACTACCGGCCCGGAGCCCACCCCCAGCGCCGCCTGCGTCTCCAGGAAGCGCCGGGTTAATGGGGCACACCTCGCCCGACGCCCCTGGCCTCGAAGCATTCCGGCGCCCCGGGGTCTGACCCCGCGCGCGTCCCAAGCTCCCGGCAGTGTTGCGATGCCCCGGAGTCTCTCCCTGTACGTTCTCTTTTGAAAACTCTCTAATCCACAGCTTTCGTACTTGTGAGCCTGGAGGCAAACCAATACCCCCACCCCCAGGCGGCCGCCCCAGCGTCGCGCTGCGGGTTTCAACTTTCGGACCCAGGTGCCAGCCCGCGCTTCTGCCAGCCCCAAACCTGCCCCGGGACATGCCCGCGCCGCGCTTGGCAGGCGCGCACGCCGCCGTCCCCGCGGGCCCAGCCTCCCCCGCCTTCCTCCCTCCCTCCCTCTCCCTCCCTCCCCGCGCCAGCCCGGATTGCGATGGGAGGGAGCGCTGGGCGCCTGCCACCCCCCATCCATCTGTTCCAGATGACGCTGGCGGGCCTGGAGCATTCGGGGCCCGCGCCAGCGGGGAGCCGAACCCGCCTATGTGCCCGCTGCGGGGCGAGGGGCAGGGCCCCGAGGGCGCCCCCAAGCCACCCCCCCGTCCACCTTCGACCTAGCGCCAGCTGGGGCCCACGGAGTGGGGGCGCACGCGGGTCGCCACCCCCGCCTTGCACAAGGCTCCCGGCCGACCACAAACGAAAAGGGAAACGGACCCGCGAGGCCCGGCCAGGGGCCGTTACTGGCTCCTACCTGCGGGCGCCGGCCGGCCCTGACACCGCGCGGGAGGGGCGCTTCCCCGTCGCCACCCGCCTTCTCTGGGCCGCGCCCTCCCTCCTGCGGGCGTCAGCCCTCGCGCGACACTTGACGCACCGCACAGTGTGTCCGCAGCACGGCCTCCGGTGATTTATAGCCAGCAATGGCCGGCAGATTCACCGCGGCCCAGGCGGCCAGCACGCGGGGGGAGGGGATGCCTCCATCCCCGCCAGGACACCCTGGCGGGGGCAGGGCAGGGAGGAGTCAGGAGGGAACTCAACAGGCCTAGGGCCTTAAAAACAAAATTAAACACCTCTGGGGCGGTTCCAGCCCTTTCCCACCTGAATTTCAGGCTGCGGGGGAGGCGGGGAGGGGAGGGGAATAACATGCAAATGAGAAATTCGCACCTGGCCGGGAGTCTCCTCCCAGCTTGGACTTCCAGGTCCTCCAAGGCCGGCCTCCAAATACCTCCTACCGGGACTGAAACCAAGCTCCCACTTACTTCCCTTCAACCCTGGGAGGCCCTGGGGAGGGAGGGGGGTCAAGTTCTTCCACCTGTTTGAAGGGGACGGCAGCAGCTAAACAAAAATTGGTACGATGGCCAGATCACCATGCAAATTTGGCTAATTTTTAGAGTTGGCAGATCCATCCCTGGTAGACATCGGGTTCCAACGGAGTGCGAGACGGGTGGTCTGATCCCGTTTCACAGATGAGGAAGTTGGGGCCGAGAGTCGCTCGAGGTCATGTGGGCACTGCTGCAATGGGAGCCGTACCTAGAGCTGCTCACACCTGGAGTCTCTCCGGCCCCGCGCTGCCGCGGAGGCAAGCGGGGGGCGCTGCAGGAAACCGCTGCGACCACCGGGGGGCAGCAGCGAGCTGGCGGAGTGCGTTTGGGTTCGGTTGTGCTGGCGGCCGCCAGGCGGGCTGGCACGAGGGAGATGGATGACACTCACTGTCAGTGAGCCCAGCTCGAGGAAATTAGTAATCCGGGAGCACGGCCTCCGAGTTTAAGGGTGGGAATTGCTCTCCTGCAGCCCGCGCTCCTCGCTAACGAGGTTTGTAGCTTGACTCCTCATTTCCCGCCACTCGGGGCTCAGGCTGGCGGTCCTCCATTTCCCTCCAGGCGCCTTCTTTCTCTTTCCTCCTCAGCAGCTCCCACCGCACAGCCTTCCTGGGCAAAGTGCTGCTTCCCTGGACCTCCTCTCCCTCATTCCCATTTGCCCAGAAACAGAAGGCAGAGACAAAAGGTTCAGGGTAAAAGGGCAAGGTGCCAGAGCCAGTCCTACAGGGGCGATGTGGGGACACCTCCAGGAGCTGGGACACCTGCCCTGACACTGTGTGCCAGGGGCAACAGGATGCAGATGCGTGCTTGCCTGCACCCGCACACCCCTGCCAATCCGGCGGCCCTCACCTGGCTCTGAACACCTACTCTGCTGGATCCCTGCAAATCCAGCCCTGCCTCCATGAGCCTGGAACTTGTGAAACCCCGCACAGCCAAAAAGATGAAAAAGCCAGCCGTCAAGGATAAGCCCCAGGGGCCCCTTAAACCTACCCGCCCCCCAGAGGCTAGCAACTGAGAAGAGGGTCCATGATGGAGAGGCCCAGAAGGGATCTGCTGGAAAGACAGGGGTGCCAACCATGAAGGAGGGCATTCAGCCCCAGCTCTGCTGCACTAGCCTTCCCAGATACAGAACCGAAAGTGCCAGGTCCACCGCTCTCAGCATGTCGCCCTAAGGGACCAGGCAACAGACACCAGCGGCAAGATGCGGACAGAGGGGGCTTCAGGACGGCAAGGAACTGGGAAGCCACGAGGGTGGGTTGGCAACTTAGCCCACCACCACCATGCGTGTGCCTAGCTGGGCCAGGTGAGGTTCCCAGGAGCGTAGGCACCGAGTCTCAGCACAGAGGCCAGCCCCTGGTCTGTGGTGGCCCCTTGACACCATGGAGGGAATCCTGCATCCTTGTGGGGTCAGCGGGAGGCACAAGTAGTTTAGCAGTGCTCTGGGCTCTGATCAGAGGCTCCCAGCACAGGGCCACCACCACTGTCACATGGCCGCAGACCCCTCCTCATTCAGCACCTGTATCAGCACCTAAGCGTCAGGGACCTGGATGGCGCTGTGGGTGGGAAGGGAGTATGGCTTTTGCCATTTACCAAACACCCAACATGTGCCAAGACAGCTCAGCCTGGGTCTTTTAAGGTGGGCCGTGTGACCCCCATTACAAAGCCTGGCTAGGAGACCAGAGGAAGTTACTTAACTTGCCTAGGCTACACAGATTCGATCCAAGCCTGATCCAGAGCCTGGCTGTCTGTCTATACCCGGCAGCCTGTGTCCGTAATTACCTGCTCCAGACACTCCTGGGGGGTTGGGGGTACCCATCACCCAGAGCCTGGTATCTGGGGATTTCTGCAGCCTCTCAGCATGAGCGGTCCACCCTCTCCAAGGCGACCAGCCCAGGGGTGTCACATGCATAGTCCCCCCAGCCCCCAGCACCAAGGGCTGCTGGGCAGGGGGTCTGCCCAGGTGCCCCCTCCATCTACAGCCTGCCCTGTGGCCAGACCCCCACCCCCCACTTTTTATACACGAAGTCCTCTTTCTCTTTCCAGCCAGCGCTGCCCAGGAACCTCTCTCCCTTCTTCAAAGCTGGGCTCAAATCTTATCTTTTCCACGGATTTTCCCATCCCCGCCTCTGGAATTCATCCCTCCAGGCACTGGGTCCCACAGTGCGGTGGGTCTTAGACAAAGTGGGGAGGGAGGTCTGTGTGTGAGAAATACAGACCTCCAGGCCACGCTTCGGAACCTCCTAAATACAGACCTCCAGGCCACGCTTCTGAACCTCCTAAATACAGACCTCCAGGCCACGCTTCTGAACCTCCTAAATACAGACCTCCAGGCCATGCTTCTGAACCTCCTAAATACAGACCTCCAGGCCACGCTTAGGAACCTCCTAAATACAGACCTCCAGGCCACGCTTCGGAACCTCCTAAATACAGACCTCCAGGCCACGCTTCGGAACCTCCTTCTGGGCCAGCAGGGAGCATCCTTAACAGGCTGGGAGAGGGGGTGTCGGGTTTCCAGGTGGTGGTTGGAGCCCTAGGCTCCCTTCCCTCCCCCGGAAGGCAGCTTGGAGGGCAGAGGGGCTCCGTGTAGCCTTACACGGCCCCGGCCCCCAGGCGCACTCCTGCGCTCAGACTTCACGCAGATTTGCTGAATGGGTAAATGGAGGCAGAGCTGAGGCAGAGGGCGGTGGGGGAAGGAAGCACCCCAGCCCGTGGGCCCTGCTGAGGGCGGAGCCAGCTGGGGGGACCACGGGCCCGCGCCGTCTCAGCCGGCTCCCGGGGGGCCAAGGTCACCTGCAGGGAAGCAGCAAGGGTTAAGGCCGGTGGGTTCCCGTGGCCGAGGGGACAGCAGTTTGCCTCTTAACCCCGGGCTGCCCCAGCACTTCCTGCCCTTCCGCCAGCCTCCAAGCTGCACTCGGCACACAGCTGCACTCCCTTACAATCAGTTAACAGCTGTTTTGCATAGATTTTCAATTCTAATTGCCTCGCTTTGTGAGCGCCGCCGAGCCCCGGTGAATGGGGAAGCCGCCGCGCGGCTAGGAAGCAGGCGGGGAGGGGACACTCGACGGGGACTAAAAGGAAGCCAGTGTGCGCGGGGCGGGCTGCCTTTATTTCTTTTAAATAAGAAAAGAACACCCCTGCCACTAACGGCCCCCGCCCCAGCTCCTGCCTCTCCCTCCCGAGCCTGCAGTCCGAAAGCACCCCCTCCCGCCCCGGCCCGGGTCTCCCGGGGGCGGCTTGCAGCCCCGCCCCGCCCCGCCCCGCCGCGGGAGCCGCGCCCCTCCCCCAGCCCCCAGGCTCCGCGGTACCCAGATATGGGAAGCTAATTGGACAATAAAGTTGAGCTGCAAGGAAACGCGCTCTCTGGAGACAGCTGGCATCTATAAAAGAGAAATATTTGCATTTAAAACCTTTAAACTTTATACGGCGGGGCCAGGCCAACGCGGGGGGGGGGGAAGGGCAGCGACTCCTGGGGGTCCAGAGGCTTTTCTGCCACCGCTGACTGCCCACCCCACCCCGAGGGCCCCCCACTACCTTTAAGATGCCAGTCGGCCAACGCTCGCCTGGGTGGCGGAGCCGCGGGGTTAAGCACAGGCCTCCTGGCTCTAACCCCCACTGGGGAGCTCCACATTCCCTCCCCAGCTGAGCGCCGGGGGCCAACGTCCCCCACCCTCGGGTGAACCGCTGCCCCTCCCCCAGCCACCTGGGCAGAGCCTTAGGCCCCCCCCCCCCCCCCCCCCCCCCCCCCCCCGGGCGCGGGGGGGGGGGGGGGGACCCCCCCCCCCCCCCGCAGCTTCCGGCAAGAGGACGCTTTGCAGCAAGGAGCCCCCAAGGGTGGCACAGCTCTGTGAGGGCACCTGACCCCTTCCGCATTCAGAGCCCTCTGGGGTGGCGCCACCCCACCGCCCAGATGAGGAAATGGAGGCACAGAGACATCGCCCCGCTTTCCAGGGGTGCCCAGGGCAGCACCTCCTCCACACTGCTGTCTGGGGAGGGGGAGGCCGGGCTTCATTTCCTGGCTTGCCTACTTCCCATTTTTCATATTTGAGAGCAACCTGGCCACATTTTCCTACTGTCAACATCTGTGATGTAAAGCAGGAGAGAATATGTTCCTGAGTGGTCTTATTTTAGCAGGCTTTTAGGAAATCACAGAGCACTCAGGATCTCCAGCTCCGAAGCCCGTCTACCTGGCAGGCCTGCGCCCGTGGGATGGGTGCGTGCTGCCAGGTTCTGCCTTCCAGGGCAGGAGCTTCCGGGGCGGGGGCGGCCCCCGAAAGGTGGCCAACGATGTCAATTAAGCAAAAACCCAGAAACACCAGAAACATGCCCCCTGTCCCGTTGACAGCAGCGTCGGGCGGCGCGTTCTCCTCACGACCTCCTTTCCCACCAGGAGCAGCGCCATCTGGACTCCTGGGCCACCACTGTCCCGGCTGGGCATCCAAGGCCCCAGATCAGCGGTCTTTCCAACCTCATTGCCTCCCTCTTGAGCCCCTTCCCTGCTTCCACACCCCCAGCACGTTTTTCCACTCTCTCTTCCTGAACATAACCCTCTGGGTATCTTTGTGTTAACCTCATTCAATGATCAAACGAAGAGCAAACTGCTGAGGGGCTGAGACCCTGAGGCAGCAGGTGCATTGGCCTAAATAAGCCTGCAGGACCACAGGCCACCGCACCCTGCACTAAGCGTGCCTGCTGGTGACGGGCGAGCAATGCACCCCTTGCCCACCGCTCTAGTGACGCCTCAACAGGATAATAAACTACGAGGAGCCTTGCACAGTGCCTGTGACACAGGGGCCGCTCACGAGAACTGCTTACGTGGGGTGTGAGGAAGAAACGGGTGTGCAAGGGCAGCTGCAAACGAGAAGTCTTACGAGGAAGCGCTCAGACCGGACAGGCCGGAGAGCGCACCGGCTCTGGGTGGGGGGCTGTCAGGCCTGGAGGGGAGGGGGCACCGGCCCGGCGTGCTCTCTCTTGCAGGCCCTGGCAGGAAGGGCCCCCCCTTTGCCCACACGCAGGAAGAGGCCTTCGGGAGCCCCATAATCACGCACCACGTCCCCCGTGCTGGTCTCAGGGTCAGTCCTGCTGGCGGGCCTCCTGCAGGGTCTATACAAGCAGCACGGAGGGTGGAGACCACCAGGCCACCCAAGTCTCTTGGTTTTGCCATTTTTTTGACATTGGCAGCACTTACTCAGCACTTCCCTCCCAGAGATGCATCTTCAAAAATCCCCTGAGCGGGGCCTGCGTTAAGCGTCTGCCCTCGGCTCAGGTCATGATCTCGGGGGTCCTGGGATGGGAGCCCCACATGGGGCTCCCTGCTCAGCAGGGAGTCTGCTTCTTCCTCTCCTTCTGCCTCTGCCCCCTGCTCGTGCTTGCTCACTCTCTCAAATAAATAAAATCCTTAAAATAAAAAAACCCCGATGCACCCAAACGTCCCCCCACAGATGAATGGATGAACAAACGTGGTCTAGCCACACAGAGGAGTATTATCCAGCCACAAAAAGGAGTGGAGTCCAGATGCAGGCTACAGCGAGGTGTCTCCCGGGAAGGGGGGAGACACACGTCCGCACCACACTGGACACGAATGTCCCAGGCGGCGGCGTTCATTAGAGGCCAGAAGGTGCAAACGACCTAAGTGTCCATCAACTGACGAGTGGATAGCGAAAACCCATGGGCTAGCCACACCCTGGAATCCTACTCGGCCGTACAAAGGATAAAGTGACACGCAATCCAACAGGGATGCACCTTGAATGCAGCATGCTGGGGACAGAAGCCGGTCCCCAAGGGCCACATCTCGTGTGACTCCACCCACAGGAAACCCAAATGGGTAAAGACACGGAGACATGAAGTCCTTTACTCATTGCCATGGCCTGCGGCAGAGGGAACAGGGACTGTGTGCTCATGGGGACAGGGTCTCCTTTTGGGGAGAAAAAAACGTTTTGGACCAAGAAAGAGGTGACAGTTACACAACTTGGTGAATGTATTCAACGCCTCTGAAGGGTTTAAATGTTTAATTGTGGGGGCGCCTGGGTGGCTCAGTCGTTAAGCGTCTGCCTTCGGCTCAGGTCATGATCTCAGGGTCCTGGGGTCGAGGCCCGCATCGGGCTCCCTGCTCAGCGGGAAGCCTGCTTCTCCCTCTCCCGCTCCCCCTGCTTGTGTGCCCTCTCTCACTGTGTCTCTCTCTGTCAAATAAATAAATAAAATCTTAATAAAAAAATAAAATAAAATGTCTAATTCTGGGGCGCCTGGGTGGCTCAGTTGTTCTGCCTTCGGCTCAGGTCATGATCCCAGGGTCCTGGGATCGAGCCCCGCATCGGGCTCCCTGCTCCGCGGGAAGCCTGCTTCTCCCTCTCCCACTCGCCCTGCTTATGTTCCCTCTCTCGCTGTCTCTCTCTCTGTCAAATAAATAAAATCTTTAAAAAAAAAAAAGTTTAATTCTACGTTATGTGAATCCTACCTCAGTTTTACAAAAAGATCCGAGCCAAAGGCCCCTTGCTTGTCCTGGGGGGTGGGGGGGGGGCACAGGGCCCAGCCTGCAATTTGTGGAGAGCCCCCAAGCAGAACACACCCCTCCCTCCCCCGGGGAGAGAGGCAATCCCTGGAAACTCCCTTTCCCGTGGTAATTCCAGAGAAACCAGTGCTGTTCAAGATTATCTTGTTCCCAGGGCATTTTCCCACCCCCAGCCTTCGACCCCCTCGCACACACAGACACGTCAGTGCTGTCTCCATAGCCCTGGCCTCTGAGCCCTCAAGGTGGGGGGGGGGGCGGTGCACAGTGCTCTGTTCTGCCTTATCAACAGTTCTGAGCTCCACGGGGAGGGCAGGCCTTGGTCATGACACGGAAAGGCACGCACCTGTCTCAGAACAGGCTCCTGCCACCTGGCCACACCCGGCTGGAAGGCGGCCAGCTGCGATCTGGGCAGGCCTGGAGGACCGGGGAAGCTAGGCCACTGCAGGTCACTGTGGTAGGGGAGCCCTCCAGTCCGGGACACCTGACCTGAGGCCAGTGTGGGCCCTTACCATGGGGCGGCAAGAGCACTCCCATAACCCCACATACCTAACCGCAGAAGCAGCCCATTTCCTCCCTCTGCACCTGGACGCCCAGTGGACACAGAAATCTGGGTGGTTCCCTCAACAGCTTCTCAGGAACAGCCTTTCTTTGTAAAAATTAACCAGCCACCCTTGCGCTGAGTGAGGGGTTTTCCTCTCTCTGGCCAGTCGGCTCATTGGACGATGCACCTGGACCCCCACCCAGCCCCCCATGCAGGCAGGCCGCAGGCCCAGGAGAGCACCGGGAGAGAGGCCCTGGGACCTCGAGTCACCCTGAGTCCCAGACAGATCTGGGTGGGCCCAGCCACTTGACTCTGCTCAGCAACAGACCAGGATATGTTCTAGAATCCCGGCCCGGCCGAGGTCCGCAGGGTCTCCATTAATACCCACAGCCACTCCTAAGGGATCCTCAGAAACTTACTTCAGGGCATCCGTTCCCCAATTTTCTGTGCATGTTTGAAACCCTTCAAAGTTCTTTAAGGATCAAATCGCCCTGAAGAATCGACACCTCCTTCTCTTTATTTGCCCACAGGCACGCACCTCCTGGGGCCTTCAACCCTCCCCCATGGTGAGGGGGGTGGGGGGCGCTGCTAACCCGCCCGGCAGCAGCCAGGGTTTGCCAGGGTTTGCCAGGGTTTGCCGAGCGCCTACTGCGTGTCAAGCACGTTGCTCCTGGGGCAGGAGGCTGAGCTGGGGTGAACCCCGCACGCTCCCCTTGGATTGCTCTGCATCTCCCCTCCCCCAAGCTTTCGGGATCTCAGCGCCTGACAAATTTCTGGATTAATTAATCTACTGCCTGTCATTAAAATCCCAAGCTGTCACCAGGACAATAAAATCCCAGTTGCCCTTACCGCCAACCAACTGGACAAGCAACGCACACAGACACCAAGACCTGATGTGAGCAGGGGACCAACCCGACCCTCCTGCCGCTGGGGATGGGGGGGCGGGGGGCTGCTGGGACAAGAGGTCAAGGCCAGGGCTTGGTCTCCACTGGCCCCCGGCCATTCGGCCAAGCACTCCAGCTCTTGTTGTATTTGTCTTTATAATTCAGTCTCACAAATGAAAATAATCAAAGAGAAATGATGACACTGAAGTTGTCATTTTCACAGCTAGAAGCTGCTGGTGCCAAGGCCGTGGCCCTCAGCCGCCTCTGGGTGCCCACAGCAGCCCCCCAGAAGGTGGGAGGCGCCGCCGCACTGTCCTCCCCTCTGAATTTCTACCTGCGGGCACCAAGAAGGGCCTTCACGTTTCGTCCTGGGTGGCCCTTCCAGCCCCAGTCGGCAATGCTCCCATCCTGAGGCACCCTGTTCCCAAGCTCCGGCCTCCCACCTGGGCCTCCACCTGCCACCAAAGGCCGCTCTGCCCGCCCAGCCTCCCCTGCCTCACCCCACTCTCAACCCAGGCGTCCCACTGTGGCCCAGCGCCCTCCCCACCACCTCCTCCAGCCGTCCCTCCTGGGCTCCAACCCTCCCACCCCTCTGACCCCGCCTCTCCTGCTTTGGGTCTCCACCTTCACCTTCACCCTCAAGACCCCAGGCTTCCATCTGTCCGGTTACAACTTGCGGATCCACACACAAGCCACCCCACTTTTCCACCCTCTCCCAGACAGGCGGTCCTACAAGTGTCTCACGTAGTCTCTTTAGACACATCGGGCCCCCACCACCCCTGCCTGTCCTGGCTGTGTCCTGCCATCCCCTCCCCAGACAGGTTAATGTGGATGAAGAGCATCTCTTACCTTGGCCCTGGCTGTACCCACTGCCAGGCCCACCCTCCCCAGCCCTTCCCAAATCTCCTCAGTTTGCTGCTGCTTACCTCCTCCCCGCAGGCCCTGGCTTAAAATCCGCCTCCTCCGAGGAGCCTTTCTGGATGTGACTCTAACACCCTCTGGTGGAAGCTGACCTTCCCCTACCTAGGGTGACTTGAGCGTTCTTTACTGTCTGCCCCGTGCTCAGGAGAGGCCGGGCCATTGGAGAGGAAAACAGGCCTTACTTATTTCCGGGCCTTCACAAACTCTTCAATAAACGTTTGCTGAATTCATTTAAAGGAAATTAGGAAGCCCCTAGGAGGACACAAACCCCATCAGCAACAAATGCTGCACGCATCCCTCCTGCCCCAAAAATAAACCCAGCCAAGAACAGAACACGGGAACCTCCTGGAACATACACGCGGAGCCCTCTCTTTCTAGAATGCTGAGTGCCTTTCCAGAGTTCATGAGGATGGATTTTTTCCATCGGTGCCTACAGAGTCCACATCTTCGATGCCATACCAGTCCCTCCCCCTAAGAGTTGCTAGAACATTCTGCAGAATCCCCAGGAAAACAAATGCTGGATTATTGTTTTTGTTTTGTTTTTTTAAAACACTCCCTGATGATCTTAAAAGAAATACACAGGCACACCATGGGGGCCTTCCCAGCTAGAAACTGCCATCCCCACTCAACACCAACCCCTGGCGCAGAGTTCAAACCAGCCTCCTCTTGCAGGAATGACGCGACACTGGAGAAGGCTCTGGCCTTCAGCGTCCACGAGGGATGGCAGCTCCCAGCCCCTTCCCTTGGCCGCCATACAGGGCTCGCCTTCTGACCCGCGTCCCACTCCTCCGCAGCTCCCCACACAGACCTGCCTAGCTAGCAATTTGAGCCTGGGGTTAGCATAACCCGGCTCGGAGTTCTATTCCTGGCTCAGCCGGCAAATTGCTTCGTGACCTTGGGAAAGTCCCCAAGCCGCCTGACCCCATCTGCCCACACCGCCATGGCTGCTCACTACCGGCCCGGGCTGGAAGCCGCGCTGTTGGAGGTGACCCCGGTGTCGCCAGCCAACAGCACAGAGCTGGGGGAGGAGTGCCTTTTGCACAACACCTGGGGGGCCTCCCGGGGCACAGGGAGAGGGCAGGGCCCGGGGTCGCGGCCTCAGATGCTCTCAGGGGGACCTTGCCCAGACCTCTGTCACTGCGGGAGGACTGTCACCCTCCCGCCACAGAGAGGAGCGTCTGGGGGGCGGGCCCTGACCGTGGGCTCTCTCACAGGTGACTGCCACTGGCTGGCGTCTAAAGGAAGGAGGAAGAGAAAGAGGGAGGGGCCGTACAAAGCGTTTCTCCCAGCCCCGGCTGTCTCTGATGTTTCTGGGGACGCAGAGCAGCCAGGCAGGTGGAGTGGAGGCACCTGTTCTCCCAGTTAGCCCGGGCAGCGCCTGCACAGGAAGTGGCCCTCAAGACCCAGCGGACTACGACGGCTGCATTAACCTGCGGCCTCCAAACTCCACCCCCGACTTGACACCTGTCGAGTGTCGCCCCCCACGCCCTTCCCCCACGTTCTGATTCGGGGGTGGGTCTGGGGTGAGGCCCGGGAACCTACATTTTCAGCAGGTAAGCCCGCCCCCACTCTGCAGGTGGGGGGAGCCCTGGGGCTCACCCTTCCACAACCTCCCTGTCTGTCGTTCCAGCTTGCTCCGTCATCTGACTTGTGGCGTGATCCTCTTTTAAAAATTAATTTTAATTTATTTCTTTCCCCGCCTCTCTTCCCCCCAAAGAATTCAAAGCAGCATTGTCAACCTCTGATATGGAGACGTGTTTATTATTTTTACGGTTTCTCCAGGAAGCTCCCTGGAACTCGAAGGGGAATTATATTCAGAGAGAATTGGGTCCCCAGCGTAAGTAAACATTATTCATTTAACAACTTCTATCGGCGCATGGAGATGTGAGCGGGGGCCGTACCCAGAGCCGTCTCCTGTGGTTACTGTAAGATTTAATTCACAACATCCAAGAAAAATAATTAGGGGGAGTGAGAGGGAGGAGGGTGTGGGGAGCACCCACGGCACTGTCACCCCGATCCGCCCACGGGCGCTGTGCCTGCGTGGCCCAAGCACGCTCATTCAGGTACCGCACCCACAGAAGTGGGGGGGGGCCGGTGCCCACGAGCCCATCCGCACAGAACTTTTGGGAGAATGGATTTCCAAGCTCGGACCAGCCAAACCACCCCTCCCCAACGCTCAGCTGTTGGGGGAGCAGCCCCAACCCAGAGCGTCTACTTGGGGGGGCCCTGCCCAGGAGCCCCTTCCCTGCCTGGCTACCGGCTACCCAGCTACCCGGGAGGTACACCCCCCTGGCCTTGGCCTGGATCCTCAGAGGTGGTTAAGGGAGCTGGGGTCCAGGGGGGATAAGGTGTCCCCACTCAGCTCTTTGGAGGGCTGGTGCTTTCATTAGCACGTGTAAATTATCCTGGCAATTCCTGAAAGAGCCAAGTTGTTTTCACTGTGCATGTCTGGAGGTGGGACACAGAGCTAGCAAGTCAGGCTCTCTGGCAGGGGTGTGGGCACTCCTGTGAAACCAGTGCATGCTGACTGGAGGGGAGAAACCCAAGCAGGGCGCACGCTCACCCCTCCCCACGTGACCAGGCCAGCACCCCTTTCCTGAGGGGGGGGGTGCAGCCCACGCTGTGTACATGGCTGAGTGCAGCCCACGGGACGCAGAAGGCAGGAATCTGCAGCAAACAGCCTCGGGGACGCCTCGGCCAGCCTGCTCTCTGAGAGATGACACGGTAAGCAAACAGGACACAGGACACAGGCCCGGGAGGAGAAAGAAAAACATCCTTCCTTGCAGACCGTCTCTGCAGAAGGGGTATAAACGTTCTCCCTGAGACCATCCAGAGTTCAGGCCAGAGTAACCACATCTCCCCACTTCCATGTTTTTATGTTCTTAACAAGCCCATCCTCTCCAAGTCCGGGGAACACTCCAAATCCATGCTGACCCATACCTCGCTTTCCTCTCTACCATTCCAAAAGACAGCAGGGACACCCCCTCCTCCAAACGCCCCCCAAATCTGACCTCTACAGGCCAGAGAGGTTCGGTGATCGGATCCAAGTGACACAGCCCCAGAGACAAGATGAAAATTCAAATCTGATTCCCAGCTCAGACCTCCCCTCCTAGTGGGAGAATCCAGAAAGCTCTAACCCAAGACCAGTAACAGCCGAGGATGGCCTTTCAGTTAAGACTCTGCATATGTGAATGCTTAGGACAGTGCTGTCCCACAGAACTTTCTGGATGACTGAAATGTTCTCTGAGCTGTCCCATCTGGTTGTCACACTAGCCACGCATGGCCGCTGAGCACTTGAAATGTGGCCAGTGAGCCCAAGCGGCTGAAGTTTTAATTTTAACTAATTTATTTTTATTTAATTTTTTTTTAAAAGTAGGCTCTACACCCAACGTGGAGTCCAACGCAGGGGCTCGAGCTCACGACCCTGAGATCAAGACCTGAGCTGAGATCATGAGTCAGACGCTTAACCAACAGAGCCACCCAGGCGCCCCTGATTGTAACTAATTTAAAATGCAAAATTTAAATTTAACTAGCCACGCGTGACCAGTAGCTACCGTACTGGATGGCAGGGAATATAAAAATAACCCATTTTTTGAGCCACAGGTTGATATTCAGTCCGAGAGGTACATGGGGGGCTCATGGAGAAAATAATCTGAATATCTGCACTTGGGGCTTCCAGAAGAATGGGGCATGGAGCTACGGTTAGTTCAGACACCCCCCCACCCCTGTCTGCCCTCGAGGGGGTCTCCTGGAAAGCCAGGCTCTAGAGACATCACAGGAGTCTGAGAAATCTTCTCTCTGGGAAATTGTCTTGAGGCCTCATTTCCCGAGTTAGCAGAGGGTCTGTGGCTGAGGTTCCCCCACTCCCTTTAGGGGGACACATCAGGATGGAGTCAGGAGCAGATGCATGCCTCCCGGGAGGTGGGACACAGCAGGGGGAGGGGCAGCCCAGGGCACCAGAGAGAAGAGCCCACTTAGGGACCTAGTAGAGGGATTATGGATGGAGGAGTGGAGGGATGGAAGGTGGCAAGGAAGGAAGGTGGTTAATGGATGCGTGGATGGATGGAAACCAGAAAACATCTAACATCCAAAGTCCCAGCCACACAGACCGTGTCCAGAGCTCTCCCAACTGGCCTCAGTGGGTTTTCAGGAAGGAGACCAGTGGTCTCCGTCTGGGGAAAGGGGCCTTGAGCTCTCAGGCTGCCTTTGGTCAGGCTGACAACTAGAAGCCGAGCCCCCCCAGAGAAAGGACACTTCCGGGTCTCTCCTGTTGTAGGATGCGTGCGTGAGCCTGGCAGGGCCAGCTGGCGAGGCCTGGGGAAGGCCTTCCAGGGACAGTGCTGTCGGTGGAGGGGGCCGCAGGGGCCGCAGGGGCCTGGGAGCAGGCGAGGGGGCTCCCGCACTCGTTTGGCCCCACAGATGCCCTGGACACAGGGATGGCAGGCCTGGGCAGGCCCCCCGCCTTTCCTCCCCGCAAGCCCCCGGGGGTCCCTTCCCCAGGCCCCCTCCTGCCCTGGGTCCTTCCCACCACACGGGGTGCCGCTGCACGAGTGCACTGTGGGGCCTCATGGGCCCCCATGGCGAGAGGAGGGCAGCACCAGCACCGTCCCCATAATGAGCCGTCCTGCACCTTGGCGGCCACGGGTACTTAGCGCAGGCGTCGCTTCATCCCTCTCGTGTCCTCTGATGCTCCCAGCAAGCCCACAGCCAGCGACAAGTATGGTCCCATTCTACAGATGAAGCAACAACCACGCAACGTGCTCAAGTCCCACAGCCAGGGTGACCCCGGGGGTACATCTAGAACCCAGACTCAGAACGTAGGAAAACGCTCATCCCACGTCTGCTGAATGAATGCACGCGAGGATGAACGAGTGAACAAAGGACAGTCTGAAGCAGCTCCCTGTGGTCCGGGGACCGAGGGTCGGGGGAAGAGACGTGTGGGAGGCAGGAGGGCCTTGCAGAAGGAGGCGCCGGCCAGGAGACCTGGCCAGCCCAGGATCCCCAATTCCCCTGGAGACTCCTGAGCTCACAGATGGGGCCTGCAGCACGGAAAATAAAAAACCGCCTCCAGCGAAGAGCAGATGGAGAAGCTGACCGCGGTGGGCAAAGATCTGAGGGTTCTAACCTCTGCCCACCTGCCCCCGCCGGCACCCCAGGATCGGGCCCAGGCCCTCCACAGCGGGCCTCCTGCCCTGGTTGTCAGGCCTTGGGCAGCCCCTACCGGTCTCTCCCTCCCCCAGGCCTCTCTCCTCCCTCCCTTTTCTGCAAAGAAGT
Source organism: Phoca vitulina (assembly GCF_004348235.1). Classification (NCBI taxonomy): domain Eukaryota; kingdom Metazoa; phylum Chordata; class Mammalia; order Carnivora; family Phocidae; genus Phoca; species Phoca vitulina. The sequence continues at coordinate 3,437,570 of NW_022589759.1, forward strand.
CAAATTTGCCACTCTGATGCATTAACCAAGCTGGGTAATGAATGGCGAACGAGAGACGCAGGCCAGGCGCGGACCCCAGCAACCGGGCAATTTTCCAGGCTCTGCTTCCGAGCCCCTCCACTCAACTCACCCCCCCCCCCACCGCCCGCCCTCCCCAGCCCCCCGCCCCCCATAAGAGAGAAGCAGCATGCTTCTGTCATCAGAACCGCATTGTTCTGGCCAGAAGAAAAAACGGGTCCAGCAGATGGCAGGTGTAACAAAAGCAGCTTGCTGTGGCCAAACCAATTATTTATCTAATTATGATTTACCACTTAACCACATGATCTTTCTGCAGAGTTGTGGGCAATTAAAACCAGGGTGACTATGTGGATTATGCAAATGGCTGGAGCCCAGCGAATAAAATTGGAGATTAGACATTCACACAGGCAGAAGCTGACACAGGGCAGCCCCCGGGGGGGTGGGGGGGGAACAGGGGGTCTGGGGGGAGGGGAGGCTAAAGGGCTGGGCTGGGGGGGTAGCAGGAGGGAGAGAGAGAATGGAGGGGAAGGGGCTGGGGCAGCAGGGGAGGGAGGGAGGATCTGGCTGTGGGAACCGTGCCTGCCTGCTCAGGCCCCTAGGCTGCCCCATGATGACATCAGGCCCTGGGAGAGCAGAGTCAGGGCAGCTGACCCGCCAGGCGTGGCTGGGCCCCCGTGCGGAGGCACCCCCAGGGTGACTTGCAGGCCAGGCTGGACCGGACATGCTGACTCCAAGTACCAAGGCCACGGGCAGCCACGCTCTAGGCGCTGTGAGGACGGCTGGGGAATCTGGAGGGATGCAGGGACAGGAGCGGACCTGGGCGCCTCCATCCACGGCCCTTCACCACCACCTCGGAGGCGCGGCACCAGTGGCTCCATTTTACAGATTAGGAAACTGAGGCTTAATGAGGTTAAGGTACTTGCCCAAGTGGCCTTGCTGAGAGGCTGCAGGGCCAGATGTGGCCAGGCCAGCTCCCCTCCTGGAGGGCAGGGCGTTCCCTCTCTTCCTCCGGCTTGGGACCGGCCAAGCCCCTGTGCGATCCCAGCCAGGTCACTGTGGTCTCCGGGCTCAGTTTCCAAATAAAGGGGCCAGAGGTGAGTCCTCTGTTCCCTGCAGCTCTAAAAGTGGAGGGGACACTGATACCCAAATGCGACCCAGGTCTCCTCAAGATGACTGCGCACAGGAAGGAGAGACCTGGAGAGAAATGAGCAGCCGCTAGAAATGCCCGGGGACCACCGCTCGGGGCTGGTTTCCTCTAGTACTAATAAAAGCAGCGTCTAAACGCACTTCCAGAGCGCCCCTGCCACGCCCCGCTCCAAATGCTTGGGCGTCTCCCCCCCCATAAGCTTCATAACAACCCTGTGAAGTAGCTTACGGTTACTGTCATTGACGGCAGCACAGAGAGGTTAAGGAACTTGCCCACGGTCACACAGCTGGCTGATGGCAGCGCTGGGATTGTTAGGCATTTGTTTCTGTCTGCATTTATCGCACAAATATTAGCAGCCCCTGAAATGCCAAGCTCAGGGCTGGAAGTGAAACATAAAGACCAACCTAAGAGACGATCCCTGTCCGCAAGAAGCTGCGTTCTGGTGCAGTGCATCTGCTGCGTTTAAGGCAACCCCCCGCCGCCCCGCCCCGACACTCCCGAAGGTCCTGGGACTCGGTGAGGGGGTCTGGAAAGGAAAACCAGGTAGAAACCTGCTCCTGCCGTGAGTAGTCTTCGCACTTGATATGCGCGGTCCAGGGGCGGCGTGGCCATGGGCCACAGCTGCCAAACTGAAATAAATTCAAAGTAACTAAGAGGAAAGCTTTGTTCCTCAGTCAAGGTAGTCACATTTCAAGTCCTCCACAGCCACACGTCGCAGGAGGCTACCAATTTGGGCATCGAATCTCTAGAACATTCCACCGTCGTCAAACATTCCACCGGACAGCACTGCTCTGAAAGGTAAGCTATGGGAGGGCAGGATTTTTGTCTGTTGTGTTCATGGACGAATCCCCAGCACCTAGAGAGAGGAGCCTGGCTGTTCATTTATGCAAAGAATGAATGAATGACAAGCCTCTCCCCAGAACACAGTGTTGATGTGGAAAAGGAGCAGATGGGGTCCTGGTGAGGCCTGAGTGCTGACTGCAGGGCTGCTGACCGCGGGAGTCTGCCAGCGCCACTGGCCGGAGCCTGCTGAGGTCCAAGGCGAGGTCCGGGGCACGGAGCTCCCACCAGCTGGGGAGGCCCCCCACTGTTGCCAACACCTGGTGACTCTCTCCAGGAGCCTCCCCAGCACCCCAAGCCAGGCCACGGGAGGAGAGGGATGGCTCTCTCTAGGAAGAAGCTCATTCCCCCGCAACACAGAGCCCCCAGGAAAAGGGGGAGCGGAGGGAGGGCCCCCTGGGCTCCCAAACCTCCTGTCTCGCTGTCTAAACTGGCTGTCCTCACCTCCTCCCTTCCGGGGTCAGGGGCCTCAGTTCCAATGTGGCGGGGGGGAGCAAGTTCACAGCAGACTCTGCCTTAACAATCAAATGCCCTTCTTCAGGAGCCCTGGGATAAACCAGGTGTGGCCTGGAGCGGACCCCACACCTTGGGGTCAGGTGCTCTCTTGAGGGTCTGCTCCACTCAGACTGTCAGGAGAACCCCACTCATGCCAGCGATGTCAGGGGGGTCTGCGACCCTAATGCATCTTCACACGCTGGGGAGAACAAGGCAGAAGGCGAGACCCACACCTGGCCTCCCTGGAGATGGGCAGCAAGGGCAGGTGGCCGGGGCCCTCCTTCCAGCTGGGTCTCAGGTGGCCTCTGGCTCTGGCCTCGAACGCCAGGGTGAGGGGTCCATCCCACAGGCACCCAGCCGCACACCATCCCCAGTCCAGTTCTAGAGCCTGTCCTGTCCCCCAAGAACACCATCCTTAGTCCCCCCAACTGCCAGGCCGCTCAGTACGCACAGCACTGTCCCCCTGGCTCCCCTGCTGAAGCTTGGGGACATTCGGCAAGCTGGTAAACAGGTTCCAAGAGCAAAAGCAAGCTGCAGAGGGCCACAGAGCCGGAACCGGACCCTGAAGGCCGGCTTCCTTCCACTGGGGAACTACCAGACTCCTCCGTACATGCTGTGCTCCCCACGCCCCCAACACGCTGCTGTCTCACACTCACACCCCCGTTCCCGGCCTCACACGTGCGCTCGCGGGCTCACTCACACTGTTGCTCACACGCTCACACACCCTCATTCACACGCTCACGAGTACTGCTTCATAAATGTTATTCCTTTGAGGAATTAACTGGTAAAAAATAGCAGGGACCCACCGCTTTCCAGAGATAGCAGGGAAACTCCAACCAGGTTCTGGCCCAGGCCCCGTTCAGCCTGTGAGATTGGTGGGTCTGCAGCTCAGGGGGCACGGGCGTGCGCCCATCCACCCCTGCCGCTGAGCAACGGACCCACCAGACCCCCGGCCACCGTGCAGGCACGGACGGCATCCCTGGGTGTCACGCCTCAGGGTAGCCCCCTCCCAAGCAAAGACCCACCCCAGAGATGAAACTGGGGCCAAGTGCTCTTCTTGCTCTGGCTAGGAGGGTGGGGGCAGGGGCAGGGCAGGCGGGGGCAGGGTGAGGGGCTGAATCAGGACAGCCAGGCACAGACCCGGGCTGGGGGCAGAGGGGCCGCAGGTGCCTACCCCCGCCCCAAAGGAGCCTGCAGCCCCGCCCGATGGAGGCCGGCCTTCCTTCAGGAAAGCACTCTGCCGCCTGCCTGAGTTGATCGGAGATTTATGCAGCCTGCAAAGTCGGGAAATACAGAGGTATTCCTGATAATACTTGTCCTAGCAAAGGGCACGGGCAGGGCCCATCAATCCCGTGAAATAAAGAAGGTCCCGGTTTTGCTTGTTCTTCAGGGAAGGAGGAGAAGAGCCTTTTAATCGCCTCATTTGGAGAGCTGGCTGGGGTTGTATGTCATCCGAATTACAGATTCAGCATTAATTGACCAGATGTGGGGGGCTCTCTCAGGGCCCCAGAGACCATAAAGCCGTTCCCACACTGGTAATTAGCAGACAGAGCGGCCCAGGCTGGGCCCCCGGCCCCCCAGGGCACGCTGTGGGAAGGAGGGGGGAGCACCAGGACCCTGGGGGAGGGGAGCACCGATCATCCCTGAGCACGGGCAGTGTCTGCTCCAGGTTAGGGGCCTGAGGGGCTCAAAGGCCCACCCTCAACAGCTGAACTGAGGCTACGCAGGGGACACCACATCTGAAAAGCAGGTGGACAAGGCTCCTCTCTCCCCGGCAGCTGTGGTGGGTACGTTCTGCTCTCCTGAGGGGTGGACTGAGTGGGATGCAAGAAGCCGGGGGTGGGCTCACCAGTGAAGCTCCTGGCAACCAGGAAGAGCGGGAGAGAGCCAGGAGAAGCACGTGGGCAGGTTATAGGGGTAGCAGCCCAGCAACGCCAGAGGCTGAAGCAGGGGCCCAGGGGCTACCTGTCCTGCAAAGCCTGAACGCTTTACTTGCCCAGACATGGGACACTCTGAGGCTGGAGACCGTGGGGGTGGGGAGGCAGGGACCACCAGTCCTGCTGGCACCGACTCCCTGGGGACAACTGGGACGGGAGTGGGTTATCATGTGGGAGAACTTCCTGGGGTCCTAACAGCCTCCCCCACACCCCTCGACCCGGGTCTCTACTCAGTGAAGCCCCCACTGGGCTCACGGGCACACCTCGAGGGACCCGGGCTGAAGGTGGGAAGCACAGGGCACGTCCCCAGGACCCCAGCAGGTGCATCCGCATCCCCCGTCCTCCCCCTTGAAGCCCGACCACCCGGAGCCCCACATGCACACTGCCGCTCGATCGGTTCTGCTGTAATATATTTTATGAACATGCAGATGGCATGGCTAGGGCCAGGGGGGAGGTTTTACCTTGGGATAAGAAATTAACACTGGCAAATAGCAAATTTACGGCATGTATTTTCATTTTCCTAATACCAGCACCATCTGCTAGCAATTGGGGCTCCACATTGCCGTTTTCCCCCTTTATTTCTCCCTCCCGCTCTTATTTATTTTTTTCATTTTACGCAGCCAGGCCCTCCAGACGCCCGCCCATGGGAGCGGGGGGTTCAATCCTCCCTCAGAGTGTCCAGGTGGCGACCAGCAGACTGCAAGCCCGGCCTGGCCCGGGAGCCGAAGGCCACCCTGTTTCTGCTTCTCCAGGCTGCAAGGGATGGAGGCGGCCCCCACCCACATTCCATGCCTCTGGGGCAGGGGGAGGGGGGGGGCGACATCTCTCCCGGTGAGAAAGAAAGATAGCAACCAGCCCACACTCTGAACTGAGGTAGCTCAATAAAAACCATCTACATCAAGACCCCTGGCAACCGTGGGCACGTATTTCTCCCTCGTTACTTGCTGGTATTATTTAAAATTAAAAAGTCAGCCGGTATTGAATTCTGCACGGCGCTCGCCCCCACCCCTCCGGGGGCAGGAGGCGTGACGTGGGCTGGGACACCTTCAAGGCGCCATTGTGGGTCCTGGCCACGCAGCCCGGCAGTGGGCCCGGCGGTGTGGCCAGGCTCCCAGAGGGAAGGCTCCATCAGAGGGGGGGCCCTGCCAGAGCACGCACCCTGGGCTGGCTGGTGGAGGGACCGCATGGAGGTGGGCTCTGAGAAAGGAGAGGGCAGGAGGGAGCAGGAGAGGCGAGGTCTCTCCCCTCCCAGCATTCAGGGCACTGTCCTTGGCTGGAACCCCCAGGGGAGGGCATGTTCATGCATTAGCGTGGGAAGGACCCCTGGGTCTGAGGCCATGCTGAGATATGGGCTGAACTGTGTCCCCCCCAAAGTCACAGGTTGAAGCCCTAATCCCAGGACCTCAGAATGTGACCTCATGTGGAAATAGGGTCATTGCAGATATAATTTAATTAGTTCAGATGAGGTCACACTGCGGCAGGGTGGGACCCTAATCCAATATGGCTGGTGTCATTTTCAAATTTGGATCCTGAGATAGACACACATGGGGCAGACGATGTGAGGAGACAGGGAAAAGGTGGCCATCTACGGGCTGGGGGCGGGGGGCCTGGACAGATCCCGCCTCTGGCCTCTGAAGGACCAGCACTGCTGAGAGCCACCTTGATTTCGGACTCCAGGCCTCCAGAGCCGGGTGAGGATACGCGCGTGCTGTTTCAGCCACGCGGCTGGGGTACTCGGCCACAGCAGCCCCGGGACACTCAGAGCTCATCAGCCCTTTCCTGGACGTCTGATACGAAACAAGTCACTACCTTGGTAAGCCTCAGACGACGATCACTACTGTCTTACCTCCTAGGTAATGGATGGAAAGTTTATCACTATAATAATGGCTATCTGCTGTTCTGGGTACTTAACATTTAATCCTTGCAAAGCCCCACCTCTCACCATGTAGATTCTTCTATGACCCCCATTTCACAAGCGAGGGAACTGAGGCACAGAGAGGCTAAGTACTTTGTCCAAGGTCACACAGCTGGTGAGTAGCAGAGCCAGGAAGTGAACGCAGGCAGGCCAGCTCTAAGTCCACGCTCCTCATTGAGGCACCATGTCACACCCCTGGGCCAGAAGAGGTAGAGACTGGAGGGTGAGGGGACCTGACTCAGCGCCTCACCTGAGATGACTTACGAAGGACCCTTGCTAGTGTCATCACCACCGGCCTTACAAGGGAGTTAACTGAGGCACAGAGAAGGAAGGTGACTTGCCCAAGACCAGGACTGGGTCTCATGTCCTGGTGCTGGGCTGCAATCACAGGGGAGGGTTCCAGACTCGGGCTGGGACGTAGCAGGAAACTCTCCTCGCATCCCAGTCCAAATGGAGGTACAGCTGGGCAGAAAGACAGCCCCAAACGATAACGTGCCAAAGCAAGAGGTCAGAGACACTGCTAGGAACACTGGAGAAGCCTGCTGTCGGCGTCCCCGAGGCCATGCAGGGCGGCCACCAAAAAGGGCGAGAGGAGAAAGCAAGCCCAGGCAGAGCCGCAGGCCAGAGCATGCAGCATCCCAGACAGGCCCTGGTCTCTGCAGCCCATGGGGACGGGCAGGTAGAGACCTCTGGGCTCCAGGAGGCCAGAGCCACGCTGGCTTGGCAGGCAGAGCTGCGGAGGCTGGTGCCTGGAGGCCAAGCACATTTCCTCGCCCCATCCTCCTGGCCAGCTCCTGAGACAACAGCAGGTGGAGGCCTATGGCTGCCCCCATCTCCCCTCTCCTTGCAAACTGCTCACAGTTCATCATGCCTTTTGGTGGTTTTTTTTTTTCCACCTTTTAAAAAACGCCCTGGCAGCTCTCCTTTCCCATCAGCAAAAGGGAGGAGGGGGGCATCCAGCCCCACACCACAGGATCTGGCCCTGGAAGAGCTCCCCAGGTCCATCCTGGGTGGGCCCGTCACTGGTCACAGTCCAGATCGTGTGGACCCCCACTGCTTATTCCACAGGGGTTTGGGAGGGATGCTGGATGGGCAGCGGGGGTGCGGGTGGCCTCCGGCAGCCTCTGCCTTGGCACACGCGCTCTGCTCAAACGGAACCAGCCCCCGTAGCCCCTGCTCAGCCAGCGCTGCCCCCACCAACTTTCCCGGCCAGAGGGAAGCAGAGCCCGAGATTGGAGGATAAAATTTGATTTGAAAGAATTTTATCGCTCAGCTCAATGATGGCTTTAAATATTAAAAAGGCATAAAACGGAGGGGGAACGGAAAAGCGGTACCAAGTACCAGCCTCAGATGGCTTTTGCCAAACACGCTGCCATCTGAGTCGGGGGCGGGGGGAGAGGAAGTCTGCGGGAGGGGGCGGCGCGGCGGGGGGGGGGGGGGCCTCTGCCTCCCGACCTGCTGCTCTGCAGACGGTTTCAGGGCAGCATCCCGGATCCCCCAAACCTTACCCGGAGACAGGTAATACATTCATTATTGATGGATCAGTACCCGGAGAGTGTAAATTACTGAAACAAACACGGCATAATTAGGGCATTAGAAGGAGCGTGGAGGGAAGGCAGGGTAAGCCACGCTTGGCTGTGGCTCCCGTGTTTGCAGGTGTTCATGTCGGTGGCAGCCAGCATCCCAGCCTGCTTACCATATGCACATCCCGGCTAGCCAGTTCTCAGCTGGGAGGTCCGCTGGGAACTCCCTCCTGCCCAGAGAGGGAGAGGCGCCCCCCCACCCCCACCCCGGCCCCGGCATCTTGGGGAGCGAGCAGAGGGGGCGAGCGCAGGTCTCCAAGCACGGGCTCGGGTGCGCGCGCGCACGCACAGGCACACGCGCACACAGGCGCGCGCGCACACACAGAGACGCGCGCGCACGCAGGCACGCACACAAAGACCCGAGGCCAGCGTTCGGGGCTGTGCAGCTGGTGAGCCCGTGTCCCTGTCCCCGTGCGTGCCCTCAGGATTTCATGACAAGAATGAAACTGATCAGGCAGCCTCCAGTTCCATAATTAGGGCCAATTGAAGGAGACAAAGAAATCTATGGAGATCACAGTGGGAAGTGGTAGTGATGAACGCTGGCTTTGAAATAGCATTTTGTACTCACTGGACCATCACTGTCTTTACATAAAAGCTGCCTGCCTCCTTTCTCTGGCTCCCTCCCCTGGGGCAGGGGCGGCCGGGGAGGCAGGCTCCAGACAGCCCCCTCCACCAAGTGCCTTTTCTGGGTCAGGCCTCATTTTTGGTGGCACAACAAGGAGGGGGCGAGGCCTCCTTTTTTGTTTTTTTTTGTGTGTGTTTTGGCAGTGGGAGAAGACAAAAGACAGGCGTGGAGGGCAGGCTGTCTCCCAGATGCATCAGGATCAGAGGGAACTCGGGAAGGTGACGAGCTTGCGGGCTCTCTGGGGTAGGGCTGTGGGTGCGCACATGTGTGTGTCTGCACGTGCACCCGCACGACGGCATGCGAGTGTGGGCGGGTGTGCGAACGTGTGGGTCGTGTGTGTGTCAGGGAGGGGGGGACCCCAGGCAACCAAGAGCCTTGCCATCGGAGGGGTCCACAGGCCTTTTCTCCATCTCACTTTACCTCCTCAAAAGTTAGGACAACAAAACCAGCCCCGGGCCCAGGACCGGAAGCTGTCGACTCTGGGGGACCCCAGAGGCAGGCAGAGAAAGGCGAGACTCGGGGGGCAAAGGAGCCGCCAGCAGAACTGTAAAGTGCGGGGCACACGCCGTCCCTCGGGATCCTGCCGCCTGTCTCCCCGGCAGAGGGGCACGTGGGGAGGGTGGAAGGAAGGCTGGGCCGGCCTCGCTCGCCGCCAGCTTCTAGAATTCCACCCGGAGACCCCCAGGACACCCCCCTGCGGCAGGTGGCCGCTGGGCAGTGGGGTGCACGCCCCGCCGGGAGGAACGAGGGGCGCCAGGAAGCGTCCCCGCTGGCATCCCTGCGGCCGTGCCAACCTGCTCACGCGCGCATGTGTGGCTTCCCTCCTCGTGCCCCCAGTAATCCTCTGACTTTACAGCAAATTATTAAAACTCACTTATATTTAATCTGTCTTCTGGAATTAATTGAATTTTTACGCTCAGCAAATGCCAGTTTGTGCTGCCTCCCGATCGCTGGCTCGGAACAGCTAAATGACAAGGCTGCCCACCAACCACAGGCCCCGCAGACGGGCGCTGGGGGTAAAAAGGCATTAAGGTGGGGTATGCAGGACGGCCCGTCCCCACCCCCGACGCCCTGAACCGTGGAGAAAAGAAGCTCAATTTATCAACACAGGGAGGCCCTGGCTCAGGGCACCCCTGGGCAGGGTACCCGGTGGAGGGTTGGGGGTGGGGGGACTGTGCTCTAGAGGGCCCCCCAGGGGCGGGAGCAAGCCAGGAGGGACCCCTCCCCTTGCCAAGGGGGCCTTCTTGTTGATTTGGGGCCAAGGAAGTTCTGTCCTCTCCCAAGTGACCGGGCTCTGGCCGGCTCCCAGAAAGGCCCCGAGAACACCATCTCCTTTCCCGCACTTGGCATCGCCAGCGCGTGGGGGCTTCCCGAGCCCCCTGAACCCCGGCCAACGACTGCAGCCGACTTCCACTCCGGACGCGCTGAGGATCCGAGGTCACGCGGAATCTTGGCATGCTCCCTTCTTGCTGGGACACATTAATCCGGGGGTGCTGACACCTCTGGGGGAGGAGGGGCAATGTTTGCAGAGCCCTGTTTGGGGTGCTAAGTGCATCCTTTTACATCTGCCAGGTTTAGAGTTTTAAGTGAGATGACACCAGGGTTCGCGCAGAAGCGGCTGTGTGCGTGTGCCCCTCCCCCCTCCCCCCTGCGTCTGCGCCAACGAACCGCTCATGGTAGGCCAGGCGCTGAGTCTCCTCCACAAAGCCTGCCCTGCTCTGGAGGTTCGGAGCCCCCACACCCGCACTGGGGGTACCCGCTTCCTGAATCTGATGGACCGTCCAGGTGGGGTGAGGGGGCTTTGAGAAGTGCAGACCCCCAGGCTCCAGCCCAGGTCCCCTGAACCAGACTTGCCAGGGGGGAGGGCTGGGAACCCACAACAATGGGGCATGCTGATCGGAGGCCAGGTCAGCCCGACGCACCGAGTCGAGCGCGGAAAGTTCCAGGCAGCTGCCAGTGGTGCCACAGGGACTCCCATTTAGTCCCTGCGATCAGAGCCAGGTGGTGAGGCAAGGCTCAGTCCCCACTGGTCGGCCAAGTTACTGGCCAAGCCTGTCCCTGACCCCTACACACGTATACACCTCTGTGGAGTCAGGGAGCAAAGACCCTGGAGGACCAGGTTCCCCAGGGGCTTGCCTTGGGGTCATACCCCTCAACAGTGGCACAGAAACAGGGCGAGGGCCCATCAACTCCCCCAAATCCTAATCCCAGGAGCACGGCCCCAGGGTTTATTGTGGCAAGGCAGCTCCGAGGACAGAAGCTCCGCACGGCCCTGACCTTGTCAGGCCTTGTCCCGGGACACGCTGAGCATTCTGGACCCCTGCAACCTGCCACCCATGGCCTGACCTTGAAGTCTGCCTTCCCTACTGCCACCTGCCTCATTCCCAGCATGGAGGGGGCAGGGAAGGCGGCTTCTTCTTCCCTGCCAGCCCCCCCCCCCCCCCCCGCCCCGCGCCGGACCACCTTTCCTAGATGCTTCGCTAAATCCTTATTAAAACCGTTCACCAGGTCAGGCCCAGGGCCCGGCCCCGCGTGACGGCAAGTCAGCCAAGCTGCCAAGGAGACCGGGCCTGGGTTAGAGCAGAGCCTCAGTGACTGTCATGGTCTCTGCTTGGGCCACACAGCAAAATACCAGAGACTGAGTGGCTTCGACAACAGGTATTACTTCCTCATGTACAGGTCTGGAAGCTGAGGTCCAAGATCAAGGCGTTCGTTGCCAGGGTCAGCGTCGGGTGAGAACTTTCTTCATGGGGTGCACACGGCCACCTGCTCCCTATGTCCTCCCGTGATGGAGAGAGCGAGCTCTCCGCTCTGTTCTTACAAGAACCCTAATCCTACCAGAACAGGGCCCCAGCCTATGGCCTCATTTAACCTTAATTACTTCCTTAGAGGTCCTTCGTCAGAATACAGCCACACGGGGGGACTAGGGCTTCCACTCAGGGATTTGGGGGGACGGCACAAACATTCCGTCCGTAACAGGGGCCCCCTGACGTGTGTCAGGTACTCCGCCCAGACACCTGACCCTCTGGGGGTCGACTGGGCCATGGGTCGAGCGGAGCTGAATGTGTCCCCTTGGCTGAGGGCGGAGGGGGCCAGATGAGGTTCGACAGGCTCCTCCGTGTCCCCACTGAGGCAGAATGGCAGAGAGCACCCAAGCTCAACAGGGACGCAGAGACACCAGCCCTGCCCTCCTGTCCTGGGGTTCAGCCTCTGCTCAGCTTTCGAGGCTTACCGCCTGCTACCCAAGGCCTGTGGCTTCTCCAGGAAGGGCCCTTCCACACACACTCCTCCGCCACTCACCCTCTCTCTGAGCCCCATCCCTTTTTTCTTATCACCACAGACTTTCTCACTGCGGGGCTAGAATACCCGTCCAACCCAGAGCCACCTCTTGATCTTGTTTGCTTTCCCCACGGTTTGCAAGAGCTCTATGAACATCTACGGAACAGACATTTCAAGCTGGGGGACCCAGAACTTAGCGAAGGTCCCTGCCACTGGGGCTTTGCACACACCACTCCCTTCGTTTGGTGTCTCTTCCCCTAGAAATCTCCCAGGCTGGCTCCCTCCCTCCCATCAAGGCTATTACTCAAAGAGGCTCACCCTGGCCTGTGCAGCTGAAACCTCCACCCTGCCCTCGCCTCCGCACTGCCATCCTCCTTCCTCTCTAACAGTCTGACATATAGCTAACTTACCTTGTCCATGGTCTACCACCCCAACTTCTATGTCTGGCCCAGGAGTTCAGGAATTTTTGTCTGCTTAGTTCAGTCCTGGAACCCCAGTGCCCAACACAAAAAATGTTGGCTGAATGGAATAAGCTCTGCATCCATGAATTCAAGCCAAGCCTGGATGATCTTTTAGGGCTGGTTCTGACCTAAGACTTGATAGGTTATGACTCTCTTCCTAGCCCAGACCACAGAGGGATCTGCCACAGGAACCTTGGGAAAGGCGCTGAGATGGGGCTTCCTGGGGGCCACTGTACCCAGAAAAGGGACAGGTGAGGGACCACACCAGAAACAAACCCTTAGTGGGCCCCCCCACACACTGGGGTCAAGGGAAATCCCCAAGCCCCAGCCCAAGTCCCTCAGGACTGACGCAGCAGGACCCAGCTGAACCCTGCTGTCCCCGTATCTTCAGGACATGTCACTTTGACCCCGGCCACCCTGCCCACAGCAGGCCCAGGCTCCCAGCTGACACGGGCTGCCCAGCAACCGGGCCAGGCTGGATTATCATACATTACGACATAATTACTCGGTGGAAATTTACAATACAAAGCGCCCTCCCCAACAAGTTGGCCTCAGAAGGATTCCAAGGATACAAAGCACTGCTGTGTGTGACTGACCCCCGCCCCCAGCTGGCCCCAGCCAGAATTTCAAAAGAAGTGGGTGGGTTTGATTGTGCAGAAACCCCCGGTGCATCCCAAGGCAGAAGCCCTGCCCAGGGGACGGCCCTACCGTTCTCCAAGCCCCACCCTCAGGGGAGGGTCCTCTCGGTCCCACCACCCCCAGCCCTGAAGCCCACTCGGGTTCCCCCCAAGCTCAAGAGCTGGCATCACTGGGGTCCCCTCTGCCGAGGCAGCCTAAGGACAGAGAACCACAGATCCTGAGCCACAGACTGGCTGTGACCTGCAGTGAGGCGTAGCTTCCAACTAACAGGCATTCGTGAGCTTCTCCTGCATGCCTGGCACTCTGTTAGCACAGGATACAACTGTGAACAAGACAAACCAGCTCTCTCTCCCCCTGTTCTGGCAGAGCTGACGGTCCAGCTGGGGAAATAAACAGTAAAATACACAGGAAATGCATGTCAGGTGCGTGAAGAGCACAGGCAGGGTAGCAAGCAGCGGAGTGTGCAAAGGCCCTGGGGTGGGACCACGCGTGGTAAGGGGGCACCGGGACAGTGAAACGGTGCTGCTAAGATCACTGGCTTTTATTCTCAGGGGGGTTTTGAGCAGGCGAGCCACCTGAAGGGGCCGCTCAGCCCGCTGCGTGGGGATGGGCAGGCCCGGGGTTCCAATCGCCCTCTAGGCTTCTGTTCTCGGCAGCGTAAAACCAGTTACATCTACCACATTCTTGCTATGAAAGAACAAGAGAGAATATAAGCAAAGGGCCAGGCACACAAGCTGGGCAGTGGGAGAAAGTGCTCCAAGCCTCAGCCGCCCCACCTGTAAAATGGGTATCAGCCCTGGCCCAGGGGCACAGAGGGACCGAAGAGTGACCTGCGCTCCTGTCAACCGGGACCTGAGGTGCTTCAGGCTGTGGCCACCCCCACACCCCAGGCCACCGCGCCAGCCCTGAGGCCCCTACCCCGCTGGTCTACACTGGGCCCCAGCAGTGATGCTATCGATGTTATTAGGAGCATTAAGGTGGAAAAACTGATGAGGGGCTATTTATCCTCCGGCCGTAAAACCCAGGGCCAGCCGTGTGGGGGCAGCTGTCCAGCATCACTGTCCCAGGCGCCACCACACAGCATCTGGGGCCGCTCTAGCAGTCCCAGGAGAGGCTCTGGCCGAACACCACAGCCTGGGGGGCCAGCAGGAGGGTGTGGGAGGAGCCGGCACTTATCTGAAGAACCCCAGGGCCCTCCGCAGAACAAAGGCCAGCAGCCTGGCAGCACCAGGTGGCTGGCAGCCAAGAGGCTCAGAGAGGGAAGGGACTTGCCTAGGGCCACACAGCACCAGCGGCTCGTCTGCCGTCCATCCTCCATTGTGGCTGCCAAGCCCAGTCTCTCCTGGGTCCCGGCACCTGCTCTGCAGAAGGGAACCAAGCAGAGGAGGGCAAACCACCTTCCTGTCCTTAGGAGCCAGCCCACCGGGCATCTGACCAGCTTGGAAGGCCCAGCTAAGAATCACAAAGTCCTGGACCCCGGGGGGCTGTGGGACGGGCTAGGGACAACCTTGATTCTGGGCCTCTATCTGTTCTGCCGAGGGGGCACCTTGACTTGTCCCAGAAAGTCTTGGAAAGGTGGAAAGAATCCTCAGGCACAAGGGACAGGTCATGCCTGCCACTGGAACTCTTTGGAGCTGCTGATCTGACCTGCCCAGCCACCCCAGACCTCCGTGCCACCGTCACACCCTGGATGGGTGACTGCCTTTCCAGGCTCAGCTTCCTCCTCTGAGCAGTGGGAGGGTGAGAGGACTCGGAGGACTAACACAGGCACGGCTGGGCTAGGGTGCAGGGCAGGTGCTCAGAGGGCCCTGCTGCAGGACAGTGGGGCCCTTGCCGGGCAGAGCCCTCCTGCCCACTCTGGCTGGCTCCAAATCACTCCCTCCACCACCCTCAGCAGGGCCGGCGGGCCCTGGGACAGCAGATGAAAACAAAAGTGCACTGAAGCACAGCCCACTTCTCAGCAAGGCTTCCCCAGGGCCCTGAGCACTCATACTGGGTGGGCCTCCATCCCTGCTCCCCACTTCCAGGAGGTCACCCACCACGTGGCTGCATCTCACGTAGCTCAGCCTAGCTCAGCTCTGGGAAGGTGCCAGGGGCAGGTCATCCCACCTCTAGGAGGACATGCGGAGGGGGGACAGAAATCCCAAAGGCATGCCGTCAGGGAGCCCCCCCACCCCCCGTGGTGGCCCCACGACAACCCAGGGGCCTGCTGCAGGTCCCACACGGTTTGCAGAGGCAAGGCAGAGGCATGAGGTCCCCAAGGTCACCCCGTGCAGGGCCAGGGGGAGCCTGGAACCTGAACTGCAGCCTCAGGGTCAGGGCACAGCACACCTGGTAGGAAGGAAACAGGCTTAAAAACTGTCACCATACCCGGAACACACCCCTGCCCTCGGGAGGGCTGAGTTTCTAGGAAGACAGGGAACTCAGCTCTGGGAGTGTGGGCGGAAGAGTGTCCCGCAGGCTGCGCTCAGGGGTCAGCTGGGGACCCCGCCCCCAAGCCGGGGAAGAGGGAGTGGGGCTCATGGAGGGAGGGGCAGCGCCTGGTTCCTGGAGGCTTCTCAAGGGTAACCCCACCTCTGCACTCATTCTGAGTCCTGTTTGGAAAGATAAACTCTTTCCTCTCCGATTCTGCAAAAACCCATCTATTTTCAACGTCCAGTTACATCTGAGACCACGTCCCTTTACGTGTGCCTTTCTCTCTGGAATCCACGCAACTCCGAAGCATTTGGTAATATTGTGGATTAAGGACGCGCCATAAAAATAAAATTGCATTGTAAAAGGCACCTCTTAACAGACAACCTTGGCTCTAGGGTTAAATGCCTAATTTCACACTATTATCCACAGCAGGATCAGATAAATCAGAGGGCGCCTGGGATTCCCAGGCCTGCTCGTGCAAGGACTCAGGCCTGGCGCGGAGCGGGTTAAACAGGGCCCCCGGGGTAAGAAACCTCTTCCAGGTAATGCTCCCCAGTGCTGCTTTAATACCAGAAGATTGCTCGGGACCAAATGCTCCCGAAGACAGCTGTCAGACACATTAAAAAACAGGAAGAAAAAACACACACACACACAAAAATGAGACAGCGCACCAAATGCCAAAATATCATGAAAATTCAAGCAGCTAAAACAAATATAACCATAAAAAGACTGGAATCCTAGAAAAACGATCTCTGCAATTAAGCAGTTTTCTGCTATATAGTGATAATCACCTAATTATACTATTAATGACAGTTCAACCTGTTTTGAAATAAAAGGACATTCTTCCATAACAGGATACCAGCTGTTAGTTACAGATGTCAGACATCTTTAAAGCATTATTATTTGGGGGGGGGAACCTATAAAATGAACACATCCATATTTCACCCCCCCCACACACACATGAAAAAAAGAAAAATCACAATTAGCCACGTTGCGCCCAAGCGAAAAAGTGGAAACTGAGTGCCACAGCCCGAGTGGGAGATCGGAAGTGGAGAGATGGGGGGGAGTGGTCACCCCACCCTCTCCGGGTCCTGTGTTCCTGTGCCGGGGCGGGGGGGCGGGGCTGCAGCTACATGGGCGGACCGACCACCCCAAAAGAAAATGTAAGAAGGATCTGTATGTATTTTTGTTGTTTTTTTAATTTCTTTTTATTTTTTTTTTAAGATTTTTTTTTAAATTTATTTATTTGCGACAGAGTGAGAGCAAGCGAGCAAGTGAGAGAGAGCACAAGCAGGGGGAGTGGCAGAGGAAGAGGGAGAAAAGCAGGCTCTCCACCGAGCAGGGAGCCCGACGTGGGGCTCGATCCCAGGACCCCGGGACCATGACCCGAGCCGAAGGCAGACGCCTAACCGACTGAGCCACCCAGGTGCCCCGATCTGTATGTATTTTAAGGCATCTTTAATTCCTTCCAATGAAATAATCTCCGGAACCAGGATGTTTATGCCAGATAATAGATCTCCCGGCGATCCTGCCAGAGCCAGCCTGGTAAACACACATTGTCAGACTCGTGGTGGGGGCAAGCACTTAGTGGTGGCCAAATCTGGAAGAAGTGCATGCAGGTCACTCGAGGTGCCAGCGGCCAGCCCGCCCGCCCTGGACCCTGCAAGACATATGCTGGGGCTTCCCCTCCCTGCCAAGGTTTCTTCAAACTGTGTGTGCCTTTGACATTCGGGAGCGCCAAGGTGTAATAAATATCCAACTCTGTCTTCTGACAATAGGCGGCCACATTTAATTAACTGGAGCGTAAAAAAAAGAAAAAAAAAATGGGAGGAGGGGGAGGGGGGGCAGGAAGGAGCAGCCATAGAGCAAGGGGATTAACCTTTTCAGCAAGCTGCTGGCCGGGCAAGGAGGGCGCAGAAGCAAGCTTGATAAATCTAAAGCGGGGCGCCAGGGGCTATATCCGCCCCGCCTCCAGGGACAGCAGACCCCAGTAGCCCTGTAGGGCTTCTGCAAAGGCCCCCCCCCCCGCCCCGGTCTCCAAGGTGGCAGGGCCAGGCTGCAGGTGGGTGAGGAGGCCTGGTCTCTAGAAAGCACAAGAGAAACCCACCCAAATCTCAGCAGAGCTGGAAGGAGGGCAGCCTAGCTCTGTGCTTTCTGGAAAGAACATCTGCCACATTCCCAAAACTGCTCCCCAGCAGACTCTTGGCCTGGTGGCTGGGGAGCCCTTTAGAGGCAGGGTAGAGGCAGCCTCCTGACCCCGGGGCCTTGTCAAGCAGAGGAAGGGGCAGCTTCGTGGAGTCCGGCTCCTGCTGACCCTCGGGGGCTAAGCCTCGGGTTTTAATGGGATAGAAAAGGCTATGTCAGAGGGCAACAAGAGGATTTCGGAGCTGCTGAAAGGCACGGACCGGTGTCAGGAGGAGCCTTCCCAGCTCAGCTTGAACTCACTGTGTGACCCCAGGCGAGTCACGCTCCCTCTCTGGGCGGCAGCTGCCTAATGAACCCTGGGATTTTCCCAGGCCAGATTCTCACTGCAGAGCTAAGGAAAAGCATCCTGGAGGGCCATTTATCCAGTTTACAACTCCCACGGCTGGCCCTCAATAGCTTCCTTTCTGTCCCACAAGAGCACCAGGGCCAAGCCAGCTCTGCACCAGTTGGACGCTCTCCAAGAAAAACTCAGGCTCCAGGGGCTGCCTGTCAGAACCAGACGGGAGGCCTGGGTGCCCCTCCCCCCACACAGGGGGACTGGGCCTCTCCCATATCCATCCTCCAGAAGCCCAGCACGGCCCCGGCCAAGGAAGTAAGCAGTGCCTGCTCAAATTCTCCAGAAAATCCCCAGAGGAGGGTGGCAGAGGTCACCACATGTCCCAGCATTTCATCCCTTTTTCTATGGAACCGGGCTTTGGAGAAATTTCTCTCAATTTCCCAGTAAGTTTCAGAGAAACACTTGACAGCTGTTCCCGCACCACGGGTCCGTTCCGAGCACCGAGGGCCCCCTGCTCTGCACTCAGCGCTGGGGTAGCTCTGGCGTGGCGAGTGACAGCAACAAAAGCCACCATTCAGCTCCTGAGAGTTGCCAAGTAACACGTCGCTGATCCAGAAAAACAGCAGGTCCCAGGACACTGTCCCCATTCTACAGCTGGGAAAACAGAGGCTCGGGGACAAGTCCGCAGCTCCTGAAGAGCTCCGGCAGAAAGTCAGCACAGGACCCAGCAACTCCACTCCTCAGGAGACAGGAAAACGTGGGTTTGCACAAAACCGCGTCTAGGAACGTTCACAGCAGCGTTATTCAAGCAGCCGAGAAATGGCAGTGGCCCAGACATCCAGCCACGGATGAGCGGACACACCAGATGTGCTCTGCCCACACAACGGGGTACGACGTGGTCGTGAAAAGGAACGAAGCCGTGGCGCACGCGCGCGACACCGCCGATGAACCTTACTGACACGGAGCTCGTGGAAGAAGCCGGTCTCAAAAGACCATGTGGCGTGGGACTCCACTTGTGCGAAGTGTCTGGACGGACAGATCCCTGGAGACAGACACCCGACGAGCAGCTGCCTGGGGTGTGGAGGATGGGGTGAAGTGCGGGTGACTGCTAATGGGGACAGGGGTTTCCACAGGGTGAAAAATGTTCTGGGCCCAAACGGTGGTGGCGGCTGCCCAACTTTGATAAAAACCACGGAATCGCACACTTTAAACAGACGCTGGAAAACGGGGGTCATTACTGCTTCTGGAAATGGAATGTTGAAGTTCAAACCTTGGCCCCACCATTTCCTAGCTGTGTGACTTTGGGCAAGTCACTTAACCTCTCTGTGCCTTGAGTTCCTTCCTCCTCTGCGAATGGGGCTGGTGATAACAGTACCTGCCTGACAGTGAATGTGACAGTTGGATGGATCAATCCAGGGGAGGCCAAACTCCTCGCCCACGGTTTCAGGTACCCCTGTAAGCAGGTCCCACTGTGCCCCAGAACCCCACCAGTCCAAGTTCGCCTGACACCCAGGCCTTTGCTCATGACCCGCTCACGTGGGATGCCCTGATAGAGCAGATTGAGGCCCCACACCCCTGCAGGAAGCCCCCTGGATAACTCAAGGTCTCCCTTCACCCGGACCCTCTCTAGCACCTGGACGAGGTCACTGAGATCCCGTGGCTGCAGGGGCCCCGAGGGTTGGGAGGGTCCCCAAGAACACTGAAGGAGGACAGCTGGGATCCAGAATAGTCTGCTTCCAGATTTGTGCTCCTAGCATGACATTTCACCTGCTCTGGAAAGTAAAGGCACGGCGCCCTGCCCTTGTGGACATGCCCGGGATGGAGTGAAGATGAACTGAACACGCATGTGCACAGAGAGAACCAGCTTGGAGACCTTCTAGAGACACAGCCCCACGACCGCGTGCACGCACGCACACAGACGTGTAGACACACGTACACCCCAACCCCCTAAATCACTAGACTTGTGCTCCAGGCTCTACCTGGCCCTCACGTCTAGCGCCACCTGACGATGGAACTACTCCTTTCATCATCAAACGGTCACTTGGTGGTTTCTGTCCGCACCCACCTCCAACTCACTTCCCCATGTCATGTCCCTCACTCCTACCTCCACAGCCCTTGTCACCCACATGTGACATGGCCAGCCTGACCTCCGTTGTGGCCCTGGCCCCCGCCTCCCTCATGTGGGCGCTGGTTAGTTTGGAACTGTCCCCAGGCTTCTGTCCTTCCAGTGTTTCATATCACAGGTAGGTCACCTCCCTGCCCTCGGAGTTCCCGACGCCCCCAAACACAGCAAAGGCCCCGCTTTGGGCTCCCAGGGGCCTCCCGGCCCCCTGCAGGCATCCCCCCAGGTCACGAGCCCAGCGCCATCCACGGAAACTTCCTGTGATGACGGAGATGTTCTCTTCCTGCGCCATCCCACAGGGTGGCCACCAGCCCCACGCAGCTATCGAGCACTTGAAATGGGGCCAGTGTGACAGAGAAACTGAAGTTTTGATTGTTTCATTTTAATTAATTTATGTTTCAATGGTCACATGCGGCTAGGTCGAAGCATGGCCCAGGGGCCAGCCACATGAGTGCCACCTGGGCCTGGGGAGGATACAGATGACCGTGGGGGGCTGTTTCCCCCTGCAACACCGGCTGAGTCTTCAAAATCTGCTTCCAACACCGCCTCCTGCAGGAAGCCCTCCCAGATCACTCCAGCCAAATGGGAACTTTCTGTCCTCTGAGCCCCTAGAGCCGTCCGCATCCCTCCAAGCCCAGAAGCTTGCAGCCCGCTCACAGCCAAGTCCCTCCCCTCCTCAGGTGGCCTGGAGGGCCTTGCAGGCATGACCTGTGACTCACTTTCGATCCTGCCCTCCGCCCCTCTCAGGCCTGGCACCCAGCAGGTGCTTGGGAACTGCCCCAGCAGCTGCAGCTGCAAGAAGCCAACAGCTCTTTCCAAACCAGGGCAAGGAGAACAAAGTTGGTTGCGGGCTATTTGCTTTATTACTCCTTCCACTCAGCTCGCCCCACCGGTCTGACCCGCTGACTGCCTCTCTCCAAGCAGAGCACCTGGGAGGTGACAGAGCCCTGAGTCAAAGGCATCAAACCCAGGATGAAAAGCAGGCAGGTGGAGTTACTGGTTTCAATAAGCCAAATAAAACCTCGCACGCTTTTCATGAACCTCTCTGCAGGCCGCAGTCGAGGGCCACGGCTTTGTCATGCAGCAGGTTCAGTCCTGGCCGCGCCCGCCAGCCCGCAGCCCACCTGCGGACCCCGAGGGCCCCCCCCAGAAGCACTGACAGGCGGGGCAAGGGCGAGGTCTTTCCTCCCCGCCCGCCCGGCCCCCCCACCATGTTCTCTCTTACAACCACACACTTGGCAGCCTCCCACACGCTCTGGGCTCCAAGCATCTCCCCTGACGCCAGGGCCGCGGAGGCTCACACTGACCACGGGCCAAGGCTGCTCACAGCTCCCCCGCCCTGGAAGAGGCCCCCAGACCCGGCCTGTGAGCCTGGGGTTCAGACAGGCGACGTTTAATCCCATCTGGCTGCTCAGCTTGCACTCGCACGCCCCCCACCCCCACCCCCGGAGCCACTGCTCTGAAAACTCACTTCAAGAGCGACTGGCTCAGCCTGGGAACCCGGGGCCACACTTCATATCTTGGCTCTAACCCCGGAAGCTGCCAGAAACCTCACTTTTCTGTGTCCTCTTCTGCCAGGCAGAGGATCGAAACCCCCACCCTCCCCGCCCCCCCCCCCCCCCACCGCAGAGCTCAGCAGGAAGTAGCCTCAGCTCCACGCAGAGGCGGTCCCCAGGGGCGACAATACAGATGGGCCTGTCCAGGCTGGGGGCAGGTGCAAGGGCCCCAGGGAGGGACACCAAAACCCACACAAGCCTAACGCGGCTCCAAGGCCTTCCCCAGCGGCACGCCACACCGGTTCCCAAGAAGCAGGGAAAACACACATTAACACAAGACCCCAGTCGCAGGAAGATGCCCTCCACGACCCTGCACCGAGCCGGGGAGGCCGGAGTTCCAATCCCAGCAGGAAATGAGACAAGGGTGCCGGTCACACTACCGGCAATCCCAACAGCAGGGAAACACCATGGAGAGCCCACGACACGGGGCCTGCCACGACAGGCACTTTAAATGTACAGACCCTTTCAATTCTCAGAGCAAGCTCGGGAAGGATCATCCCGCACATCTTCTGCGCGTGCAAACCTCGGCATGGAGCACCTGAGCCACCTGCCCCACGCCTTGTAAGGAGCAAACGGCAGAGCCCAGATTCAAACCCTGGCCACCTTGCTTCTGTGTCCCTGAGCCCAAGAGCTTGACTAGCCCTTGAGGCTCCCTTATGAATACGGAGCTACCGCGGGAGGCCACTCCTGCTTGTGACAAGCTGGGAGCACAGAACAAGGAGGAGCCCATCCCAGGGGTGAGCCCAAACAGACTCTCAGACTCTAGGGCAGCAGGCAGGGAAGGGCGGGCCAGACAGACAGGCAGGGGTGGACCTGCAAGGCCAAGGACAAGCAGACCCTGGCGGACGCGTCCCGGAGAGGCTGACGGACCGTGAGGTTCAAATACGGATGGGGAGGGCCTCTTCCCTTCCACTCCAGCTTGGAGGTGACCTCGGCAGCACTAACCACACTCATACTCCAGACCCAAAGGGTGCCCATCGAAGGGGACCGTCGTTTTTATGGCCTCCGCAGCGCGGAGCCCTGGGAGACCCTAAGAGAAGAGCAGAGGCAGGGGACGGGGGCTTCTGGTCCCTGCCATACGGGCGTCACCCTCATCAGTGCCTACACAGCGCCAATGGGCCATTGTGAAACTCAGGGTGGGGGGTGTCAGGAACCCTCTGACTCATGCACCGCTCTGTCGAGCCGGTCCTGGCCCTGGTCTAGCTGCAACCGTGCCGATAAGCTGGGAGTTACCAGCCCCATCGACGGGCCGAGAAACTGAGGGAGAAGAGTACAAGGTCTCCCGAGGGCCTCCTCCCCACAGAACCTGCCCTGTATGTGAGGAGTGAGGAGTCGGGCTGGCGGCTCTAGCCACTGATCAACCCCGGCGTGCTAAAGTCAAGGATGAATATTCATGAACCTATCCGGTTCTACACTTTCATTTCTGGCCCAAATTAATAATTTACCGTGGCGTTTCATAAAAACCAGGCAGAGCTCATTAGCAGCTCCCCAGAAGGCACCGCGGTCGTCCCACGGATGCCGGTGAGGGGCTGGGCTTTCCTCCGGGACGAGGACCAACGCCCCTGTCTTGAGACAGACAGCCCTTCTCTGTGCGGGGCTGGTGAACCTGCAGTGGGGGCCCCCTCTGCCACGGGGGGCGGGGGGCCCTCTGCCACGGAAGGCCCCGTCGGCGCACCAAGGCCTCTGCTCCAAGCTCCGCTGAAGCATCTTCAGGACTCTTCAGCAGCTGACTCTGGAGAAGAACGAACTCTTCTCCCCTGGTAAAGGCAAAGCCACCACCCGCCTGGAAGTAGAGACCACAGGTGGGTGGAGTGTGTGTAACAGACGGTTTCCTGAGGGGGCTGCGTCCGCACCCCTATCCCGCATGCCCCCTAGCCCCTTGCCCTCGCCCATCAAGAGCCAGAGACTCACCCCCTCCAACTGAACCCGGGATGCCCATCCCTCGTAAGTGACACGGTGTGACCCCCGGGGCTGGATCCCCAAAGGACAGGCAGTTGCCTCCTCGTGAGCCGGGACATGAGCCTCTGGAGCCCCAGGAGCCCAAGCCACATGCAGGGGCCGCAGGGAGGTGCTCAGAGGGGCAGCCCCCACCGCAGAGGTCCTGGCCAACAGCCCGTATCAGCCGCCAGACACAAGGGAGACGGGCCTTCAGATGATTCCAGGACCTGGTCACCGAAACCCCTCCCGCATCCAGTGTTCCTTGCTGAGGCCCCAGGAGCCACGGGGCAGAGACCAGCTGCACCCCACCATGCCCCCTCTGAACTCCTGAGCTACACCACCCTGGAGCACAATAAAACGAGGTCGCTTTAGAACCACACCTGGGCTCAGGAAGACTTCCTCCATCCCAGGGCATCCTGGCGCCCTGCAGACCCCCCACCCCCTGCCGCTCCCCCAGCTGTCGGGCCGGCCTGCCCACCCATGGCCTGGCATCACGTGCTTAGTGCTGGAGTCCAGACGGGTTGAAATCTGTGAGTGAAACTTCCCAAAAGGGAAATGGGGGTGGGAGGGGGGAGAGGAAGGGGGAGTGACACCTTTGTCCCTGGGCCCTGAAGATCTAAGATGAAGGCTGCTGATAGTTCTGACACTCATTCCCAGAGGGGGGTGGGGGGAGGCTGTGTGAAGTGCCCCCCTCACGCAGCTGCGCCCTGCCTTACCTACCCCAGGCGTTCCTCCCACTGCTCCCCAGCAGGCAGCCCGCCCGCTGGGCCCCTCCAGTGAGCTCAATTAAGACCCAGGCATTGTCTCCTCCCCCCCTCCTTTATGTTCCCTGCCGGCCCCCCTTCCTCTTGTCAGATAATCACGGGAAACCAGCAAACGGTTGACACAGTTACCAAGACAACAGAAGTTAGGACTGGCGAGGAGGTCTGAAAGCTAATCCTAAATGAATTATAGGGCAAGAGTGACAAGGGGGTGGGGACCAGTGTCGGGCGGCTTCAAAGAGGCCCCAGGGCATGAGACAAGGTGCTGTCGGCCTCGGGGCGCTGGCCGTGGGCTCCACCATTGGCTTGAGGGTGACCCCGGAGTCCTCTGCGGTGGGGAGGTCGGAGAAGGAATTCATTAACATGAAATTCTCCACTCAAGATGGTCCGGCACCACCGACATCCTTCATCCGATAAGACGCAGGGTCTGGGGTGCACCCAGTTCAGCTTTTCTGATGGGGGGGGGGCAGCGGGAAAAGAGCAGGGATGATCTGATCAAGGGGATTCTGTTTCTTCTTTACTTATTCAGAACTTGCCATCTTGTGACCAGGGCGCCGAGCACGCCCCGGCTGGCTGACAGCCATTTCGGGAGGCTGAGCAACGTGGCCCTGAACTCCTCGCTGGCCTGCCCGGCCCCATGGGGGCCGACCAGCGATGCCTTCCCTGCCCTGGCCAGTGCCCCTGTCAAGAATGACTCAGCCAGGTCTCTTGGGAAGGGCCCCCTTCTCTGACACCAGTCCAGAGGCCTAGACATGGGCAGCACGAGGCCCACGCGGGCAACCACAGCTAACGGTTCTAGAGCTCGGGGTCCACAAACTAACTCCTCGAACGCTCACACCGACCCCACTGGTGCCATTTAATAAACAAAGCAACTGAGGCCCAGAGAAGGTAAGTAACCTGCCCAGAGCCACACAGCCAGTTGGGGAGCAAGGGCAGAATGGAACCCAGGGCTCTCCGCCCAGCATCCTTGATCTTAACCAGTGCTCCAGCATCCGAAAATCTGCCAGCCCTGAGGTGGCACAGCCCGCCAGGGAGAGCCTGCAAACAGCCTCAGCTCTTGGTCAACACCCACCTCCCCCAGGAGGCACCCCTGAAAGACAGGATACCCCTCCCTCCGGACTCCTCTACACCCTCTCTCCCCAGCCTTCCCTGCTTTCACTCACCCAGGACTCCCCTCCAAGGCAATTACGATCCCATTCTCAAACTTCCAGGGGACTCCGTCACCCAGCTCAGTTTCCATAATCAGGACAAGTGTCAGGCCCATGCTTACACTTGAGCGAGCATGAGAATCCCCTGGAGGGTTCGTGAGCACACAGACTGCCAGACCCCACCAGAGTTTCTGCCTCAGTAGGCCTCAGGGGGGGGGGGGGGGGGGTGGAGGGGGCAGGGAGAGGGTGTCCCTGAGAATCTCTACCTCTAATAGCTCCCAGGAGATGCCAATGCGGCTGGCCTGGGAACCCCACTTTGAGAACCGCGAGGTCTTTGCCCAACTCAGCCTCCACTCTCTGTACTTTGACCTCTACTTGCAGACCCCACACTCAGAGGCCCCCAGCCTGCCCCCCTCCTTCAGGACCCCAGCACTTTAAGGAAAGCCTCTGCTGACGGTCTGCCTCCACAGGGAGGCTGTTGGAGCCATCTTCCCAAAACAGATGGGCCCAAGGCGTGCCGCCATCCAATCTGTCTCCACCTCCAGACTCTCCCCCACCTCTCAGCGCCTCCACACTGCCAACACAGTCTAGCCTGCCACCTGTCTCTCGCCTGGGGCCATGGCAGTCCCTCCATGCTGGTCTCCCCACTGCCCCCTGACCGCCTGGAAATCTACCTGAGCCCTGCAGCCAGAGGGGTGCTGAAGGCCAAGTCCTATCACCTCTCCTCTCACCTCTACCTTGCTCCCAGGGCACATACTGTGTGGCCACACACACATCCTTGGGGCCCCAGGACCTTTGCACATGCATGACCCTTTGCCTGGGCCCTTGCCCCTTAAATTTCACCAGGGCTAATACCTCCCTTTCTGGCCACCTGGACAAAGCAGCCTCCACCCACAGTCTGGCTACCCGTTCCGTTCCCCTGCTCCCCTTTCCTCCAGAGCCTGAATCATGGGACACAGTGCAATGTGCTCATGGCTGGAATAGGCACTCCAGGGGGACACAGCCCCTGGGGGCTTCTCGGCCGCATGCAGCGTACCTAGGCCACTGCCTGGCATGGTGTAAACACACACTGAATGAACAGAAAGAACTCGGCTGCTTTAAAGGCCTGGAATCACAAGCCCCAACCCCACCGCTTACAGCCGTATCAAGCTCACAGGTTGCTGGCCTTATGACCTCAAGACCTTCTAAAATGTGGTTCCAACCCACCCTAGGGCATCACTTCCTACCACCCTGCTTTATCCTTCCTCCCCAAGCTCTCCCCTCCCTCCGAAACCCTCCTTCCCGGGAGGCCACCAACTCCCAGGGGGGGTGGCCCAGCCCCCTGTCAGGGTCAGCTCTGCCTCCACCAGCTGGGCCTGTCTGCCCTGCCCCCGCTCTGAGGGCAAGGGCTGGTCCCAATGCACCTGCAGGGCCAGAGCCAACAGTTACCAGTGGCCGATGAGGCCCCTCCCGCCTCCCCACGCCTTGGGTCCAGGACCCTCATTCTGGAAGGGGCTGCACAGGCTTCAGAGCCCTGCCACTAGATGGGACTGCTGAGAAGCAGGGGAGGAGTGGGGGCCTTCCCTCTCAAGTGCCCGACAGGTGTGGGTGGGAGGGTTTGCCCCCTGAGTAGAAAGGCCAGCTCTCATGTCCCCTCCTCCCGTGGCCTCTCACACACTGCTTCCACCCCCACCTTAATCCCAGTAGGTCACTCCCCTGCACTCCCAGAAAATTCTGCACACACCCGCATTTCTCAACCCACATGTCTGCCGCCACCGCGGCAGGAATGGCCCAACGTGTGTTCTCTGCCTGCCCGAAGTGCACTGAACATGCTGAGTATTTTAAGAGCAGCTTCCCTATTCTTGTTCATCCTTCCTCACTGTACCAGCATCCTTCCACTCAGCCTCACTCCCTCTGCGTTCCTCACTTCCAAGGCCTGCCTTCAATGCCGCTTCATCCAGGGAGCCTTCCTGGATTTCCTCCTCCATCAGGGTGATTCCGGGAGATTCCCGCCGTATTCATCTCACTCCCTGTTTGTTCCTGAGGCAACTGGGAGATAAAACACAGACCTCCTTCGCTGCTCCTACCTCCATACCTCAACACAGAACAGGGCCTGGCACCCCGGGTCGGGGGGGGGGGCAGGCCCTGGTCCAGCTGGGGGAGGGGGAGATTCTAAAAGGCGACAGACCTGTTCTGTGTCCCCGGAGGGCAGAACTGGGTCAAAGGCACACACTATGTTCTGTGTGAAAAGCAACATTCTGACAACCCACAGTGGCAAGGCAATTATCTATCAGGAACAGGACCCCGAGGAGACCCCAAAACGGAGAGAAGGGAGGGGTTGGGCCATCTGACCTCTGAGGTCCCTTCCAAGTCCAATGTTCTGTGACTTCCCAATCCCGCAGGCCATTAAGCAAGTGGCCAAATGCCCACTGGGCGGCGGTCCAGGCCTGGTCAGAGGGCGCTTCCTGTCTCTCTGCAGGAGGAAGACAGGGCAGCCGCGGATCCTTCGAGGCGGAGGACGGGGGGCTTCCGGCATGGAGCGGGCTCTGGCTCTGGGGGCGAGATCTGGGCCTGTCTTAACTCAAACCCAGCCGGCCCCCACCAGCACTCCTCAGCTTCCAGCACGGCTGCGATCTGGGCTGAAGAGTAACCACCAACCCCAAGCCGGAGCTGTGGAGGGCCTGGCATCAGTGGGGAAAAAAGCCGGAAAAACGCATTTTCCCCTAAAGACTTGTAAAAAAAAATCTCACTGATTTTTTTTTCCCTTTTACCCCAAGCTTTCACAGCTCTAAATATGCCACACTTAGTAATTTTACGAGCAAACCAAGCTATACATCACACAGTTTTATGTTCCTAAATTAACAAAAGGACTTTAAATCTATATGGAGCTCTTAAAAACACACAAAAAAGCATGGCATCTATTTTTATTCCCTCACCCCCAAATTCCCTCTTCCCTTCTAATGTACTCCCCCCGCGCCCCCCCCCTCCCGGGGCTGCAAGATTCCAGCTGATCATTTAGCTAGACCACCAAGGAGAGACAATTCCGAATGTGGATAAGGAAGTGCTTTGCTGAGAACCCCAAAGATGGGGGTTCCGCTGCCCTTTGGGAAAGGCTACTTTAGGGGTTATAAAAGCCTGATTTTTTTTTTCCCCTGCAAAGTAGATTACCGTAGGACGTACCCTTGCAAATGAAGAGGCCCCATCTACCAACCCAATTTCACCAAAAGTCTCAGGAGAGTTATAATCTGCAGGTCCCGCAAGGGCTCCTGATGGCTTGTTTTCTTAGCTGAGAAATGCCAGGGTAGACCAGATGACTGCAGGGCCCATGCACACCTGCCACTGGGTGGTGGTGGGGGGGGGAAGGAAACAGGGGGGCCACACCCGTCACACATGTCCACATCCAGGGGGAAGAGGGACAAGGAACATGGAGCGCTAGACTGGGAACAGAAGCCCAACTCCAGATACTTCATCCCACTGCTGGTGCTGGCTCTGTCTCTGGGAGCCAGTGAAGGAAAAGAATCCTCCTGCCCTATTGTAGGGCAGGAATCCAGGTATCATAATGGCTGTTTGCTCCAAGAGCATAAAAGAAAACTTTTCCTGACTCCCAGAGTCAAGGAGATAAGAAGCAGGAGAGTTTCCAATGGGGCTCTATCAGATTCCCACCCATGGAGTAAGAACAACACATTTAAGCAAGAAAAAAATCTTAATGAGAACCAAATTGAGCAGGGGGGTGGGAACCAGCCCAGGCCCCTCGGAGAAGGGCTGGGCCACAGCTGGGACAAAAGGGCCCCTGGCTTTCCCAGCCGACAGATGGAAATGTGGCAGCCCCTCCCCAGTTCTCAGGGGTATCGGAAGATTAATTAGTGACTGCCTGGAAAGTGCTAGATGGGAGCCGAAATGCTTGTCCCCGCTGAGTTTCTGAGCTGTAAATAAGCAGCTTTCTCAATCACCACTGAAATAGCAATGCTGTCCTTTTATCTGACTCAGATCCCTCGGAGCAGGCCTAGGGTGGTTCCAGAGCCCGCCCCAAAGCCATGGGTTTGCTTCGGACCCAGCAGCTTCCCACGGACCAGTCCGAAGCCGGGCCTGAGCTCCATCACCCCTCCCGGCGTCAGCCCCAGAGCGGGCACCTGAGGACGGGGAGCTGGGGAGCTGGCGGCCTGCCCTCGCCTCCAGCCTGCTCCCTCAACTCAGGTGGGCCTGAGCAGAGACCCGCACCCAGCCTCACACACAGGGGCCTTCTGGCAGTGGTCTAGGGGAGAAAGAGAAACCCAGGCAGCTCGCCACAGGCGGCCTGGGCGCCCTCCGCTCTGCAGCAGGGGAAGCCCACGTCTCTTGCAAGCCTGTCAGAAGCTGTGCGGAGGGGCCCTGGGGGCCAGCTGACCCTCGGGAGACAGCTGCGGGGCAAGGAAAATGTTCTGAGGGAGACCCAGATTGCCTGACAGCAACCACCAGCAGGCTGTGTGGCTTGAGGCCAAGCCCCAGCCCTCTCTGGGCCTCAGTTTCTTCCCTGGAGTTTGGAGTGTCCTTCCCAGCAGCGGACAGTAAATCCTGAGGGGCAGCCGGGGTCACCCAGAGTTCAGCATGGGCCCGGGGTGGGGTTAGCTGACAGCTGCGGAGTCCTCCCTCCGTGAACTCCAGGAACAAGATAAGGGGGCCGGCGGGGCGCCACGACGGACGCCGACGGCCAACTCTCTCCCTCACTCTCCTTCAACAAATATTTATTAAGCAGGGACTCTGGAGCCCAACCGCCTGCGGTCAAAGCCTGGCTATGCCGCTTACTGCCTGCGTGGCCACGACCTCTCCGTGCCTCAGTTTCTTTCGCTGGCCAGGGCACCACGTAAGAAGTGGACGCCACCGCCTCTCCCTCGTTATTCTACTATTGTTGCTACGGTCTGGCGCTGAGCTGGGCACGAAGGAAACGCACACGAGCCCCTCCAGCACGGAGTTCGCAGTCTGGTGGAGTTCAGGAAAGGGGCTGTCTGGGCGCAGGAGCACACAGAAAGGAAATTGTCCAAGAAGCATTAGAGACCCCACCCATCCACCAGTCCCCAGCTCTCTTCCCACGTGCCCACGCCTCCTTCTCTTGGCTTAGGAAGCGACCTCCCCACTGGATACCACCCCCTCCCTGCCCCTGCCAGTGAAGGAGCACGCAGAGGCCAGATACTGTGTCATGGGGTCCAGGGGTCTGGCCCAAACACCTGAGTTCAAGTCCCAGTTCAACCACTAAGGAGCCCTGTGATTTTCTGCAAATAATTCCACCTTAATAATAATAATGCGGGGGTGCTAGCTGGCTTAGTCGGTAGAGCATGTGACTCTTGATCTCGGGGTGGTGAGTTTAAGCCCCACGTTGGGTGTAGAGCTTACTTTAAAAAAAAAATAATTTTTATTCTAGCTATCACTTGCTAAGTGTTAACTTTGTCGCCGGCATGCAGGAACTGTCCTTACACCCGATGTAGCAAACTTTCTCTGTCAGGGGACAGATAGTAAGTATTGCCAGCCTTGTTGCAACTAGTCAACAGCGCTAGTGTAGCCCCAAAGCTGCCACAGACCACACATAAAAGAGCAGGTGTGGCCATGTGCCAATAAAACTTTATTTACAAACACAGGGGGTGGGCCGGGGATCACCAATCCCCTGCCTCACACTGATACTGAGGGTTAGACCATTATGGATCCCGGGTCACAAGTGGGAAAACTGGGGCCCAGAGAGCTCAAGTCACTGGACCAAGGTCCCAGCTTGGAAGAGGTAGAGCAGGACCCTTCAGAACTGTGCGGCTCGGCCTCAGTCCTGTCACTTGTCAACCAGGCAGCAGCCTCGGGGGTGAGGGCTGCACAGGGGGCTGGGCCCTGGCTCCCCGCACTTACAGACACTGCCTGGGGGTCTGGCTGTGGGGACAGAACCAGGTCCCAGGGGCTCCAGAGCGCTGGTGTCAGGCCACCACAGGCAAGGCTCTGCCTCTGCTCTAAGGGGTGCGTCCAGACCCCCTCCTTCCTGGAGCAGGGCGGTGGGTAGCAGCGTTCCGCATCCCAGCTCTGCCACTGCTAAGCTGGCCAAATCTCCAGCTCCTCTGAGGCTCCCTTTCCTCGTCTGTGAAATGGGCAGCCACCAGCACCGAGCTCAGAGGTGGGAGGGAGATTTACAGGAGAGATTCCTGCGAAGCACTCCCAAGGGGGCCTGACAGTGGTCAAGAGAACTTGGCCACCAACTACTCTGAGTTCAGAGAAGCCCAGGGAAGCAAAGCCACTTGACCGCGGTTCTTCCCAGCTAAGCCTCTACACATTATAATAGCAAAATTATAAAGTACAAAACCCTAGTGGGGGAATTAAGAAAGAGAAAACCATGAGAGAGAGAGAGAGACAGAGAGACAGAGAAGAACTCTAGGGGGTGACAAACCTCCCTCCCCAGGCTGAGAATGACTTGTGCCCTGACCTCCCTCGGGGTCCAGACCTGCAGACTTCACCCTCCTGCCCCTGAGGGCTTAACACCAGCCAGGACTGATTTTCCTTAATTGCTCTGAATTTCCGAGCCTGACACTTTCTCCTTTTCTTTCCGAGGCTGAGGCTGAGTGTAAATAGAAAACCGGTCACCTGATGAATAATAAGTACCAGCAGCCACCCAATGGCAGGTGAAGTGGGGTGTAGATTACAAACACCTGTGCTTTTAAGACGCCCTGTACTTAAGAAGATTCATTCTTGCCACAAACGTGTACTGAGCGCCTACAAGGGAAGGTGCAGCACTGGGGGAGGGGGGCTCCAGATACAGAGGGAAGAACTCTCCCTGCTTTCTTGCAGCTCCGGGTGCAGGGGGGAAGCCCACAGAAGAGCAGCTTCAGCGGGAATGCTCAGCTACAGCTGGGGTTCCAGGAGCCCCCCTGCATCTGCCAGCTCTCGGCTATCTGCTACCTTCCTACGGGGGAGATGGCTCCCCGCCCCCCGCCGCCAGCAGCCCTGTGTTAGAACGCACCCCTTTTGCAAACTGGGGGTTCCTGGTTCTAATTTGGTTCAGATCCTTTAAGGGCAGTGTCCGATGGAGGGGAAGTGCTGGATTTGCATTTCAGCCAATGAAGGGCAAAGAGACCAAGAATCAAGTGCAGACCCTGAAAAATAACTCTTCCTACCAAAGCGGTGGAGACAGCAAGCATGAAATGCAGCCCTTGTCAGTTTCTGGGACGGGCTGGGGACCTAAAACAGCCACAAAGAAACTCAGAGTAACTGTACAGATTACACCCTGAACCCATCAGCCTCTCCTACTTTTTTTTTTTTTTGTCTGTTGGGACTCTCGGACGACCTCCTCCCCTTGTCCCGGTTCAGGGCGGCAAGCACCAGATCCAGCAGAGCTGGGTCCTGTCCAGGCCGTTCCTCACCCCCCCCCCCCCCCCCCCCCCGGCTCCGGGGCTTCTGTGGGAGCTGAAGCCAAAGTGACAGGGGCTTCTTCTGAACGTACAGTGAAAAAAGCCCAAACCCAACACTCAGCCACCTGCACCTTTCCCCAGCAAAACAGGGCAGAAATTACCCTCCACCCGCAGCCCCTTCTGCAGAATTTTAGAAGCCCCAGTATGAGCCCAGGAACTTCCCCTCCTCCCTACAGCGCCCCACATCTCCCCCCCCCCCGACCCCGGGCCCCCCCCCCCCCCGACCTTGGAACTGTGTGGACTCCCAGGGCAGATGAAACTCTCAAAGAAGGGAAGAGAACAACAGCTCGTTCCTACTACCAGCGGTCACAGGCTGCCCTGCCTTCCTGACCTGGGCGTCAGGGGCCCACCGAGGGCAGGCCTAGTCAGTTACTCCCGACCCCAGGGGCACTGGAAGGGGGTGCCAAGGAGGCAGCCGGGAGGGCCCCAGGGATCACCGAGGCTCCTACCTCCTTCGCCAGGAACCCCTGGCTTCCCAGCTTCCCCTCAGCCTACATGTCATTATCTGTCAGGTTTCAAAGTCCAAATAAGGTGAACTCAAGAGGGGCTCCCCTAACCTCCGGCTGTCACCCCTCCCCGGCCTCCACTCTGGGTTACAAGCACGACTTGCTCCGAAACAGAAAGTTACACGGCAGGCTGCTGTCAGCGCGCAGGAAGGTTAGGGAAACAGGAAGCCACGCCAACCACCCTCCGGAGCTTCCCCCGGCCCCCTCCTCCGACCTCGGCAGGAACAAAACCTTCCAGGGAAACCCGGGCAGGAAGGGGGGCGGGGGGCAGGCGCGCCACGCTCGCGCAGAGACGGCGCAAGGGGCCGGCTGGAGGCAGGGGAAAA
This sequence comes from Phoca vitulina, assembly GCF_004348235.1. Taxonomy (NCBI): domain Eukaryota; kingdom Metazoa; phylum Chordata; class Mammalia; order Carnivora; family Phocidae; genus Phoca; species Phoca vitulina. The sequence goes on from NW_022589759.1 coordinate 3,471,154, forward strand.
TAAGCCCCAGGCTGGGGGCGGGAGGGGGGCGCATGCCACCCGATCGGGGCGGCCTGCAGCAAAGTAACTTCACAGCCGGTGCTTAATTCACCTTGGAAGGCAGCGGGCCCCGGCCGCTCGCTGCGCCGCCGCGGCGGAGCCGGCTCGGGGCAGACAAAAGGAGCGAGACGCGCAACCCCCGGCGGCGGCGCGGTGGGGGCGGCGGGCCGGGTGGGCGCTCCACGCCGCACGTAGAGCACACACCGCCCGCTGGATCGCAGCGGGAGCGGCCGGGCCGCTCGCGCCCGCCCGCTGGGGGCTCTGCCGACCCCGCCGCCCCGGACTCAGGCTGCGGGTCTGGGGGGGTCGGGTGGGGTGGGGGTCCGGGACGCGCCGGCGCCGCGCGGGACCCGGGGAGGCGCACAGCTCGCTTACCTGGTAAGTAATACAGAGGCGGCTTCAATCCAAACATGATTCAGATTAGAATTCCATAGTGGCCAGAGAGGGATGAAGAAGGGAAAAAAAAAAAATTTTTTTTTAAACCCAGCAATGAGACAAAAAGCGCCGTCCGAGCCAAGGCGCTCAAAAATGTCCAAAACAATAAAATAAAGACAGAAGAGCGATCCCGAGAGCGACGGAGAAAAATGTCTTTTTTCTTTCTTTCCCTCCCTAAGATGATGAAAGGGCTCTCTCTCGGGCCAGCGCCCGGGCAGTTTCGGCCACCTCGGCCCGGGCAGATCCACAATGGGGTGACTGACGACCGAGGACGGGCCGGAGCCTCCACGGCTGCCCGGTGTCTTCGCCGCCGCGTGTGTATTTTCTGCCTTTTGGACTTGAGATGCAAATAAAAAAAGGAGGGGGGCGCACGGCGGAGGGAAGCAGGCGGGAGAGCGGAGAGGAGCGCGAGAAAAATAAAGGGGGGAGGTGAGGGTGATGAAATTGGGGGGTTAAGATCTTCAGGGATTACTCATTTGAAAGAAAAAAAGGAGAGAGAGAGAGGGGGGGGGAAAGCAGCCCCAAGACGTGCGAGTAGCAATCTCTCCTCCATTCAGCCATTTGAATGTCAAGGGCGAGGGTCAAGGGACCTGTTTCCAACAGGGTTTCACGTTCAGAACCAGAAGGAAAAAGGAAGGGGGGGCGGCGGGAGGGGGTATCTCTTGTTGCCAAGGAGAAATCGGCTTTGTTTTCGTTTCCCCTTAGCTACTGGGTGAGGAGGGGCGGGGTGGGGGAGAGGAGGAGGGGGCGAGCGGGAGAGGGGAGAGGAGAAAATTAATACCCAAACAGCCAAGAAGTACCGAGGGGGAGATTTCTTCTCGTAAATAAAAGAGGCAGCGATTGCAAACAAGTCTCGGGCAGGAGAAAGCAGGCCGAAGAGCCGGCTCCCCTCCCCCCTCTCGCCACCAACACCCCCCCCCCCCCCTTTTCCTTCTTTCTTTTTTTTTTTTTTTGGTTATCTCCCCGGGCCGGCGTCCCACCACTGACTCAGAGAGCAAGGGGGGGTAAGGAGGAGAAAGCACTCGCGGGGGCTCAGGCGCCCCGGCACAAGGAGCAGGAGGAGAGCGGGGAGGCGAGAGCGCACGGCGGTGGAGAGCCCCTCGATCAATTTTCATGCAAGAATCATTATCGGTAAATTGGAAAGCTGGCTGCCTGACAGCAGATTTGTCTCCCCTAATGAAAGCGAAAGGGTAGGGGCGCAGCGGCGGGCGGCTGCAGGCGGCCGCGGCTCCTTCCGTCTCTACGCGGCATCTTCCAAGAGCTCCATGCTTTGCAGAGCGATAATAATAGTTTCACTTGCGAGCTTCTCCCCGCGCGGCCGCCGAGCTGGGCAGCAGATCCGTGCGGACTGGGATCCGGGCGCAGAGAGCTGGGCTCCCCTCTCCAAACGCGGGGAGGGTGCTGTAGCTGGCAGCGGGGCGCTCCGCTCTGCCCCAAAGCGGGGCCGTTTGCAAACAGTGGGCGGCTGCGGGCGCCGCCGGGCCCCCCTCGGCTGCCCAACTCCGCGCTCTGGCCGCTCGCCCGCCCTCCCCACCCACGGCTGACAGCTGCGGGAGCCGGAGTTCACCCGCCGCCCGGGCCTAGGAGGAGAATCCCCAAACCGTGCCCCGGGGGCTCTGGCCAGCCTTTTGTGAACCCACGCGGGACTGCGGAAACGCACACGCCGCCCAGCCCGGGTGAGCTCCTAAGGCGAGCAGCTTCTTTCTCTCCTTTCTCTTCCTTGCACCCCGCACCCCACCCTTAAAAATCCCTGTTGCAAGTGTAATCAAATGCTTGATACCATCTTCCACACTCTCCCCGCACTGGTGCATTATCAGATCCGGGAAGGCATGCTTCCAGGCAAATAGACCTGATAAATGCTATTACTGGGATTCTGCAAGCCCCGGCTGCACCATAGTAACCAGAGCCCTGGCTAATTTGGTTTAAGAGAACGATCAACTGCACAGAGTGTGTGTGAGGGAGTGTGGAGTCTGTATCTCTCCTCCCCACGCCGCCTCTCTTTCACACTAGCTCAAGAAGGCCCCATGTGATAATTCCCCAAATCGAAGGGGAAAAAACCCTGCCGCCAAACCACATCCTGTGCGCTCATTGTCCAGCCCAGCGATTTTAAAGAGACAGGCTCCATTTCCCCACGCCCCCACACACTCTTAAACACACGCTGCAAAGCTGCCTCTTGATGTGACAATTTATTTTCAAGCCCTTTTACCTTCTGAAGGGCCCCTTGGTGGCACAGCGAGCCGGAATCGCGACTTTCTGACACTAAGGGGTCACCTTTTGACCCCCTATATAACCATCCTGGTTTGAGGAACAGACCTGAGCCCGCAGGTACGCAGGGCGGGGCACCGCGGTCACGCCAAGCTTGGGTTCCTGCCAACGCTTTCCAGCCACTGCGTAAATCAGGGGTCCCCAGCGGCAGCCCCGGGGTCCCTGCTAAACGCGGCGGCTTCAGATGACAATTGAACTCCCGGAATAGGATACTCTAGAGGAGAGCTCCGGAGGGCAAACTGGAGGAGGTGGGGGCACCAACCGTGCCTCCTGACCCCTCTGTGCCACCGACGCCCACTCCCCCCCCCCCGCCCGCCAGAAGACTCTTAAACGGGCTGGGCGGAGCGCTCGGAGCCGAGGGAGAGGTGGCGCTCCTCCCCGCCGCCACCAACGGCTGGGTGGGTGCCGCAGGCAGGCGGCCGCCTTCTCTGCCGGCTGGGCTGCCGGGGGTGCGAGGAGCATCTTCTAATCCCCCGGCCCCCGCTGCGCCCCGCCCGGCGCCTCTCCCCGCCGGCGGCCGAGCGCGCGCAGTCACCCGGGAGAGCGCCGGGGCTGCTGACCTGGAGGACACGGGCCGCGCGAGGCCGCCGGCGCCCGCCGCCGGCATCTGGCCGCTCCGCCCCGCGCTGACCCCGGAGGTCGCGCCAGGCCCTCGGCGGCGGCGGCCCTTTGTTTCCGGGGCTGCGTGGCGGCGCGCTCCCCGCGCCTCCCCCTGCGCTCGCCGCCGCCGGCGGCCTGGCCAGGGAGACAATCGCCCCGGCGCGGCCGGGTCGGGGTCCGGGTCCAACACCTGCCCGCCCCCCCTCCCCCGCTCGGCTCGGCCGCGGCTCGGACCCCAGCTTTCGGCTCCCACCCATTTATCACCCGCTTATCACCCGCACGCTTGATAATCTGCGCCCCTCTGGGAGTGGGGGGCACCAGGGCAAGTAGGGGAGGGCCCGGGTGAGCTGCCGCCCACTCCTCCCTCCCAAGTCCCTCATAAGCTGTGAAGATCTCTGATCCTACTTTGGGGGAAAAATAAACTATTTTTAAAAGACCCTAAACTATCAGTTTCTGTCGTCATTCTTTTATTGGTTTTTAATTCTCCGGATTACACGAACAACAGTGGTAATTAATACTAAACCTTACTCTACTGTATATGCTAATGGCAGGAGCCATAAAAATTAATTTGCAAACATGTCATTACACAATAGCTATACAGGCAATAAACCTGTAATTATGGGCCAATCACAGGCAGGGTACAGAGGGAGGGATGGTCCCCCAATCTGCTGGGTGCCCCCCTTTCCCTGCTAAAATGGGGAAGATGATGCCAACAAGGAGCTTGCCTTTTGAGAGCCACCTGTGGAGAATGCTCCCAGCTCCAGGGAACGGCAAAAGGGGTCTCCGGTCTCCAGCTCCGGGTGGCCTGGCTTCTGTGCAAGAACCCCTGGAGACAGCCACTCCGGGGACCCATCAGGACCGATATATGGCGGGAGAGGCGAGGCAGAGCCTGGGAGAGCTCCCCGCCTAGCCTGCAGGTGGGGGGTGAGCAGCAAGGGGGGTAAGGAGGCCCCACACTGGTGGGCCAGCAGCAGCCTCCCTGCTTCCCTGTCAATGGCAAACGTCTCTCCCTATAAGCATTTGAATGCCTGCATTGAATTATCTCAAAATGCTCCGGCCTAGCCCCTAATTGCTTTTGGCCACTGCCTCAGGGAAGAAGGTGGGCAGCAAGATTCTGATACCTAAGGGTCCTTTGGCCCTGGGTCTGGGTGGCTCAGAGTAGGCTGGTGACATTTCCTGGTGACAGGGACATTTGGAAGGGAGGAAAGGAGGAGACCCACTATGAGGGAGCACGGCTGCACCACAGCTCCTGACCTGAAGCCAAAACAGCTGAAAAATAGAAAGCCACCCCCGCCGTGCCAAGCAGCCTGCTTAGCGGGCTGACTCTCCACTGAATGGCTCGGTTGTTTGCCATAATGTGGCTGAACGAGGAGCTGGAAGGATTTTCCCTTTCCCACTGGCCCTTGTGGCTTGGCTGGCGTCTTTGGAACTCCTCACTATGGCCATTCATTCCCAGGGGAGCCACCCCACTCAGAGGGTGGTGATGGCCTGGCTGGGGGGGGGCGCGACAGGGACAGCCAGCCTGGGCCACACCTGGCCCAGGTGAGAAGGGCAGCACTCTCCTGGGAATGTCACCTCAACGGGATTCTGTGCAAGGACAGGATGTCTCTCTCCACCCCCTCTTCTCTCTCAGAGGCTGGTCACGGCCATAACCCTCCCCCTCTCGGTCAGCTCACCTCTGGGAGGAGGGGGAGAGGGACATTTCTAGAAAAGAGGCAGGAAATGGGGCAGGCTGAGCCTCCAGTGCCCCTTCTTAAAGTCTGGGCCACCGCAGCGCCAAGTCGCCCTCCCCCCACCTCCTTGAGAGACCCCTGTCCACACTGCAAACCGAACCAGGGTCAGAGGGCAGCTCTGGGCCACGTCCTGGGCAGGGTGGAAAGAAAAGAAAATCACTTCATCTCTCAACAGGAAAGCAAGCTGGGGGCCAGCTGCCTCCCTGGAAGCTGCGTGGAGCCCACGAGACATCCACTCTGACGCTACAGGGCCCCCTCCCCCTGCTGCTCCTTCAAAATGGAGGGGCCCGAGACTCCCCCTAGCGGGGCTGTGGGTGCCACAGCACGGAGACAGCCTAGCCGGCCAAGAGCGGCAGCTGAACGCAGTAAAAATAGCCTCCCCGCACGTGCTGAGGACCGCGGCTGCAGCCCGGGTCTGGAGAGCGCAGCGCGGGGGGCCGGGGGGGGGGGTCGCAGCCGCAGGGCCCGCCGCCTCCGCACGCACACTGCCACCCTGCTGGCCCCCCAAGGCCAGGCCCAGCTGCCGCCGGGCCACCACGGCAGGATCCGGAGGGGCCCCGCCCCCAGGGATCCCAGGAGAGGGGGCAGAGGGCATGCTGGGAGTGTGGTTAACCCGAAATGCCCCTTTGGGTCTGCCCCCTCCGCTTCCCTCTTTAGGATAATCGTGCCAGCTGATGTTTCCTGAGCGCTCAGTCTGCGCCAGTTGCTGTTCTAAGCACTTTTCACAGGGAATTCATTGGATCCTCATGACAATGCTGTTCAAGGTCACCACGAAGAGTTTCATTTTCTAGATGAGGCACAGAGAGGTCAAGGACCTCGCCCACGGACACACAGTCGGTGGTAAGTGGCGGAGCTGCGATCTGAGCTGGTTCCAGAGTCCAGGCTGGCGTCGGACCTATCAGAGTTCAAGTTTCAGCTGGGCCCCCACCCACTGAGTGCCCTCAGGCCGTGACATCACCATTTGGAGACTCAGTTTCCTTACCTGGAAAATGGGATGAAATTGCTCCTGCATTCCAGGGAGACACGGGCGTGTAACCGCCCCGGTGCCTGGCAAAGAGTAAGGACTCCATAAACAGAGCTGTAATTACTCCCGTGTTTTGGATAATAGTGATAATACGGCTATTGACCGGGCCTCAGGACACCCAGGCCTCCGCGTGGCGTGCTTTGCTAAGAGCGTTATCTTATCTGGAACCTGCCTCCACCCTGGGAGGCAGACCTACAGTGACCATCACCCCATTTCCTACCTGAGGACGCCGAGGCCCCAAGAGGTGAAGTCACTCACCCAAGGGCACACAGGGAGCAGACACACCCGCTTTCTCCCTCTGTTCAGCTCCAGTCCTTAAGTGACCAGACCTCGTGTGAATGTTCCAAGTCTCAACATAAGCATGTCTGAGAGGTCGGAAGAGAAATGGGGAACCTCTCTCCAGGCTCATGGCACGGTGACATTTGCAAACCCAGGTCTGGTTTCCATCTTTGCGTGGTGCGCTTGACTTTGCTTTCCTATTACCCAGCAGCTCCAGCAAGCACCTCACCCAGGCTTTACGGTCCTGTCTTGGGGGGAGAGGGGGCGTTGTCCAGCCAGGTCTCCTGGGGCCTCCTCCCCCTGCCCCAGTGTAGTGGGTTGAATGGTGGCCCACCAAAATATATGTCCACCCAGAAGCTGTGATTGTGACCTTATTTGGAAAACAAGTCTGTGCAGATGTAATTAAGTTAAGGATCTTGAGATGAGGTCATCCTGGATTATCGCAGTGGGCCCTAAATCCAATGACAAGTGTTCTTATAAAAAGAGCAGACCAGAGAAGACACAGGGAGGAGGCCGTGTGAGGACGGAGGCAGACACGGGACGGGACCACGGCCCCCAGGAGCACCTGGAGCCCCCAGGAGCTGGAAGAGGCAGGAAGATCCTCCCCTAGAGCCCTCAGAGGGAGTGCAGTGACCCTGCTGACACCTTGAGTTGAGATCTCTGGCTTCCAGAACTGGGAGAAAATAAGTATCTGATGTTTTAAGCCACCCAATTTGTAATAATTTGTTACAGCAGCTACGGGAAACTAATACATCCTGTCACTCCTGTAGAAGCAAATGCCTCCCTGCTGCCAACCCAGGGAGGCCCTGGCTGTTGCCCAAGGCTGGACGCCGCGGGCCTCGGGCCAGTGGGGTCAGTCTCTCCTTCAGGTCAGCAGCAAGGGCCTGGATTAAGACGAAGGGTCCGGGGCCCCTGGCACCAGTGTGTGTGCAGGTCGCCCGTCCTCTGTGAAGCTGAAGTCAACACCCCACTGGGATGGGGAGGCTTTCTGGTGGCCTGCCCACCCTCTGTTCTCCTTCCTGATGACCCACATTCGCTGGCTGGGGTTTGGGCACCAGACGTCCACTCCCAGGATGACCTGGGCTCATGCCTGAGCCCACGGGATTCCTGCGTGTCCCCACAGAGACATCGTCCCATAGACTAGCTCCTCTGGCCGGGGGGTCTATGAAGCACGGATGTGGCATGGATAGGAGACGCAGCACCTCCATCAGCCCCCCAAAGGCTGTTAAGAGCAGAGGGTCTGACGTGGCCTCCCACCAACTGTGTATTATGTGGGCACGTGGTTGAGAAAGATCTACTGTGTGGCTTCTCCTTCGAGTGTTGTAACCTGTCACTTCCAGTGTGCTGAGCCCCTGGGACGTCAGGGCCTCTTTGTTACAGCAGGTCATGTTAGCTTAGCACACACGACCTACAGATCCCCTGCACGGACATTTACTTAATACCTCATACTGTGCTGGATGCTTTAAGTGCATGACCTTATTTCATCCCCACGGCAAAAATAAGGCTATCATTATCTCCATTTTGCAGATAAGAAAACTAAGGTCCAGAGAAATAAAGCAACTTGCCCGAGGTCACACAGCCAGTCAGAGGAAAAGCTTGGATTTGAACCCGGACCCTGCATTTTAAACTGCTCTCTATGGAACCCCCCGTATCAGCCTCCAGCAGGACCTGGTAAAGAGGCTGGAGCTCAGATTCCTTTTAATGAGAAGCGAAACAAACAAAAAAGCCAGGAAGGGCAAGGACCACGCACGCTGCAGTCTACACACAGAACTGGGTGTCTTGACCTCCAGTTCGGGCCTGCGGTTGAAGCTCAGGATTTGGGAACTCTTTAAAATCCTGGCTTGATGAGCCGTACGCAGCAATATGGCCAAAGAGCTTCCTTCTTGTGGCTGCACGGATGCCAGAGAAATCAGCCAGAGACTGTGTCTGGGGCTGCCGGGGCCACACAGCTCAACCTTGAAAAGGCCCCCCCGCCGCCCCCACGCCTGCCTGTCCTCACACGCCTGCGACAGGCTGGCCACTTCTGGAGGCAGTCCATTCATAATCCAAGACAGCTCTGGTCGTCAACGTTCTGCTTCGTGCAGAGCCAACACGGGCCTGGCAAACGGAGCCGAAAAGCACCGAGGGGGGGTCTCCGGGGGAGGGAGCATGCCGGCGCGAACCCCGACGGGCACCTTCTGTGGACCCAGCAACAGACAGCCCGTTGGCGGCCTGCCCCCCGCAGATTCGACTGCGGCCCCTGTCTGGATCCGATGCCTGGGGCAAGCCGAGAAGGCTTTCTTCTCCCTACCGGGGCCTGCACCCCGGGGACCAGGCACACGCCTGTTCAAGGCAGAGAGGCATTTGTGAGCAGCCGTTCGCTGCCTCCTGCTGGGGAAGAAGTGACAGTGGGGACAGAATTACTCGTCTGTGGATGACACGCAGCTCTCCCTGTCTACCCCTGGGCCTAACCACTTCAGGTCTGTGTAGCCCTCCCGCCTACAAGATGTGAGTCTTAAAAGGCAGCTTCGGGCCTGCTCTCCCCCTCACACTGGGCACTGGCTTTCGGCACAACTGAGTCAGAGTGGGGCGCCTCAGGGCCCTGTCATCTCGCTCTACCTTTCCCTCATGAAGAAATCCTGGTTCAGCCCGGCCACCTCCTTCCTCTGCGCCTGCCCTGCTGTCCCCACGTGGCCTGACCGTTCTTTATTCACCCTCCGTGGCTCATGCCTGAGCCCACGGGATTCCTGCCATGTCCCCGCAGAGACATCGTCCCATAGACTAGCTCCTCTGGCCGGGGGGTCTATGAAGCACGGATGTGGCACGGGGCTCCCACCCTGGGCACACTAAGGGGGCTGGAGAATTCTTTGCTGGGGGCGGCCCTGTGCACTCTGGGATGTTTGCAGCATCCCTGGCCTCCACTCACCGGATGCCAGGAGCACGCTCCAGTTGTGACAGTGAAAATCTCTCCAGAATGGACCCATTTCTCCCAGGGGGGATGGGCAGAGGGACAAAATTGCCCCAGTCGAGAGCCATCGATGTAGCCTAAGAGGTCCAGCCAGTATGATGAGCAGCCTGAGCTCCGGACCTTGTTCTGCTGTCAGCCTTGGACAAACAACTGTCCTCTCTTGGCCCCAATTTTACCGCATAAAAAATTGGAGGGGTTGAATGGGGTCTTCTATCTGCCTCTGATTCTCTGGTGCTGCTTAGAACCAATGGTTCCAAAGTGGGGACAAGCTTGTGACTCAGGAAACTGGATCAGAAAGGAAGGAATCCAGTGATCGAGTGGTCATACAGAAACAAGGGGGTGAATGGACCAACAGGTTATGTGGGCAACCCTGGTGCCTTGGGCCTCTCCATGTTTCTCCCTTTCCTCCACAAACCTCTTTCTCTCCAACCTAAGGAAAACCTACCCTGGGGGGAAAAAAAAAAAAAAAAAGTATCTGCTATCAGTCATTTACACTCTAGTATGATTTAGCCCTACCTCTACTATCTTCACAGAACCAAGCTATGGGCCTGGTTGGAGCCACCTCATGACTAACTAGAAGAGCTGTAGGATGTGTTGGGGAAAGGCAGGACAAAAGAGCTATTCTGCCCACTTGGGTCAAAACGGTGGTTTCAATTTCATAACATCATGTGATGAGGTGAACTTCCGGGTGCCCTGTGTTATAGTCCGTTTCAACAGCTGCCACGGGTTGGGGGGGGACAGTCTCAGTCAAGTGCTGGGGTTGGGAGGAGTTATGTGGCTCAGAGGAATTGCGATAAAGAGCTGGGTCCAGCAGGGACCCCCACAAATCAGGCACCGGGCAGCTAGGCCCTCTAGGCTTCGTGACCATGTCTCCTGCCAGCACCTGGCAAACACCAGCTCGTGTGGCGCTGCACGATGCACCAAGGCCGGAACATTCTCAGTTGGCAACCACCGTCCTGACCCATGTGTCCCAAAGGCAGGATTTCCGGTTGTTTGTGGGGGTGGATTATCCCAGAATCAGCTCTGCTTCAGCTTTTAATTGGGAGGTAGGATGGCTGTTCCTGAGTGGGGGGGAGCATACACCTGTTTCGTTCTGCAGAGTGGGTGGCATGTGGGCATGGGGAAGATCTGGGTCCCAGCACAGCTCAGCCCCCATGGCAGGTGCAGGGTGGCTCTGGCCTTCTCTGGCCTTCAGTCTCCTCCTCGGTAGGACGTATGGACTAAATGATCCCCCAGGCCCTCCAGCTCTGTGAGCCCATGATTAATAAAACTCAGACACACCATCTGCTCACTCTGACATTTAAGAAACAGAACGGGTTTCCAAAGAGAAAGCTGCCCGGTGCAACTTGCTTCTCCTCCTTCGCCTGCTGATCTAGTGTGGGTTCACACCCTCCCCACATCCCAGCCCTGACTTGGAAAATCCCAACATGCACACACCCAACACACACAGAGCTGTCTCCCCTACAGCACCCCCGAGGTCAAACACGGAGGAGCTAGCTGGTGACAGAGGCCTGCCCTGGTGAAACTCTGAGCCAACCCCCTTCTGGGATCTGCACCCTCTATGGGGCCTTCTCTGGCCCCAGAGCCAGGCATACATCTCGCCAACATGTCCCCAAACTTCACAACTGTTACCACTGACTCATCTAGCCCACGTGTTCAGCTCCTCCTCGGTGTCGGGGAATGAGAACTGCTGCCCCCTTTACAAAGGGGGGAACGGAGCTTGAAAAGTGAAGGGTCAGGCTCAAGGTCACACAAATGACAAGCAGCACGGCAGGGATGCCATCCTGATCCAAAGTGATAAAGAAACAGGGTCTCGGGACCACTCTGTGGACACACCGGACCATGGACCCTCTGTGCATGCCAGTGGCCCAGGAGAAGAGAAGGCAGTGGGGGGGGGGGCATTCTGGGCAGGTGAGACCCTCCCCCTCCAGCCAAACTCCAGAAGTGGTTTTAACTTAGCCCAAGAGCTGAGCAGGGGCAGCAGGGGTGTGGTCAGACGTGGTGCCTGAGGGGCAGCCAGGTGTCCAGATGGGTCTGCTCTGCAGCTTCTGCCAACTGCCCAGGTTCTAGCCCTGGCTGGGCCCCACACAGGAAAGCCCTGGGGACGCCCCTGGCCAGGGATCCCTGTTGGCTGAATCTCGGTAGACCCCCACTCAAGCTGCCCTTTTGCTGCTCTCAGTCCTCATGGGGCCCCTGGGGGTCCACCGGTCTTCAGACTCTCTCTCCGCCGCTCTCCTCCTGAACACTGGATTTGGCTGCCCGTTCCTGCCCTGACCAGTGTGGACACCTGCCACTCCCTGCCACGCTCCATGCTGAGCACAACTCTGGGCACTCCTCTGGTGCTCTGTCCACTGTCCCCACCCCCTCCGCAAGGCTTCCCTGAACCACCCAACTTGGAGAAGTGGCCTGGACTTCCTGTTTCTCATAATGACCCATAAAACCAACCCAAGAAGCTGGATAAAAATAGCCCCCCAGTTTCTTAAAAGCACCAAACTGCTGACAAGACGATAAGGCATCACCAGGCCAGAGGGACAGGGAAACTGGAACCCGGAGCTGACCTGCCACAGAGGCCACGTTGGCCCCGAGGGCATCTACAAATCCTGCAAAGTTTGAACGTCCGTTTTTACGGCCTTAAAGATCAAGGGGACAGAAAGCAAAGCCTGGGGCCTCTGCACAAGTTGGAGCACTACTAGGAGATCCTCCCCATAACAAGCAGGCCCCCAGAGAACTACCCACTCAGGGTAAGAGTAAAGGGGAAGCTGGCTAGGCCTCGTGCAGAAGTGTAGCTGGGCTGCGGCTACTGGGGCTGCCCGGGGGGGGTCATCAAACCCTGACCTGGAGTAAGGACGTTCCAAAGCAGGAGTGTCTCTGGGCATCTGCCAGGGACAAATACAAGTCCTCCTAAAGGAAAGCACCTTCATCCAACTCAGGCTCCCAAATTATACCCGCAGTTTCTTTTCTTTCTCTCTCTTTTTTTTTTTTTCAAATATGATGGCCAGGATATAGTTGAAGACAACCAGGCACAAAAGAAATCCACACTTCCTGGTTGCAAGTCAGCGGAAAGAACAGCCGAAACAAGCAGGTCTGCCGTCACACCAGAGGCTGTGAGTCTAGAAACCTCTGTCGTTCTGCTGTTGGCATAAAGAAATAAAAAGACAAGCCTGATGGGATCTGCGGGGAACTGGAGGCCAGAACCGGAGAAGTGCCATGGTCTAACGTCATCCCAGAATGTGGGCTCCCCGAGGGCTCTGCCTGCTCACTCCCCCTCCCCTAGAACCACGCCCGGCTCACAACGGGAGCTCAATTGATGGCTGTGGACTCATTAAACATCCACGCTGGACTTGAGAGCTTTGGGGGTGAAGGGGCGGCAAACAGTCTGTTCCAGGTGAGCCTGGTGAATCATTCCATTCCGCCAGCAGACAGGCGGAGGAGGTGATTAACCCCATGTTTCCCTTCTGTGTGACATTTCTGTGTGAAGGCAGGTGCTAATGATAAAACAAACCCAGCCACAGAGCGGCCTGTACAGTGGAAAAAACAGCCCAGAGGTGTAATGGTTGCTGCAAAAAGCCGAATCCTTCAGGCCCGACCCAGCACCCCCTACCGCTATAATTTGGAGTTATCCGTTCTTTATTACAACTCGCGGCCTTGGCTCCCAAAGCATCTACCAGGGATTCTTTCTGTGGGGGCAATTTTGGTGCCTGCAATTAGCTGAACAGGCATCTTTTGTCCCTGCTGAAGCACTCAATTGCAGGTGTAATTAGGTCCCCTCACCCCTGAAATCTGCAGAGAGCCGCCCGCCTTGACTAACTGCACCCACAATTAAGTGCTTACGGGCATGCGGCTGGAGCCGGCAAACATGTGCACGCGGCTAATAGCGGGGGCACCGAGCAGGCTTTCAAAAATAGACACTGTGTTGGAGAAATCCAGCCTTTTTGCATTTGTTGTTCAAACGGCTCTGTCCAGCTGGGAATAATGAGGAAAGACAAACACGCCAATTAGGCTAGGTCCATACATAAATAAACTGCACAGCTCCTTAATTAAGCCACTTACGGGAGTGGGCAAGGCTGCAAGGAGAAGGGGGAAGGAGGGCGGCAGCCCCGTGGGCAGCATGGCATTGGGGGTGCCCGCCTCATGGAGGCCCTCAGGCCCCCCCTGGATCGGGCTGTCGGCTGCCTGGGCGGGGGCTGGGGGAGCACAGGTGGGAGTGGGCAGGAGGGAGGCTGGCTGTGGGAAGGCGGAAAAGGTGGCTTGAATCCTGCACCCAGAGGACGGCAGTGTCAGAGGAGAGCCCGTTCCCACAAGCTGGCTCTGCCTGGCGGAGGACCTCTTCCCTGAAAACCTCCACATCTGTTCTTTCCTCCTCCGCCTCCGCCTCGCTGGGGCCTCAGAAGGGTGGCGGAGCCCCAGATCAAACCACCTGCCTGCTTCCTAGGTCGGCTCCCTTAAGGTGCCTTTAGCTGAGACCCTAGGGCCCTGCCAAGCCTCCCCGCTGCATGCTACCCCCACACAAGGTGCACACACAGTTCAACAACAAAGGACACATGTAGCCGGGGAGGGGCCCGGGGGTGCCAGGGGATGCGTGCCTGCCAGCAATGGCAGGCAGCTCTGCCCCCCTTCCTGCCACATCCACTTTCTGAACTCCCTGCCATGTTGCTGTATTGTTTTGGAACAATAAAACCAAGCAGATTATACGCACTGTAATCAGACAAGGGACCCCTGAGTAGAGCCCCTGAAAGCTGTTTGCCTTTTGCAGAGCACAGCAGTCCCGGCTGAAAGCAAAGGGCAAAGGCAATATTTAGATAATTAAAAACCCATTGCTGATGGGCCAGCCAGGTGACCGCAGGCGGCTTCAGGGTGGACCGGCGATGGCTCAGAATGGCCGCCGTGCCTTCTTTCGTCCCCTTCCAGCCACGATTCAGGGAGGCAGACAGGTGACCACTGGGAAATTCTGCCCAGACAGGAATCAGCCTCAAGCCCAGGATTCGGGTTCCATGGTCCCTATAAGACTTAGAGGACACGACCCTGGCCCTGCCTTCCCTGGCCCTCTGCCTTCCCTCTATTCAAGCGGCACCAGCCTCCCAACCCCGTTCCTGCCTCAGGGTCTTTGCACGGGCTGTGCCCTCTGCCTGGGACGCTCTTCCCCTAGCTATCCACAAGGCTCCCTCCATCCCTCCCTCTGTTCAGGTCTGCTCTCAGACTTTGCCCTCTCAAAAGGAGCTTCACAGCCTCCCCCGTTGCCCCATCCCCTCACTCTTCTGGGAGGTTTCGGTACCACTTCATCCCTGAGTTTACACCTAACAGTTTTGTCATCTTGTCTTTCTCTCTGGGACTTCACCAGGCTTCTTCACCACTGCTCAGGGGTCCCTAGCAAGGTGCCTGGCACACAGTGGGGTCTCGGTCCCTAATAAGCAAATGGAACAAAGCGACCCGGGGCACTGCCTCGGAACAGGGGCTCGGCTAGAACCTGGACTGGGACTGGGGCTCTGGAAACTTCTGTGGAGTGCGGGTCCCTGCTCCGTGGGAGCTGGAGCTGGAAGGCCTCCCGGGCCGCAGCCCTGCCCGAGCGCTCAGGCCCTGGGCAGCCCCGGGCAGCAAGGGTGACCACAAGTCAGTCTGGCTGTGCGGCCCTGTGTCTCTTCCTTTAGCCTTTGAATTTTTTAAAGTTTGACTTTGTGCCAAGAATCACTGAGCTCCCGGGAGCGGAGCCTCACTCCTCTGTCTGACCCTCTTCCTGCCCCCCTGCCCGAGCAGACGCCTGTGAAAATCAAAATCAAGACCGGCTCCTCTTTACAACGGCCGGACCTGGATTATCTGCTGTCGGGGGGCGGGGAGCAGCAGGAACACGAACCCCTGCAGTGCACAGATAACCCGAAGCCCCAATTTTAGGGCCTGTGACAGTCATCTGCCTCTGGATCAAGCGTTGCCTGGAGCTGCTTGCCTTTCATCCCCCCCTCCCTCCCGACCTTGGGGACTTCCTTCCTGGCCCCACCTGTTGGGCACGCTGTCTCAGACCTTTTGCCTCTCCCTTCTCCAAACCCCTGCAGCATGTCCCACGCACAGTGCAATCCGTCCCTTGTCCCTCGCCAGCCCCAGGCCATGCCAGGGGTTGAGTTTCTAGAGCCTTCCCCCGTTGGGGCCAATGAGCAGTCCCAGCTCTGTCTGCCTCTCCTCGGACCCCCACCCTCCCCACACTCCCACTCAAGCCCTGCTTCCCCAGCCGCTTCGGGGTCGTGTCCTGGATGCAGGGAACAGGCAAGGCAGCCATTCCGGCCCAGGCAGTGCCCCACCCCCAGGGGTAGGAGCCCAGGGGCTGCACAGCCTATGTTCCGACCCACCTGCCACCTGTGGCCCATGACCTTTCTGTACCTCAGATTCCTCCCAGCAGTAAGTGTGGATGAAGGACCTGTGACCTGGAAAGTGCAGAACCTTCTGGGCCCCCAGGGAGGCTCGCACATTCCACTACCTGAGACGTATGGCTAATGTCCCCGTCACAGACAGGTTGGTCCCTGCCTGCAGTTGACACCAAGGGAGGGGACTGAGGAGGCAGATGCCTTGGAGACCCGTCCCAGTGTGGCCCGGGGTTTGCGAATGGCCCCGCCTCTTCCACTCTCTGCATACAACCAAGAATGGCCCTACTTCTCCTTTTCCGAAGAAGCCCTGATCCAAACCTGAGTGTCAGTCCACTTCCCTAGAGGAAACAAGCCCGTGAGGCCCCACAGAGAACTCAGAACTTCCTGGCCTTTAGCCAAACCCACAGAAGCTTGGCTGGTGACCTGGCCCGTCCCGCTAAGCCTCACACAGTTAGCCAGGCCTCCCTCCTTGGGACACTTCTCCCGTAGATGTCCTCCCCAGGTTCTCCCCGGACCTCTCTTTCATGGCCCTTGGGGTCTGCATTGTCACACGGCATCTTGCATTTGGGAATCCCAAAGCCCAGGCCCAGGGCCTGCATACAGCAGGTGCTCAGCACATGCACATCAGAAGACCATATGAAGCAGAGGCAGGGCTGGGCCCAGGGCCACATCTGAGGGCATCTAGAAAGCTGATCCTTCAGGCACAACCTCCAAGCAGAGTTGGGGTAGGGGTGAACATACTGTTCCCAAGGGAACCTGGGCGAGGGGCTGATTTGTTGTTGCCTCAAGGCCCCGACCTGGGGGCTGGGATCTGGACCACATGCAGCTCCAGATGAGCAAGGGGCCCACCCACTTCTGCTTTGAGAGTGTCGTCCCTAACCACCGGCCAGCCTTCCTCTTATCTGCAAACCGTCAAGCCCAGAGGGCTGTGGGCGGCTTTGTTTTTTCATTCTTCCCTCCAGGGAGCCCTGATAAGGAGGCCAACCTTTGCCCTCTGCCGCTTCTCCTCCGTGGCCTGGAAAAGCTTCCCCATTAACGGAGGGATGGACCTGGGGCTTCCAGATGATCATTCCACTCAGGGCAGCCTAGGCGGAGGGAGAAGGAAGCCCCCCGGACAGGACAGAGGTCCCCCAGGTGACCTTGCTGGGGCCCCAGGCTGTAGGAGGCAAAGACGGAGGGTGGCCCCCAGAAGCCTCCAGGGCAGTCTCGGTGGGTGGTCTGAGTGCGGGAGCCCCTGGGGCGCGGCCCACATCTCACTCCCCTCCGCTTCCAGCACAGCCAGTGCGGCGCAGAGGGGCGGGCTGTGCACACATCGGCTGGGAGAAACGCAGCACCTGACTCCTCACTCCCAGCACAGCCCCGAGCGCCTGTCCATCGGCAAGAGAACAGTCCGCCCCTGTGCTGAATCCACAGAGGAAGATCAGGCAGCAAACAGAGCAAACTATGGGCACACACGGCAGCCTGGACAAACATCTCGGACGGCAGGTGGAGCAGAGGCGGCCAAACAGAAGGGCACGCGGCTCCATGTACACGAGCCCCCCGAGCCAGCGGCAACCCCCGCCCCCCAGGGGACACCCAGGAGCGCGGCCTGGACCAGAAAGGCATGCGCGCAGGCTCGCAGCAGCATGACCCACAGCGTCCGGAGCGTGGACGCCACCCAGCTGTGCGTCACGGAGGCAGGGACGCACGACGCGCTGTTCTTTAACCTTCAGGGAATGAAGCCCGGGCGCGCCAGGACACAGGTGACCCCCAAGAACGTTATGATCCGCCAGGAGGCCAGTCACAAAAGGACAAGTCCTGTAGGACCCACTCGCAGGACATCCTGCAGCGATCCGACGCGCAGAGACGGAGCTGCTGGGGATGGAGTTCCGGTGTGGGACGATGGAAACGTTCTGGAGGGGGAGGGTGGCGACAGCAGCTGGACACCGAAAATGTACTCAATGCCCCTGAATCGAACGCTTAGAAATGGTTAAGATGCGAGATTTTGTTTTCTGTATTTTACCACGATTTGAAAGGAAGAACATAACGCTGAGTGGAGGAAAGCCACTGGTGGTCACCCGGCAGGGGTGGAGACGGGGAAGACACACCTGGGACGGAACCTTCCAGAATGACAGCAACGTGATGCCCGAGGGCTGGGGTGGTGGGTACACAGATGGACACCTGTGTCAGAAGCCAATGAGCAGAACTCTTCAAATGGCTGTACTGTGGGGCGCCTGGGTGGCTCAGTTGGTTAAGTGTCTGCTAAGCGTCTACCTTGGGCTCAGGTCATGATCCTGGGGTCATGGGATCGAGTCACGCATCAGGTTCCCTGCTCAGCGGGGAGCCTGCTTCTCCCTCTCCCTCTGCTCCTTCCCATTGCTCATTCTCTCTCTCTCCAATAGAGAAAATCTTTTTTAAAAAATTAGAAGAACAGAGTTCTGGCATATTCTCGGGTTGCTGTGTCCCCTGCTTTGCAGGACAGGGGCCAAGGCAGTCTGTGCAAGGGCTGGCTTAGGGGCACATGGGGAACGTTTTGGGGGGAATCGCCAGCCCCTGAAGTCTGTTGATGATAACCACAAACCTCAAGGCCACGGGCGCATAACTTGCAGGGGAGACCAGTCTTACGCCACACACCCCTTCTGTCTCTGTCACACACGTATAAGAACAGATGTGACCCCCCCCCCAAATATCCATGTCCGCAGGTGCAGCAGAATTCTCAAGGGAGTGCAGAGTCCCAGACTAGAGGGATGGATGCACCCTACCTTCCCTGGGGGGCTCAGCCTCTGCCTAGGGTTGAAGCTGGAAGCAGAGCTGGGGAGGGGGCCGTCCCAGACAGTATATGTTGGGGGGGGGGCCCAGCTTCCAAGAGTCAGGGCGGGGCAGTGGTCACTCATGAGGGGTCTGGAGCGAGAGTACCAGGTTAAATCCTGCTCTACCACTGTTTAGCTATGTGGCCTTGGGCACATTCCTCCCTGCCTCAGTATCCCCATATGTAAAGTGGGGATGACACGCCCTGCGGGGTGGCTGCAAGAAGGAAGAGCTAACACACGAGGCCTTGAGAGCGAACCAGGCGCTCTCCACTGGCTGTCACTTTCTCTGGACACCACCTCCG
This sequence comes from Phoca vitulina, assembly GCF_004348235.1. NCBI lineage: Eukaryota > Metazoa > Chordata > Mammalia > Carnivora > Phocidae > Phoca > Phoca vitulina. The sequence goes on from NW_022589759.1 coordinate 3,489,917, forward strand.
GCCTCTGCCCACCCCCACTCTGGCCACTTCTCCCCGGGGCTCCATGTGCGACGGGCAGAGTCTGCCAACCTCTCTGCAGCCCAAGTTCATGTCCACGGGCGGGTCTGTGTTTATCCTTAAGTCGTCCTTTTCCTGCCCTGGGCCTAGCACCTGGCCCCTCCCTGGCCCATTGTCTCAGGACCCGGGGCCATCCGGTCCATCCTGGGGGAGCCCCCCACCCCCATTTCCTTACAACAGCTCGGACTCCAAGTCCCTGACCCAGCCCTTGGCCGAATAAACACAAGTGCACACAAAAGACATCCCGGCAAGGCTGTGAGGGGCAGCAGGAGGGCGGAAGGGGCAGGCGGGGACACAGCTCCCAGGGCTTTCTGCTAAAGACGCCAGGAGCGCTGTCCTCATGTTCAGGGTGTCTCCACCCCACCAGCCGTCGGGTCCTGGGGGAGTTGGAGCCCACCCAGAATGGGTCTTTTAGCAGAGGTCCTCCCTCTCTCCCACCCAAACCCACGCAAAGGCCTCGGCCGTCCCCTTCGTGCCGACTGCTCTGTTCCCTGACCGGCCGGGATCAGTCTGCGCTCATCTGTCCGTGCGAGCAGGGGTCTGTCCCCTTAGGAGGGGGCAGGGCACAGACCACTGCTGAAGCATCACAGCTCCCCAGCTGCAGCCCCCGGACAACTCACCCCTGCAGGCAGGCAGCGGACGGCACACCTGACGCTCTCTGCCCCGGGACTGCGAGGACAACGGAGGGGTGTCCCCACCACCTGTTAGGGGTTCCCAGCAAGGCTGAGCTCCAGCTGCCCACACCGGGCTCAGGGACGCCTGCTCGATCAGCTCCTTCTGCTCCCATTTTCTGTCCTCACCCGTGTCTCCTGGGATCACCTCCCAAATAAAACCCCTGCAACCCAAGTTCTCACTCTGGGCAACAAAACCCTCTAGCCAGAGGCCAACGTGGGGGGTCATCCAGGGTGACAAAGCCCACAGCGCCCAGGGATGGTTCCTGCCCTGCAGACAGGGCAGTGGGCTGGGGTCTCAGCCTGGGACAGAGGACAGGAAAATCATCATCACTGCTTGGACCTCAAAGCTTCTCCCTGCCTCTGACGAGTCTGGATTTTCTCTCCCTAGTTAGACCCCACTATCTCCAAAAGAATGGCCGCCGTGGTGGCTGTAATTGTCTCCTCGGTGTTCGATCCATTAACAGGAACTCAGATCCACTGGCTGGCTGCTTGCTGAGGCTTCAGGTAGCAATTTTCCATTTGTGTTTCAAATTTTAATGAATGTGCCTGTCCCCTGGGCCCACAACATGGGGCTATAATCCTCACAGAGCGGGTCGCAGGCGTGCCACCCAAGGCTGGGGCCCCAAAGGGATTTCTAAGAGGGCTTGATTTCTCCAGGGAACAGCTCCGACAAAAAATGGTCCTCGAGGCAGCCTCCCCGGCCCCCACCACCCCTCCCAGCTGGCTCAGTGTCGAGCAGGCTGCAAATCGTAAGATGATTATTTCTTTCCGACATCCCCAAAGTATCCTATATCCCAAGATGGAGAGTAAAGTTCAGCTCTGATAAGATTGCATCACCGGGGAGGAGATACATTCTCACCCCTGCTCCCTCTGCCTCTGGCTAACATAATTCCTTTCTGATCTTACCCAGGGCATCCAGTCAGGCTGGGAGGCAAACGGGATAATCCATTTTAGAGAGATTGATCAATATCGCTCGGAGCCTTTTAATGGTTCCACAGGCTTCAAGGAGCCCAGGCAGACAGCTGAGCTGGAAACTGGGGGGCCAGGGGTGACAGGAGGGCAGGCACAACTCGCAGAGATTTCCTGACAAGCCTCTCATTTCCTACCAAACTTGAAGAGCTGGTTCCAATCTGGGCAGACAGGCCAGATGCATGTGGGCAGGTTGTGCACTGCACAAGAGGCTGGGCCAAGGGGACTGGCAGGCTGAAGCCTACAGGATCCTGCATTCATGACACTGGTGTCTGGAGCAAACAGAAGGACACATGCCCCTCCTGGCACAAGCAGGGGCAGTTCCCACCAACAGGTGCCCAAGCAGGAATGCAGACCCAGTGTGAACAGAGCTTCAGACTTTTTAAAGAGAAGCTAAAAATCTGGGATTAAAAAAAAAAAAAACAACTCCTGGTTTTTTTAAGTATTGGCAATACATTAAAAAAAATAAATAAAACACTGTGTGGGAACCAAGTAAAACATAGCTGCAGGCCAGATAGTGAGCCATCCCAGGTCTTCCACCAGCCCCAACCAGGAGGCTCTGCTCCTCCTCCTGGACTTCCTACCCACCTGCCACTGAGCCGCCCACACACGCTGGCTCATGCTGCTTCTCCACTGAAAGTCTCCCAACAGCCCGATCCCCTTTGCTTTCACACCCCCAACACGATCCACCGCCCGTCTGCCTCTTTAAAACGCATCTGAACTCCGTCTCACCGAGACCTCACTCGCCTGGACTGGTGCAGTACCTTCTCCCTGGCCTCCTGTTGCCCCCCTGCGCCCCCTGCAGTCTATCCTTGGTACAGCAGCCCGAGGAGGCCTGTTACACCAAAAAGGGATGCTGGTGCCGATGCACAGAACCATCCACCTGTGCACTCTGAGCGCGCTCCTCCCTCTGTCCTCCGTGGAGGGTCCTGACTCTCCGGACGGGCTCCCTTCAGTTCGGTCCTTTCTGCTGCCCTCCCCACGACAGGGGCAGCCCTTCCCCATGACTGTCAGCCAGAGGGGCTGGCCTTAGCAGCCTCCGCCGCCCTCCACGTGGCGCAGAGGCCAGGGGGCCGGGCAGGGGGAGGCGGAGAGGGGTAGGAGGTGGGGGCAGACAGCTCCTCCGAAGAGCCGCGTGGCCTCCGTGCTGCCTGCTGGAAGGGACTCCGACGGCTCCGGGGAGGCAGGCGAGGCGCGGGTCAGGGCCTCAGCCAGGGCGTCCGGGAGAGGGCCCCACGGAGGCGGGAGCGGGCCAGCCGCACCCCTCCCCAAATCCCTGCGCCACCGACAGTATTTTTCTAACACTGTTTTGGCACGTCTGCTGTGAAGGTAATTTAACATCCACATTGCTGCTACTTAATTAAATAGATGAACTCATTCTACATTTACAAGTCTTAATTCATCCTGAACAAAATTGGCCATGCTTAGTTCTTTATACTCTAGCAGCTCCCTGGAACAAATGGGGGCCTTTCCGAGTTAACGGCGGGGACAGGTTAAAAGCTAATTATCAGCTCTGGTCGCCCGTGTGAGAGAGAGCGGACGTCTTTATCCATCATCAGATTGAGCCGAGGGGCCACCGAGTTGCATCTTCCCCAGCCAGGGGGCGACCAGGGCCAGCAGCCCCCGACCCCAAGGCTCCCTGGGCCTCCCATCTCAGTGACAGGTGAGTGGGCTCCTCCCCATCCCCGCGGGCTTCCGACCCCAGCTGGGGGGGGCTCTTCCTGTCCCATCTGCCAAGCCTCTCTCCTGGGGAGCCTCTGGCCCCCACGCTGCTCCCATCTCCCGCCCCACAAGCCTGGCCAAGGGCACCACTCCACGGGGCTCCTGCCGGCCTGACCTGGCCGCTGACACGTGTGTTTGCCTGTCCCTGCGGCCACATGTGGACTGAGAACGGGGGCTGTGAGCAAGGGGCACGGCGGGGGCTGCCCGGGGAGTCCCTGTCTCGCGGGGTCAGGGCGAGCGCTCCCCAAGCCGACCCCTGGATTATAACAGGTGCTCAGTAAACGTGCTGTGTTGGCACGGCTCCTCGCTTGGTGCTGGGCCCAGGGTGCGGGGCGCACGGAAGTCTCGCTGGCAAACTGGAAGTCAGGGTGCCGGCAGCCCTGACCAGTGCGGGGAGTGCGACATGGGGGTCCCATCTCAAAGCAACTCGACCTGGTTGGGACTATCCACGCAGGCCCTGGAGCCGGGGTCTGGGGGACGGCTAAAGTCCCATCTTGGGACCCCAGGGGGAGACATCTGGCAAATCACCACCCTTGTCGCTGCCGGCAGAGTCAACCAGGCGAACCTGAGGCTGCCGATGGGTATCCTGGAGGGACCTCCTTTGCTTCTGGCCACACGCAGGCCCTGGGCTGCAGACGGAGAGATTCACCTAGGGGTGGCATGGCACCCCCCGAGGCCTGGGGCTGTTCTAAGTGCTTCCAGGTACTTAGGCCTGAAAGCCTCACTGCAGGCCTGTGCAGGTAGGAACTTCCTACCCTCATTTGACAGGACAAGACTGAGCCCAGAGAGGTTAAGTCGCTGGCTCAGGGTCACACAGCCAGCGACTGTGGAGAGGAGATCTGAACCCAAATACCTGGGGCGCAGTCCATAGGCTAACCACAAACCGCGCTCCCTCTCACAGAACAAAAGGAACCCCCAGAGGGGCGTGACTGTGTCCGGGCTCGGTCTGGAACTCTGAGTCTCACGTATGTGGGCAATGCCCCTCACACCACAAGGAGCTGACCCCCCAAAAGAAAGCTGGCTGACCTACTGGGGTGCTAGGGTGGCTCAGTCGTTGAGCGTCTGCCTTCGGCTCAGGTCATGGTCCCAGGGTCCTGGGATTGAGCCCCGCATCGGGCTCCCTGCTCAGTGGGGAGCCTGCTTCTCCCTCTCCCACTGCCCCTGCTTGCGTCCCCTCTCTCGCTGTGTCTCTCTGTCAAATGAATAAAATCTTTAAAAAAAGAGAAAGAAAGCTGGCTGACCTATCGAGGGCACCGTGCACGGGGCAGGAGGGGGCCAAACCACGAAACGAGGAAGTCTGGCTGCCTCCGTCCTCCTCAGCCCCCAGGATCCTGCTGAGCCGGGCACACAGTAGGCGTTCCTACAGAGCTTCCTAGCTGAGCTGGTTGCCCCCCGCCCCCTGCTCCTTTCCGGCCTCTGCCAGTGGAGGCTTGTGAGCAGGACAGAGGAGCTAATCCCAGTGGAGGGGCTCTCTGCGCCCCCAAAGCAGTCCTCCCACCAGCCTGGGTGGAGACAAGTGGGACCGAGGGGTCCAGCTGTGGGCAGGTGTGCCTTGTGTGGCCAAATGGCTGCCCCAGGCCGAATAAGGCCACCACATTGCCCGAAGGCTGCTGCCCAGCCCACCGGCCCGGGGCTCCACACCAAGGCCTGGAGGCAGGAAAATGCGGCGGGCCAGTGGGCCTTGGTGATGCAACCCCCAGGGCCGGTTGCAGCAGAACTGGTCACCCTGGGGAGATGGCTGTTTGTTGGGAGAGGGGGAGCTGGTGGGGGGGGGCCCACTCATTAGCTTTAATCCTGCTGTGGAGTCACTAAGGGCTGCCTCCACAGCCTCAGGGGGTGGTGGGGGAGCCCAGAAATGCACAGATGAGGCTTCAGCTGCCCTGGATGAGCCCTGTGGGCTGGCTGCCTCAGTTTCCCCAGTGTGTAAACGTCCTGTCCCGCCCTGCCTCCCGTGCACACAGGATGTCATGAGGCCATCGGAAGCTGGCTGGCCCCTCTGTCCTCTTCTGGTAATCACAGGCCTGGCCCCAGCTTCCCAGCCAGGGGATATGGGCAGGTTGGAACAATCCCCAGCTTCCTGGGCCCCGTGAGCAGGCCCAGGCACGCCCCGCCCTGGTCTCTTGGCCTCAGCCACGGCTGCCAGTCCCACTGCCGTACACATCTACGTCCAGTCCTCCTGCCCAGGGCGTGAGGCTGTCTCAAACAGGGGCCCCAGGAGGCCTCAGCACCCTTTGGGGCCTCCTCCCGGGAGCAAGGCCCCAACTATCAACCCCACTATAACTGTGGCCATGCTAGCTTTTATGAGCGCCTCCAGTTTGCCGGAAGCATCTTTATCTCCATGCCACCTTGCTCTGGGCTTCACAAGCCGCTCCGATTTCTGGATGAGCAAACAGAAGCCCAGAGAGGCTGAGTTCCTTTCCCAAAGCCACAAAGCCATCAAGAGACACTACTGCTATGGGATCCCAGGGGGATCTGGCGTCGCGGCCTGAGCTCTAACCACACTCCCCTCCCCCATCACCTCCTGAGCTGACGTCCAAGGAGCAAAGACCCACCGGCCCACGCTCCTGCCAACCAGAGAGGGCAGCCTCCCTGCAGACCATGGTGGCATCAGAGAGCGGGAGGCTCAGAAATGTGGGTGCCTCACCTCACCCGGAACAGGGGCAGGCTGTGGTAGGAAACCAGGAGGGCGAGGGATTTCTGGTGGGGCCCCCACTGTGGGCACTGAGGTGTGGGGGAAAGAGTATCACCCCCAAAAAGTTCCAGCCTCCATCCTAGGGAGAAACTGAGAGAGAGACTGAGTCAGCAGCCTGGCTCCCCACGCTGGGCTCCGTCCGGGGCTGTTTACACCCCGCATCTGGTCCTGGAGACCACTCACCTGCATACTTGTCTCCCCAGCGGTGAACAGCTGGGTGGGGAGGGGACAAGCCTCTTCCCTGGGAGGAGGACGACACAGAGTCGGGACCTTTGGAATTCTCCATTCTCCCAGGGTCCAGGGAGCCTTCGTGGGGTGACACCCAGAACCCACGGAAAGTTCTCGGGCACAGACGGCTAAGAGTGAGGGGCTCCATCCATTGGCCTGTTTCCTCCCTCTGCAACTGGCAGCTCCCGGGGTCCCCCAGCCCTGCCTCCTTCAGTCCCTAGAGACTCGCCCCACCAGCTGCCCCGACCCAGAGCCTCTTTCATCAGTCAGCCAACAAATATTTACCCAGCACCTTCCTGAGTGTGCAGAGGTCAGGAACGACATTTCAACAAAAGCAGAAGACAGAGCTATGGCAGAGAGCTGGGCGCACGCGTACACACGTGCACACACACATCTGGTCCGTGGGGGGTGCACCGACCCTTCTCCGTTCCTAGCTGAGCGCCCTTGGGCAAGTCAGGTGCCCTGGTGCCTCAGTTTCCCCGTCTGTAGGATGAAAGTAATCGCCCACCCCGCTGTGACTGGTAAATGAGCTCGCACACTCAGCACCCGCCCAGAGCAATGCCCCAGGGCCCATGCGGCCACACTGGGAGCACAATGACGGGGACAGAGGAAGCCAGGAGGGGAGGGCGTGGCACTGACCGAGGATGCAAGGTGGGCAGGGCCTGGCCGGGCATGGAGGGGAGGCAGGGGCTGCACCCTCGGGGGTGCTGGGATTCGGGTAGGCCTTGGGCAGGGCTCATCTTTTATACCGCCCTGACCCCGTCCTGACCACAGACCTCAGGCGGGCGTGGGGGAGGGCACCCCCATCATGTTCTCTTTCGCGGCCGACCTTCACGGTGGGAGAGAGACAAGAGGGCTCATGCAGGAGCCAGCTCCTGGCCAATGCCACAATTCATCCGGGGCCTGCAGGAGGCGGCGGGAAGATGCTCCTTCATAAAGCGGGGCGTGGGGGGCTGATGGCTGCCTGATGAGACCCTTACAGCCGTGCGCCTCCCTCAGGGTTCAGGCAGACCTAGTTGCAAACGGGGAAGCAGGCCTGGGGAGGGGGAGTCCGCTCGGCTGGCAGTGCCCGGCCTGGCTCCACATGCCCCCTTCCGGTGAGGGCTCCTGGGATTTCGAGGAGTCCCTGGAGAGGTTCCACAGGAAGGCAGCCAAGGGGCCCGCTCCTCCACCACGGTCGCTAGCGAGGAGATCCCACTGGCTTCTGTGAGTGGTGCCCAGTTTCTTGTTGGCACGCACAGACACAGGAACACTGGGCATTGCCAGTGCCCTCATTAGCAGAGGATCTTAAAACAGTATGTGGAAACCCTTCAAGACCCCCTGGGCTGAGCGCCAGCACGCTTCGGATTTTACGGGGTAAGAACACTGAGACAGAAAGGTTGGCCTCTCTGGGGGCGGCTCTAGCCCATAACCAGGCCCCTGCTCCCACCACACAGCCTCCCCTGCTCTTGCAGGGGTGGGGCTGGACACCCCTTCCCGCCCCCTTGGATGCAGAAGAATGAGGAGGCTGCAAATGCACGTTCTTGAGCGCAAGGGAAGAATGCCCAGGCAGGAAGGGGATCTGAGGACAGGACTGCAGAGAAGAAACCGAGGTCCACAGAGGACCCAAACGTGCCCAGAGCCAGCCCTGGGAGGACTCTGCACCGGGCAGGGAGGCTGGGCTGGGAGGACAGTGCCAGACCCAGAAGCAGGAGGCCTGGGACCCACTCCTGGCTGCATCACTAACTCACTTGGGGCTCCAGCTCCTCATCCGAGAGGGCAAGTTCGAAGTGAGGTACAGGTGAAGGTCATTCTTCAGTTTACATCTCCAAATCTGGAAAGAAAACCAGCTTCCAGACCTGGGCCCAGTGCCCTCTGTCCCCTAACCTGGGACCCCGGTAAACATCACTGAATTGCAACCAGAGGTCCGTGGGTCGGACACCTCCCAGCGCTGGTCAGTGCAGAGGGGGCAGCCCCAGGGTCAGAGTTTCTGCTCCAACTGTGTAAATCCTGAGGTCTTCGGGAAGACCCCAGACTCATTCCTCAAGCCTCCCAACCCTGGAGCAGAGAAGACCTGTAGACCATTCTCCTGGCCAAGCCACTGCCGGCGGGGCTGGCCGGCTGACCGGGGGTCCTGGGGCAGACGATGCCCTGCTCCTCCTCCCCCAAAGGTCCCAGCCATTGTTATCCACAATGGCTTAGTCCCTGGCATCAAAGAACAGAAGCGGGGAGGGGCTCAGCCTGTGAAAGGCTGGAAGTGAAAACAGGAGCAGGGCCCAGAAAATTCTTCAGAGGAAGAGTTTTTCTGGAGAACACCCCCCCCACTCCGCCCAGTGTGTTCTCTTGGGGGTTCCTGGTCTCCCTGTGCAGCTAGAGAGGTCAGAGCACAAAGCATTGCGGGTCACCAGGGACTCTTCCCTGAGTCCAGGGAAAGGCCCTTCCCCACACCTTGTCCACACCCGGGCTTTCGGAGCCGCAGACCACCAGCCTCAGAGAGGACGGGGTTCTCTGGGCTCCTCAGTTGTGAGTGAGGAGGACGATGTCGATGAAGGTCAAAGCTGAAAACACAGACAGGATACCTGGAACCTACCCCGCCCAGGATGCCGTGACTCAGAGGAGCTCAGCAGGCCTCACGATGACCACCCAGGGCAGCTGCTTCCTCGTCCCAACTGCCCAGAGGGGAAACTGAGGCCCACAAAGGGACACAGTCTGTGGTCCCACCCATTGAGGGAGGGGCCAAGATCTCCACCCAGGCAGGCGGTCGTGCCAAGGGAGACCCGGCCCAGACCCACCAGCCAGATGTGGACACTCCTTTTCCCATCAGTTAGCACCGAGTGACATCACTGGTTCAGGCCCTGGGTTGCCTGAGCCACGTTTCAAGTGATCAATAACCACACATGGCCAGCAGCTGTCCTACTGCACGGTGCAGATCTAGAACATTCCATCGTGGCAAAAAGTGCTGCTGGACGGAGCTGGTCTAAGGGCTCTTCCGATAGGGGAAGGGGGAACAGATTAGTATGGGGGGCTCTTGCCTGAGTTTCCACACCCCCATCATGGCTTCTAGTTGGGAACTGAAACCAGCATTTCCCCAGGGCCTGCGTGACCCGTCCTCACGCTGCACCCTGGGTCCTCTCTTGTTAGACCCACGTGCACCCTTCATTAGGACTCATGGAGCTCCCCGAAACTGATGGACAGACCAACAGACAGGGCTGGGGATAAGACTGGAATATCCCTGGCTGGGCATCTCACGCGGACACGGGCAAGTCTCAAGTTAATGACAACAGGTCCCTTTTACACCACGTGGGCCCTAAACACACACAAAACTGTGTCTGCACGCAAAGCATCCCCTGCACACTGGGGGACTGAGGACAAGGCTGTGCCCACCAAGGGCTGGCTTTAGGACTGATTTTGAACCTCATCCCTGCGTGGTGTACTATCCCTTCACCGCGGGGGAAACGGAGTCTCCAAGAGGGCAGCAGCGGGCCTGGGGCAGATCTGGGACTAGAACCCGAGGGTGGCCACCTGGGGCTCTCCTGGGCAGCCCACGTCGGCTCTCTGGGCCTCAGTTCTCCCCGGCGTCAAGTGCTGACCGTCACCACCCCGCCTCCCAGTTAAGGAGACGACGCAGACAAAGCCCCCGGCGCAGTCCTGGCCTTGAGCTCAGCCGGCCCCACCCTGACCCATGCCGGCAGCTGGCCTGTCCCCTCCGCAGGGAGCGTCCTCACGGCCCAGAGATCTCTGGGCACCCCGGGAGAACTGCCCTGCACCTGCCTGGGGCCGCCGCCGCGGGGCGCTTGGGCCCAGGCCGCACAGAGGGCCTGCAGGGGCGAGATAACCCGCGGTGCCCCAGCCCCCCGCGCCCGATGGGGGGCCCCCCCTGCGCCCGGGGTGGGAGGCGGCAGGAAGTGACAGGGAGGCAGAACCGGGGGACAGGCCCCTCACAAAGAGCACGTCCTCTGTAAGTAGAGATAAACCTTGGGAGGGAGGAAGGGGCGCTAAATCAGTTGTTGAGGCGATGTACCACATGCTGACAGGGCAAATGTGAGGGCTTTCACGGCCACGCGGCTTTCATCTGCCGTTATTCACGGAGGAGCCGGCGCTTTATCTCCCTCACATTATGTGAGGCCACGAGGCAGACGCTTGCTCCAGCCTGCACAGGGCTCCCTTGGAAAATATTAATATGTAAATGTCACTCTCCGCAGACCAGAAATGAAATGGGATGACCGACTGGAAGGCGCTCTGCTGGCAAGATAAAAAAAAAAAAAAAGGAAGAGAAAGCTGCTCGGGGCTCTGGCGACTGGCGTGGGCAAGGGGGGCCGCCAGAGCACGGGACGGGGGCTCAGCCTCCTTCCACGGCCTCTCCCCGGGCAAGGGCCTTCGGCGGGAGGCCTGGGAGCCGGGAGGCAAGCTTCCGGATGCCTCCACCTGCTGGCAAGAGAAATAACACAGATGCTGCGGGGGGGGGGGGGGGGGGGGGGGGGGGGGCGCCTGGGCTGTCACTCTGGACTCGGGATCTTCTGGGAGCATTTACGGGCAAGGCCTGCTTTGGCCACAGGCACCCCGATGGCCCCATTTCACTGATGAGGATACCGTGGCACAGAGGTTCAGCGGCCGGACCGAGGACGTTCGGCTCGGTTCTGTCCCCTGCCTCGAGGGCCTCCATGTCCTGCAGCCCCCCAGGACTGAGCATGTCATGGGCCCAGCGCCCCACCACATTTGGGCACAGTGGTCTGTCCAAAGGCAAGGACCACGACGTGCTGGCCACAGGGAGGCGCCTGAGTGAGGACACACGAGCCCGTGGGGACGGCAGCCCACGGGGCCTCCCCTTCCAGCCTTGCCTGTGGCCAGGTGCCGCGCACGTCCCTCCTGCATCCAGGCCCTGCTCCCCCCCCCCGGTTCCGGGTGCCCAAGGGTGAGAAAGCTGGGCCAGGAGTGGCGTCCTGGGGCCAGGTGGGGCGCCTGCGAGCAGCAGACCCAGCAGGCGGGACCCCTCTCCCCCATGTTTTGCGGTTTCTGGAGAGAGCCTACTGGGGCTCCCACCGTCTCCTGCCTCACCCCACCGCACCCTCCCATCCCAGCCCTGCACAGCTGGCCATGGGGGGCCCTGGCCGAACACGGGGGCACCTCCAGCCCCCCACCCCCACCCCGCGTGCTCAGGTGGTCTCCCCACTCACAGAAAATACTGCCTCTGGGCCCTGAGCTGGCAGCCTGTGGCCCCTCTTTCTGAGGCTGCTGCCTCCTCTCAGCCCCCACCCTCCCGCTGCTGCCAGAGCTCATCAGCAGACCCCAGGGTGACCCCGGGCGTGGGAGCTCACAGGAGCGCTTGTTTCTTCCTGGCAACGCCAGCTCGCTGCTTAACCCCGTCCAGCAGGAGCCCACGGGGGAGGCCTGCACGCGCCACTGAGACCAGGCTGCCCCTGCCCCCGGGCACCCCACCCCCCCCAGACTGGAGCGCAGGCGCCTGGGGACAGGGACAAGCCAGAGCAGAGGTGGGGCGGCGCCTGCACATGGAAACTGTGACTTCAGGAAGCTGGAATGCTTCTTGGGAAACATCAGTGCTCACTCGTCAATGGGAGGCACCCCGGGAGCTGGAGGGCGGCTCCAGGGCTCCCCTAAGACGGAGTGTGCACGTACACACGCACACCCGCGCAAGCTCGCTCGTGCTCGCATGACGCACACACACGCATGACGCACACACGCACCCATACATGTGCACACGTGCAAACACTGCACACTCACACACGTGCCCGCAGATCCACACGTGCACACACGTAGGTGCACACACGCACACGCATAAACACGTGCGTGCCCACGAATGCACACATCCCCGCCAAGCCTCTGACTAACCAGCCCTGACCTCCACCTCCAGGATCTCTGCAGGCCCCAGGGCAGACGGGCAGAGGAGGGAGGGGGAGAGGAGCAGCTGCTTGGCAGGGGCTGGGGGCTCCGGAACCTCAGGGAGCGGGGCGGAGGGGGCACTCATGGCCAGGCCTTGTGGTCTGGACTTGAGAAATCTCCATCCCGTAATAGACTCTGGCAACAGGGCCTTCCCCAGAACAATGGGCTGCAGAGTCTCTGAGCTGGGCGGGCGCCTGTGTGTGAGAAACGGGGCTTGGCAGCCTTTCCGGGGGCTGCGCCAAACCTCCAGCGGGTTTGTGCTCCCCAGCAGGGCCGGGCCAGGGGGCTGCAAAGCCAGGACGGCCCACCCCAGCCCAGGTCTGACTGCCTTCTTCCCTCCTCCAGGAAAGCTGTCCTGGGTAGGGGGAGCTCAGGTGGGGGACACCCTGGGGGCGGGACTCATAGGCCAAAGGGAGGGGAGGGGACTGGCAGCAGCAGATCTGGTCTGTTTCCAGGGGAGCCCTGTAGGCTCCTGGCCACAGTGGGAGCCTGGGTCCCTGATCTTCCTCCTCTGACCCTGAACTGGTGGGAGGAGGAGAGAGGAGGGGGGAGGGGAGGAGTCAGGAGATGTGAGGGAGGAGAAGGGGGAGGAAGAGAGAGGAGAGAGAGGGGAGAGAGCCCAGGGAGGAGGGGGAAGAGCAGGAGAGGGGCTGCAGAGGCAGAGGGTTCCTCCGGGAAGGGAAGCGAGCCCCTGCTGTCTCTAATCTCGGCTCTCACAGCTTCTGGCAGCCCTGGCCACAGCCTGGAATCCCCTGGGGAGCTGAGGGTCTTTTGTTTGTTCAGAGCTGCCAGGTTCTCAGAGCGGGGTTCCCATGCATCAGCAGCATCACCTGGGAGCAAACATGCAGATTCCCACCCATGTTTTTACCACACCGCCCAGCTAATGCATCCAGAGGATTCTGATGCTTGGTGGAGCGTGGGCCAGACCCGCGTCCCCGCCTGGGATGTGTACTGAGGGGGCCTCCAAGAGCCAACAGCTTTCAGGAAGAGAAAAGTGCCGGGCTGGGCTGGGGGAGCTGTGGAGGGTCCTCCTGTTCCCCAGGGGAGGGTGGGGCTGAGGCCAGTGGTGGCGGGTGTCCCCAGTCCTTCTAGAAGTTGGACAGACAAGGGACGGGGAGGCCAGTGATGGGGAGGCTCGCGGACGCCTGGGGATGTGTTCAGGCTGAGGAGCAGGAGAGGGGGGAGAAGAGAGAAAAGTTTCTCATCAATGGGGTGAGGTTGGGGGGACTCAGGAAGCGCCCCAAAATGGGGTGTGGCAGGTGGCGACAACAGTGGCAGGGACAGTTAACGTATCCAGGTGACAGCCACTGTCCGGACTTGATGAACACCGTCCTTCCCGCCACATACACAGGAGTGGACAGGGGCACAGAGAAGTTGAAGAAGTGGCCCAAGGTCACCCAGCTGCAAAGGGCTGAACTGGGAGGGAAGCAGGATCCATGTTTTCAGCTGCTCTCCCTGCAGATGGGAGGACAGAGAGGCAGATGCAAAGGTGACAGGAGTCAGGGAGCAGCACGCAGTCCTGGCTGGGTGACGCCCAGGAGCGCCCCCCACACGGGCTCATGGACCACAGAGCAGAACCACGGAGCAGCCACGTCCTGAGCAAGCAGACAGAAGCCGGGGCAGAAGAGTGTTTCAAAGGCTTCCAAGGTCTCCAAGGTGACCTGAATGCCAAATGCTGGGGTTCAGGGTCAGAAGTATGGGATGCACTTTCTGAAGGCACGGGCTAGCGACCTGCCCAACGGTCCCCGCGCTTACCAGGCCGGGGATTAGCAGGTGAAACTGGGGTCCCTCTGTCCTCAGCCCTCTTACAGATTTGCAATTAAATTAGCATTTTGTCTCCTCTGCCATCACAAAGCTAATGAGCCCCGCCCTCCGGATCCTGGGTGCTGGGAGTGCTCTGATACTGGGCTGGACTCTAATGTGCGCGGTGTGAGGGACCCTTAATTTATTACGTGCCGGTAATTGATGTTTATATAAAGTAGCTCTCACCGCTACTCAAAGTAGAAGATGAAAAACAATCAGCCATTTGCCTCAAAAGAGAGAGAGAGAAAACACCACACACATCGAAAGCAACCCCCCCCAAAAAATTACTGGGCAGGGGCTGGATCTGCATGTCAGCGCTCTGAAGCTTGGGGGTCCAACCACATAGACAAGTGGTGAGAGCCAAGATGGGGAAAGTCGCCACCAGGCTGCCTGCCATCCTCAGAGTCGAGCGGGCCTGGGGTCGCTTCTGAAGAACCCAGGCTGCGGTGCTCGGTGCTGCCGCCTGGCCCTCCCACCTGCTCTGATTACTCCCTGGCCACCTGTTCTGCTCCCTGTGAGCCCCAGCTCTAAGGAATGCGGCTGGAGGCCCCCGCACAGTTTTGAGGGGGCCCCGATGAGCCCCAGGGTGACCTCAAGGCTGAGCGAGACCCCCTGCACCCTTGCCTCCTGGCTAAGATTTAACCATCCCCACCCACACATCACATCTACCCTCTCCGCCGCTCCCATCCCAAACCACCTCAATCCAGCAGCTTCTGGCACACCCAGAGGCCCAGACTTGGAGCAGCTCGGGGAGGCTGGCCTTTTGGGGAGAGTGTGACCCCCAGATGCCCGTGCAGCCCTCGCCATGCCGTTGGGGCTGACCGTGTCCCGCGGCTGCCCCAACAGATTCCTCGGCCTTGGTGGGTTAAAACAACACCCATTTATTCATCACAGTTCTGGAGGCCAGAAGGTGGACGTCGGTGTCACAGGGCTGAAATCAAGGTGTCAGCAGGGATGGGCCCCGTTCAGAGGCTCTAGGGAGGAATCCTTCCTTGCTCCCTCTAGCTTTCGATGGCTGCAGGCGCTCTGTGGCTCGTCACTCCAGGCTCTGCCTCTGGGGTCACATGCCTCTTCCACTTCTGGGTCCTGGCTTTCCCTCTGCCCCCCTTGTAAGGACACTCCTGGTCGCACTCAGGAACACCCTGAACGACTCAGGATCCTATCGCCTCACAATCCCTAACTCCATCACATCTCCAAATCACTTTTCCAAATCAGTTACAGGTTCCAGGAATTAGGACATGGGCATTTGTGGGGGGGGGGGGCACTTTTCAGCCTACCATACACAGAAAGGGAAAATCAAGCCAGGTTCCTGCTTCCTTATGTCCTGCTCCGATGGCCATGAAAGCCAGTCACTCATGCAGGAGCAACTTCATCGAGCAACTACTGAGCGAGAGCCAGGCACTGTTCTCAGTGTTGGGGATACAGCAGTGAGGAAAACAGACAGCAATCCCTGTCCTCGTGGAGCTTACATGGGTATGTGGCTAAAGGGAAACCAAGCCAGGAGAGGAATTCAGGGCTACGTTTCAACAGGGTGGTCAGGGCTGAGCAACTGACTTTTGAATAAAGGTCTGAAGGAACCAAGAGCACGAGCAGCATGGTGATCTCAGGAGAACTTTCCAGGCAGAGGGAACCGCAGGTGCAAAGGCCCTGTGGCTGCAGCATGCCTGGCATGTTCACAGAATAGCAAGGAGGCCGGTGTGGCCGGAGTGAAGCAGACAACGGGGAGTCAGAGTTGGATGTAGCAGGAGGGAGGCGGAGGCTTGGGCGGGGTCATGGAGGGCTCCTACAACAAGGCCAGAGCCAAGTGCACCCACACTTAGGGTCCTGCCTCCTAACCAGGGCTGTGTTCTCCACCTACCCCCCTCTCCCTGCTCCTTTCTAGTACTTTCTTCCAGCAGTGACCATCAGAAGCAGCCCCCAGCCTTTCCTGAGCATGCAGTCCAGAAGCCTGTGCTCACGTACACTGCAGTGGGCACCGTGCAAGCTGCGAGCTCCGGTGTGTGTCCCGGCTGAGGCAGGCTGAGCGGGCCCCCCGCCCCCCAACACACACACACACACACGCTGGGTGCCGGTCCCGGGCTGGGGGTGAGCCGTGGGTGGTGCTGTGTCTGCTAAAGCTGCAGCCTCCATTAAGAATTTATCAGCCCAGAGAGAAGACGTCTTTGGCTCTGGGTCTCCCACGGTGGGGTCCTCGCAGTAGCAAAACTTTGCTTCTGGGAATAGAATGGAAATTCAGCCCCTGGAGTATAATGAAAAGCCGGCTCACAAAGCATTTCCCTTTGAGCTGGGCCGAGCAGCCCCCTAATGACGACGGGAGGGCTGGGGAGCACGTGGGGGCCCCAGGGTCCTCCCCCCAGCAAGCACACGAGATGGCGGCCGCGCTGGAGGCACTCGGCCCCCAGGGCCCCACCTGCGTGGCGCCGCCTGGCCTAATAAACCCTCTCTCTTTGGAGTCACATTTGATGCGGTTCCAACGGGGAGCTATACGTCACCAAATCCAGCAAAAATTTGTGCTAAATTGAATCAATCCATCTTGGAAATGGCTCTTGTCAGGTTCTGTCAGAGAGACCGTCTGCAGGGGACGAAGAGATCAGGAGGGGCCATCAGGATGTGGGGGCTGGGGGGTGCGGATCTCAGCACCTCAAAGCCTCCCCCAGCCTCTGGTGGGGGGCGGCCGGCACCCGCACCCTCACTGTCACTGTCGTGAGCGAGGCTCATGGCTCGCTGCTGCAGGACAGGTGTGGGGGGGTGGACAGAGGTGTCCGGTTAGCAGCGGCCCCTCCCTGCAGTCTGCCATTGTACTACCTTCCACAGAGCCTTCTTGTGGCTCAGTTCGGGAGAGATCTAGAATTATGAGGCACTTACTCATCGCCAGGTATGCTAATGGTGGGAGGCCAGGGCCAGGCCGGCCAAGCAGACAGAACCAGACGGGGCCGGAGCACTCTGTGGTCTGGAGAGCAGCCGGGGGCTGGGGCGCAGGTGCCCCGGGGTGGGCAGCAAGGAATACGCTCCCTCTGTCCAGCAGCGGACTTGAGAGGCTCCTCCGTGGGGACACGCAGCTCGCCCGGGCACAGGGTTCAGGTTGCGGGCAGCAGACCCTACATCTGAGCTCCAGGCTCCCGGAAGAAACCAAGCACTGCCCCGCTGCTCTGGGTGAGGACCCGGCGGCCCAGGGGGGAGCCTCCGTGAGGATGGCCACCCCCGACCAGAACGTCTCTACCGCTTCCCAAAATCTGGTTCTCAAAGTTGTCCCGGGTACAGATACAACCCTTCTGGCCGGCTTGGTTTCTGCTTCTGCCGGGTGGGCAGGCCCTTTCCCCCCACTCTGCCCCCGCACGAGCAGCCTGCCTGGTCCCGGCTTGCAGTCCTTAGCTGTGCTGTGCCCTTCCCTAGGTGAGCCTTCTCTCCAATCCTGAAGTCACCCCCACCTCCCATTCCCGCGGGTCCCTGTACTCGCCATCTCCCGAAACTCCGAAACTCTGTCCCCATCATGGGCCCCCCGCTCCTGCCGCCACGGTGTCCCCCTCGCCCACAAGCTCCAAGGGTCAGCTCCTTGAGGATGCGCAGCCGACAAGCACATGATGCTTCCCAAAGGACACACGCAGCCCAGGGCACACACACGTTTCTGAATGTCAAGTTCACGGGCACCAGGAGGCAGGTAAAGGACAAAAAGCACTATGAAGTTCTGGCGAGTTTCACCGTGTGGTAAGAACAAACCAAGAAACCAACGCCCCCCCAGCACACCGAGATCACCGGGCGCCCACCTCCCCCCAGCCCGTGTTTCGGGGGAACTGTTGTCACGTGCCTGTGCATCAGCTGCGGGACCCTCGGCTCTGGCCAGACCCACCCTGAGGTGCGCCTGGGGCACGGGCATGGGGACAGCTGCATCACGTCTCCTGCCACAGCCTGTCCCCTCCCGGAGCCGCCTCAGCCTCTCCCCCATCCTGCCCCCAGCGTTGTGGAAATGGGGCAGCAGCTAGGCCCAAGCGACCCAAAATATGTCACTTTGGAACAGCACCCATTCTGAAAAATTATCTCATGGGCTTAGCAGTTGGGGCAGCGGCCTCCTCAGGGGACAGCGGCTGACCACGAGCCCGAGGGGGTTTCTGGGAGCCGGCCGAGCTCCGTCCGTTCTGTATCCAGGTGCGGGCTACACGTGAGTTCAGCTTGTAAACCTGTACGAGCGGTGCATTTGCACACACTTTTCTGGTGAATGTCCTACTTCACACACGGCCGTAAAGGAAAACGTGGGCTGAATCGTGGCCCCGCGAAATTCCTGTGTTAAAGTCCTCATGCCCAGCACCTCAGACGGTGACTGTATTTGGAGCCAGGGTCTTTAGAGAGGTCACTCATAACCTGAGGCCTTCGGGGTGGGCCCTGGTCCAACACGACCGCAGTCCTTAGAAGAGGAGATCAGGACACAGACGCCCACAGAGGGAGGACCAGGTGAGGACACGGGGATAGGCGGCCGTCCACAGCCCCAGAAGAGAGGCCTCAGGGGACAGCCGCCCTGCCTACAGCCTCATCTTGGACTTCCAGCCTCCAGCAGTGTGAGAAAATAAATCTCCACCGTTCAAGTCACCGGGCCTGTGGGGCCTGGCGACGGCCACCCGTGACAGAGCCAGCTGGGGAGCAGGGGTAACCCCGAGGTCGGGACCGGGAAGGCGGGCCCCCTGCAGCAGCTGCCTGGGCAGGGGCGGGGGAAGAGAGAGCCCTCTTTGGCTCCTGGAGGCTGTTTCCCGAGTCACCACAGCCCCCAACTCAATTTCCAAACCGGATACCAAACTAAGCTGGATGCGGAGGCTACAGATCTACGGAGGGATTTATTAGCAGGCAGAGGAAGACAAAAGCAATCTCTCCTGACACAAATATAGATGAATACGTGTATAGGAAACCCACAGACTGGCAAATTAAAACGTGGGTCGGGCTGGCGAGCGGAGGATGCCGGCTGATGGATCTCCCCAGCCAGACAGCCAGGCCGACCGAATATGTCACCACGACACACTCTCGAGAAACTGCACCCCCACGCGTACCCGAGGGAGGGAAGGATGAAGGAGCGTTGTCGGCCGGCAGGCCCGCGGGGCCGTGGACTCCAGGGTGGGAGACCGCGTGCTCGCACACCTGGCCTGGAACTCCGGAGGGAAGGGGGTGTCAGCTTGGCAAACGCGGGGCGTGGGGATGCGGGCTTCCACCCGGAGCCATGAGGCCCCGGAGCAGAGCCGCCTGTGTGTCTGGGGCTGCCTCTCCCAGCAAGTTGCTGGGACTCACAGAACAGCTGATGCATGCATGCATGAATGGACGGACGGATGGACGGACGGGCGGACGGGTAGATGGCAGGCACAGTGACGGAGGCGCTCGGCACAGCGCCGGGTGCACGGCTAATAAACAGGAGCTGGCCTGCTTGGCGTTCCTGCCCCAGCACCGCCTCCCAGGCTCAGAACCGCCCTGACACGGATGGTCTCGGCCCAGGAGCCAACACACAGCGTCTGCGGATGGCGCTCCCAGCTGGGGCCCATCTGGGCCACCCCGCTGTCCCACCCTTCCAGCTCGCTCTACACCAGCCACTCTGGAAATCTCCCCGAGGCCCGGTGGGCCCTATCCCTTCTGGCTCCTTCCTTGGCTAGCCTCATCCCCTTTTCCTGGAGCAAGCCTCCCTCCTTCCTCCGGCGGGTCCCACCTCCTGGGCAGAGCTGAGCAGGGACCCCAGCCATCTGCAAAGGCTTCCCTCTGGGCCCTCACACAAGGGCCTGCTCCCTCCCCAGTGTCCCCGAAGAACGGGTCCCAGGAGGCAGCTACATGTGGTTATTTACACTCAAGTATTTTAACGTGGAAGGAAATGGAAACTTCGGTTCCTGGGTCTCCCTGGCCGCCTTTCAAGGGCTCAAGAGCCACAAGTGGTTGGTGGCGACTGTCTTGACAGCAAGGACATCCTTCCCTCCCTGCAGGACGGGGTCGTTGTAGCATGTTCTGCTACGAGACGGCCGGGAACAGGTCCCTCCTTGGGGGTGGTGGGCGCCCCCTGTCTGGTTCATCAGTGAGCCCCTCTCAGAGCCTGGCATGCAAGAGGGGATCAAAACTTGCACCCTGGATTGGAGACATTTAGGGATGTCCTGGACACCACCCTTGTTTACCTTCTGTTGTCTGATTCTCAGAGGGTGGAGTTTCTGGAAGAATCTGGAGATAATGACCAGGACCGTGTATTATGTGCGTCTGTGTGCCTGATGCCGAGCAGGGGCTTCTCACCTGTCACCTCGTTCAATCTCTGCCAAGAAGATTGTCCCCCTGTACGGTGACCAAGGCTGAGGCCACACTGGGTAGCAGAGCTGGCTTTTAAATGGATGGTTCTGACTCCAGAGCAGTGCCCTTGAACTCCCTGGTCTTGAGCCTGGGCTCAATTTAGCACCCACGTCACGGCTGCTCCCCAACACCCCAGCCCGAGGGCACCACGCTTCTGTCCCAGGTGCCCCTCATGGTGTCACACAGAGTCACGGTGCTCAGCTCAGGCCTGGACCCCAGCGGGAGAGGCCCCCTTGGTCTGCGTGCCCACAGACACCAGGACAGAGGAGGGTACGGAGCAAGCATTTAACAAACACCAGGATCCAAACTGGAGAATGGTGTGTGTGTGTGCGGGTGGGCGTATATGAGCACAAGGGCGTGTGCAAGTGGGCGTGCGGGCGAGGGCGTGGGTGCGTGCATGCATGCGTGGGGGTTGCGGATGGCTGGGTACACAGGGAATTCTCTATCCAGGGGTTCAACAGCTGTGACTCCTTTCCAGAACTTCAACTTCCTAAATTCTTCATTTGCCTGACAACCAAGCCCAAGGATGTCGCCCACCGAGGGCAGAGCCAGGCTGAGGCCCCTGGCCCGGGGCCCGCCTGACCTCCCTCTGCACCCCATGTTCTAGGACATTAAAATCCCTGATTGTTTAAGCTGGCTCGGGTCAGACTTTCTGTTACCCGCAGACCCAGGCATCCTGATAGATCAACTGACTTCCTATTTGTCTAAATGGCCTCACTCACTACCAGACCGCCATCCTGAGCCCAGACACCCAGACCCCGCAGGCTTCATAGGCTCACCTTGCGTTCTCTGGATACACGTCCAAGCAGAAGTCAGACCACCCACAAGTTTGAAAGCACACATCTGTGCGCCACCCGTGACCACCCGGGGAGGGGGGGGTGCGGTTGAGGGCTAGCCTTCACCCTACCCTGCAGGGAACCGGCCGCCAGGGCCTCGGAAGGCCTGTCCTGACCGGGCATCCCAGTTCTGAGGACAAGGGGTGGAACAGAGCACCGGGAAACTAGAGTGCGCTCGGGCAGGACAGCCTTTACAAACTGTAGAGTACCACTCTCCCGGCCCACCCTCCCAGAGCCTGGGCTGTGAGCAAGGCCCGCAGGGAGGATCCAGGTCCCCTCCCATGAGACGCCCTCTGCCAAACAGGGTGTCTGCTCCTCCCCCCGTCCCTTCTGCCCAGGGGTGCGCACACATCGGGTCCCCCTGGATCTGCCGCCGCGTCGGGATCATTGGTTGTGGTGGCCTGGAAGGGATGTCTGGGCAGCTGATGAGGGCGGAGGGGCGCATGGGCGGGGAAGGCAAGA
Source organism: Phoca vitulina (assembly GCF_004348235.1). Lineage (NCBI taxonomy): Eukaryota > Metazoa > Chordata > Mammalia > Carnivora > Phocidae > Phoca > Phoca vitulina. The sequence continues at coordinate 3,511,534 of NW_022589759.1, forward strand.
GCTTTCTGCCGGGTCAGCAGCCCGGGTCCCTCCCGCAACCACAGCCACACCGGACCCTCCCTCCTAATGAAGAAAGGGAGAAGGTGACGATCTATCTTTTGCGCTGCGGGTCCTAATTAAGCGTCAGCGAATTCCCTGACCTGCCTGCTTTCTGTCCCCGGCATAATATGTTATTTACCTGCAGCTAATAGGTTCACGGGTAATGATAGTCTTGTATCAAATGACGGCCGTTTGGCTTCTGACAGTTTTAAAGACCAGTCTCGGGGACACTACAGTTTCTAATTACAGGGTCTGTCACCGGCGATGTTCAGTTCAACACCACTCCTTCTCCCGCAGGTGACACTTCTGTCCAGATAGGAAATTTAAGCTTGGCCGTGACAGTTAAGGTTAAAAATACTGCTTGGTAAGAGGCAAGGGATCATAATTTGGGTCGCTGCCGTGTTTAATTAATTGGACTGTGGCAATCAGCACTCCATGGGCCGTAATTACAGGCCGGGTGAGAGGCCCCGCTCCCCCCTCGTCGTGTCTTACAGCTGTAATTTCGCGGGGGCTCTGACCTGGCTCAGAGCAAGGGGCCCTGGAGCTCTTTCAAGGCGCGCAGTACTTCATTAGGCAGCTATGATTTGTGAGCAGGAGAGAGGAGCGAGCCTGCAGAGACTGGGGAGGCGAGGCAGGAGGGACCGCACCTGCCCTTGCCCTTCTCAGCTGCAGGCTGTCTTCCCTCCCACCCCTCTTGTCATTCTGGCAGGCAGCGCGGTGACAAAGACCAGCGATCCCTGGATGCCAGAGAGAGCCACCCGGAAGAGAGAATCCTGGCTCCTCGATCGGCAGTATCCATGCCTTGCTGTTCTGCAAACAGGCCAGACCAGCTCAGACCACAGGGCCTTTGCCCATGCTACTCCCTCTGCCCCGACCACCTTCCCCAGGTGCCAACATGGTTTCCTCCCCTCTCTTCGTTCAGGTGCCAGCTCAGTCTCCTCCTTGGCAGTGGGGAGCGGGGGGTCTTCCCTGACCGTACCCCTATCGCCCCCTCCCTGCCTCCTGCCTCTTCCCTCTGATAACCCTCATCACCATCAGAGACCACATTTTGCTGTATGTTCTGGCCTGTGTCTCAGAATGAGTGCTCTTTATTGCCCTACTTGCCAGACCCAATCCCCTGGGGCCACCACCTGTCTCCGTTCAAGGCTCATCTTGTCCAAGCTTCAAGGAGCACTGCCCCCCCCCCCCCCCAGACAGGTCAGGCTGGATGCAGCCCTTCCTCCTCCAAGAATACCTGCCTGGCTCATGCCTCTGGACGGCGACCCCAGGTGTTTGATCCGGTCCGTGGGTCAGGAGCAGCCTTGGCTCGGATCACTTAGCGATCCTTCCCCATCTTTAGTTTGTGGCATGCACATGGCCTGGAGGACAGAGGACTCACACTCAGGACGCAGACAGGCTGAGAACCTGGACCACGACTCTGAGACCTGGGTTCGGGGCCCGGCCCCGGTGCTGACCAACATGCGGGGAAGGTAGTTCCCCTGGGAATCTCTGTCCGAGTCCCTGGGCACAACCGTGAATGGCGGGGACTCTCGAGGCAGACCACTCTCTGCCGGGATGTCAAGTGCGGTGACTCAGCCAAACCTCAGTTTTCCTCATCGGTAAAATGGGGCAGTCCTATCTCTTCTCACACGGGGGCAGGGGAGCAGGTCTTAGGAGTGGATGGGCTGAAACACGGGAGATGCTTAGGAAGGGGCGTGCAGGGCAGACTCCGAGATGCTCCAGCTCATGTCACCCCAGAAAGTCAGGAAGGGTCAGGCTGACCTCCCCTGGCAGTTGCCAGGGTCCAAGTTGTAAGTGCATGTCCAGGTTCCCGGAACAAAGGGCTTGAGGCTTCAGCAGCTTTTTGGAACCTCAGCCCTTGGCCTGCCACACCCACATGCTTATCTGCCCCTCTGGCTGGGTCCCGAACTCGGCACTGGGGGCCTCAGTTTACCCTACTGCGGGCTGCCTTCCCTCAAGCTCAGCACCTGCAGGGTATACGCTCCCTTCTCACTGTCCCCCACGGAGCCTCCCTATCATATACCTGCCAGAGAATTCCCTTTGGCACCCAGCTCCCCCACTGGGCCTCCCATAATGAGCACGGTGCATGTACTCGGCTCACGGATGATTTTTATGAATGCTGGACGGGGCCTGTACCAGGAGATCCCACACCACTAACTTCACAGTCCCCACCCTCCACCATGTCCCCCCCAGCCATTGCAGGAGAGCTTTGCCAGGGCCTGATGGGAATTCAGAAATGAAGTTACTCATCTGGAGGGGACCTCGTCCCCAAACGCTGGAGGAGGAGGGGAGCAGGCAGGGCCACCGCGCTCCTTGTGCACCACGTGGGGGAAGGACTCCCATTCCAAATCCATGGGCAGAGGGGCGGCACCTGTCAGCGGGCAGCCTGCTCTTCGAGGTGCTCACTCAAAGGGGGTGTGATGGACTGAACTGTGGACCCCCAGAAAGATATACTGGAGCCCTATTCTCCAGTACCCCCAAACGCGGCCTTATTTGGAGACAGGGCCTTTGAGGACGTCATTAATACCTAAGCTAAGATGGGCTCATGCTAATGTGGGGTCATTCCAATACGGCATTCTGATATTCCACAGAGGCAGCGACGGGAGGGATGTGGCCATAAGCCGGGGGTCACCGAGGATTGCTTGGCCACCACCAGAAGCTAGGAGAGACAAGGATCCTCCCTGGGGCCTTCGGAAGGCGCATGGCCCTGCTGACACTTGCATTCCGTCTTTTACCTCCAGACGGAGAATAGAGTTCTGTTGTCTCAGCCCCTGGTTTTGGCACTTCGTTACTCAGCCCCAGGACACTCCCATGGCGGTCACAGGAGAGGACATGCAGAGTGGCATGGCTGGCTGACTCCCTGACACACCAGACGCAGGTGACCTCCGCGGGGTGGCCGAATCCATCACTGCCACGCCGCGCCCCTCCTCCCGGACCCTCGCTGCGCGGTTCCCATGGAGCTCAGGGACACGGGGGGTGGGGGACGAGCACGCCTGTTTATTAATCGAAGGCTGGGCTGCTCGCATCTCAGTGGAGAGCTGCTTTTGAAGTGCTGAGTGATTTATTTTAGCCAATTATGGGTTCGCTTCCCCTTCCGAGGACCCCACGTAATTGATTGAAACCTATTGAAAACAAATTAGCCAGCACCAGGATGCAGATCTGTTTATCACTTCTCTGGAGGTTTGCAGGGAACCCACGTGAACTGCGAAACCCATTCCCGTTTGTTTTTCCCTTCCCCAGAAGGACAGAGGAGAAAAAAGAACAGACCTTTTCCAGGTGGCACGGGCCCCTCTGTGCACCTGGCCACCCGCTCTTGGCCGATGCCCGTAGCGTCTGGGAGGATCCCGGGGAGGCCGCCCTGACTCCCAGCATGCAAGGGTCAGTGCCCGGGGCAGGGGTGTTTGGGGTGGCCCCAGGTTTTCGCCACAGCAACCCCCATCCGCACACCTGCCGTGTTGTTGTATGACTTCCTGAGAATGAACCCGTGTGGGACCTGTGCTGTCCGCGTGCGGGCGCATGTCCACGGGTCTGGCTACAGCCCGCCCTTTCGATTTTCCAGGGGGGCTCGTCCCCTGGGCCGGCCACCCACGTGGGTGTTTTATTGTATCCGGGAGCTGACTTAGCAGGTATCAAGCGGCACTGGGAGGTGACTTCAAACGCATTTTTAGGTGAATTAGAAAAATTATTTTTAATGGTGGCAAAAGACACATAAAATTTACCACCTTCACCATTTTTAACCGTACCGTTCAGTAGTATTAAGTACATTCACAGCACACGGCATTAAACATTTTCTCCCCACCTGTGTGACCCTCACTCGGTGACACCAGCTCGCACCCTCTCCCTGGTGCCGATCTGACCTGCCCTGCACTTGGCTTTCCCTTCCCTTGCCGGGCCCACCTCACCTGCCCGCATCCACCTCTGAGGAGTTACCGGCTGGCAGGTCCCAGCCCCACCTGTACGCGGTGCCTGGAAATGGGGGTCCCTCCCTGCTCAAAACCCTGCAGGGCCCACCCCTGCCCATGCCATCAGGCCTCGACTCCTTCTAGAAAATCTCCCTTCCCTTCCCCACCACCAAGGGTATGTCACTCTGGCTCCCCAGACCCGTTCACCTCCCCACTGACACCAAGCTTCCAAGGGCTCGAGCCACTGCTGTCTCTCCCCTGCCTGGTGATGCCTGCCACCCCCAGCTCTGTCCCCCAAGCAAAGTGCAGGGGCTGACCGCATGGATGCCGTCCTGCAGGTGCCTGGGCCAGACAGCTGTTCCCTCAGCTGGAACTGAAACAAGGCGCCGCTGGGGCCCGCCTGCAGCCCCGGCCAGCGGCACGGCGTCCCTCTCCACAGCTGCCCCAGACCGGAGAGGGCCAGCGCTCCAGGAACAGCCAGGGTGAAAGTATGAAGGGTTTCTGGTGGCCCACAAGCATCCCGCAGAGCACCGGGCTGCAGCCGGGCAGACCTCCCTCTGCTGCCGGGCGAGCTGACCCTCACCATCATTCGGTGGAGGAGCTTGAGAAGGTGCAACCGGCCGGGGGAGCCCGAGAACTTGGCCAAGCTGTGCTCTGGCCCCTCGGGGCTCACCTCCACACACGTGCATGTAAGGTGCGTGCGTATCTACGTGTGGGTCGCGTGTAGACGTGTGCGCATGTGGGTGGTCTGTGTGCATGTGTGTGCTGGGGGTGGGGATGAGGAAAGAGACGCCCACCGGCAGGTCAGTGCTGCAGAAGGGAGGGCGTGCGGGGCGCGTGCGGGTGGGCAGACAGCGTGACCTTACTCTCCCGCCAAACCACACGACAGCCCTGCCCCCTCTTCGTCAGCAGGTGCAGCCTCTGCTCAGGTGTCCCCAGGGTTCTGGGCCCAGGTCCCACCCAGCCCAGTGAGGTGTGGCACTCCCGAGCAGCAAGGAGACACAGCGGGCAAAGGCGTGAGTCCCAGAGCCCGGGTCACCCAGCTCCCCCGCTGCCCAGCTCTGAGACTTCAGGGAAAAGCGACGGCACATCCCCGGGCCAGTTTCCCCATGTGCAGACAGGGATAACCAGAGAGGACTGCCCTCACAGAGACAAACCATTTCCACTTCGGGGGCCGACACCACGCTGGTACCAGCACGCTTCCCGGGGTCCCCGTCGGGGCACCCGAGCCAGGCACCAGCCAGCTGTGTGTGCACACTAACCCCTGGCATCAGCGACGGGGACCTTATTTGGAGACTGGGGCTGTGTGGCTGTGGTGTAGATGTGAGTTAAGAAGCAGAGGAGTTACCTACCACGCGAGGCTGGGCGCTGCGAGCACCTGTGTGTAAGCTTAAACTAGAAATACAGACTTAAAAAACCCAGCAAGAGGCCTTCTAGGGACTGCCGACCCTGTGCCAGGCAGTGGGCCCAGGAATTCACAAACACAATCTCATTTATTTAAACATCTATGCCCCTACGGATAGCTCCACAGCCCCATTTTACAGATGGGGAAACTGAGGCCCAGGGCTGAAGCCTCTGGCTTGGGTGACACAGCTTCAGCCACACAGGTGCGGGGATTCTGGGATCCCTGACGTCAACTGCAGTGGGTCAGGGAGGAGGGGGCCTGGAGGCCAGAACCGTGCCGGCTGCCCGGCCATGCACAGCAGACCCAGCTAGTGCCCTGGGGGACAGCCCACGGGGCCATGCTAAGCGATGGCCTCAGTGGCCCTAGACAGGTGCAGACACGAGGGGGCCGTGAAAACACCCACCACTGAACCCCCAGCCAGCCCGGAGGACAGGCAGCCGGTGGGGGACATTTCCCAGCAACGCTGTCCTGAGTCTTGGTGACGCGTCTCAATCTTCCCAACACTCTGGCACTGGCTATTTGCCACTGAGCATGGGCCCAGCTCCCCGCCAAAGAAGCCAACTTCTCCCCAATTCCATTTCTGCCCTCAACCTGCCAGACCTGCCCAGCGCTTCGGCCACCTCCCAACGCACGGGTGCAGGCTGCCCGGGGTGGTCTCGCCTGAACGGCCTCCGCTCCCTGGTTGGAAGCTTCCCACAGTATTTATTGCTCCGGTCTCCGTGAAGCCTCGTCGGTGGGGCTGCCGGGCCTGGTGGCGCCCAGCGTCAGCGGTGCAAACACCATCACTCACGCGGCATAAACCTGTTGTAGCAATTCCCGGCCAGGGCCCACGAGAGGCACTGATCACTCATCCCCGACGCCGGCACGCAGAGGGGCAGGGGGGCGGGAGATGGATGGTTCTGGGAATTACGGCTGGCTGCAAAGTGGGGGCCTTTCACCTCCAGGGAGCGGGGTCAAGTCACTGTCACCATGGGCCCAGACCCCAGGGAAATGAAGCAGGAGACCCCTGCTCTGGGTCGTGCCCCCGCTCCCCGCCAGACACCAGCATCTGCCCAATTCCGCACCAGATCCAACTCTGGCCACAGAACGATCGATTCACGGGACCCCCGATGGCGCCCCGCCCCGAGGCCGGTGCTGCTCGTGGCTTGTGACAAATGAGGAACCTGACATTGTAGGATGTTGGGCGAATGGTCCCCGGTCCCAGGGCGCCAGCATCCTTCCCAGCAGGATAAACTGCCCCCGCTGGGTCACAGACTCAGCCCCCCCACCCCCTACGTCCCGGAGGCCTTGATTAGGCTTGAACTCCCTCTTTCCCGGTTTAAAGATTTCAGAGCACATTCTCATTTGAGTCTCAAAACCCAGTGGGACACGGCTATCTTTTATCAGCCGTCTGAGAGCAAAGGGTCCAGAGGCCCTGAGGGTTTGAGCAACATGCCAGGACCAGACAGGGGCCTGGACTTCAGTTCCAGTGCTCTGTCCTCCCCTGATGGCACCCCCAGAGTCGGAACACGTGGGGGAGGACCTCCCAAATCCGCTTGATGATGTCATCCCAGACCTTTTCCCTCCCTTTCTCTCCTCCCCCCAAGAGGGCCACAGAACACTAGAATGACCGCATTATAAATGACGCAGTGCGGCAGAGAGTCCTGTGTGCTCAGAGCCCGGAGGAAGGCCGTTGGCCAGACCTCGACGCTCCCGAGCCAGGCTGGGCCAGGCTGGACCCTGCACCTCCTGGCTGCGCGCACGGCCGCACAGAGACCCCCTGCTGACTCGGGCTCCGTTTCTTCGCCCTCACATGAGAGGGTCTCCTTGCTGAGCCCTAAAGCTCCTCCTGCCAAGGGGGGTCTGGAGTAGGGTGAAGAGTGTCCGCCAAATACATGTCCACCCAGAACCTCAGAACGTGACCTCGTCTGGAAATGAGATCTTTGCGGGTGTAATTAGTTCAGGGTAGGCCCCAAATCCAATGTGCCCAGTGTCGCTCTAAGAAGACAGAGGTGACAGAGACAGCACCGGAATGATGCAGGCTGAGGAACACCCAGGGTGCCGACAGACACCAGGCAGGGTCCTCCCCAGAGGACCTTAGCACGTGCCGCCCCAGCCCCCCGGAGCGCTCTCCCTGGACATCACAGGGCTTGCGTGCATCCTTCCTTCAGGCCTCTGCTCAAAGCCAGTTCCTCGCAGGCCTCCCTTGGCTACTCCATCGACATTAGCCCCCCGGTTCTCTGTCCCCTGCCGTGTATTTTTCTTCCTAGAGTGTATCACCACCATATGGATCCGCTATTTCCAGTGAGTTTATTGTCACACACTCCTTCCATCACACGCACAGAACATAAGCTCCTCCAAGACAGGCATCTACCTTCGTCCCTGCTGTGTCCCCGGCTCCAGGCAGAGAGCCTGGCCCAGACAGGTGCTCAACCAATACTTGCAGGATGACCACGCATGATGTGGGCACACGACCAGGCACCTCAGGAAGGGATAGGAAAGGTGCTGTGAGGTCACATGTCACAAGCCCTCCCAGACAGATGCCTCTGGCAAAGAAGACACCTGAGCAAGCCTACCTCTAGGAGGCAACCTGCCAGGGTGTTAAGGGCAAGGCATCTGGAAACTACCTGGGCTTGAATTCCAACTCTGCCACTTCTGAGCTGTGCAATCTCAGGCAAGTTGCTGAACCTCTCTAGGCCTCAGTTCTCATCTGTAAACTGGGGAAATAAAAGTACCTGCCTCGGGGTGCCTGACTGGCTCAGGCAGAAGAACATGAGACTCTTGATCTCAGGGTTTTGAGTTTGAGCCCCATTTTCGGTGTAGAGATAACTTAAATAAATAAAACTGGAAAAAAAAAAAGTACTTGCCTCATACAATTACTGTATGTGTTAAATGAGCGAATGGGTAGGACCCTGAGAAGGGGGGCTGAGTCTCCTAGCAGCAGGTGACACCCACTGATGCCGCCCTTGTTGCGGGAACTCCGGGGGGAAGCCAGTGAGGTGGGACGGTGGGGATGGATCGGAGAGGCATGGTTGGGTTCAGGGGGATGGGGGGCTGCTAGGTTGGGGGACAGAGCCTACCACGTGCTGGGACGGACTGGAGAGGCCTCTGCTCGGCCTGTCTGGGTGGCTCCGGGGAGCAGCAAACTCATTCAAGAGGCTGACTCAGTTTATTTATGAATCAAATACGCTTGCCATCAAGATCCCAGCATGCCCAGCTGAAAAGCTAGTTCTGACAAGCAGGAGCAAGGCCTCCCGGTACCCTGGCCAAGCCCTTCTGGTACTGGTGGCCTCTGAGGGGTGGTCAGTGGTGGCCGGCTCTCCGGGCCTGGCTGCCTGCCCAGGGCTCAGCTCCCCAGCACCTCAGCGGCACCCGGCGAGAAGAAAGATGCCCCAGCCCCCCAGGCACCCAGAGCAGGTCTCGAGACCCAAGTGGGCACAAGGACGGGGGGACAGAAAGCACCCCCTGTCCCCATGGGCCACAGGCCACAATCGCCACCATCACAATCACCACACAGCCAGGGACCGCGTCCCCCAAGTAAGAGACACTGGGCGGCATGCCCCCACCTCCTGTCCAGACGCTTTGCCCCTGCTCAGCCCACCCATGGTTTCAGGGGTCCGCTCGTGGCCCAGGGCCCCACTCTGCCCCCTCCAAAGGAGTCCCACTGTCCTCTTCCTCACCTCCCCCCTCGCTAGGTGTCCCTGCTTCTGCCCTGCCCCCCCCCCCCAACGACAGCCAGAGGGGCCAGGCCTGGCCCGTTCACGCCCTCCAAGGATGCCCGTGTGGCCCCTCCCTGCACCTGCCCCCCGGCCTGTGCCCTCGTTCTCTCCACATAACAAGCAGGCCCCACCAGTCCCTCCGCTCGGAGCCCCCTCTCTCAGACCTCTGGGCGACTCCCTGGCCGCCTGCAAAGCCCCACTCAGACACCAGCTTCCTGACCTGCCTGCTCCTAAAATCGGCCACCTGCCCCCTTCCCCAGAGCACCCACACCTTCCAACCCTCACTTCTCCTGCTGACGCACTGGGTTTGTTGTCTGCTCTGAGGGCACACGGATCCATCTGCGTGGTTCCGATGTGTCCCCGGCGCTCCACAGACAGTGGGTTAGAAGGACACGGATCCCGTGTCCCTTCTCCTGGCCCCCGGGACGCAGCTAGAGGAGGCCTCAATCAAGGCCCACTGACCGTGCGGACGAGGCTGGGGCAGCACACCCAAGACTGCCAGTGAGGGCGTGGGCTGGGAGGCGCCAGGCGGAGCAGAGGGAGAAGCTGCTGGAAAAGCTCTTTCGGGCTGCACAGACCCTGCCCCTGGGGTGACAGGTGCACGTGGAGCCCAGCCATTCCTCCTCCTCCGGGCACCTGCAAGAGCCACCTGGAGCCCAGCTGGGGGGTCCGCGGAAGGTGGCGGGAGGGGCAGAGAGGTCTACACTGCGGTCGCGGTGCAGGGTGCGGGCCCCCCCGGGAGCGGCTCAGGCAGGAGCTGAGGCTGCACCCCCATCCGGCAGACTTGGCCGGCATTAATTTGACCATATATACACACGCTAATCAGCTGTGACCGTGGCACCCAGCTCAATTCAAATTGATTTACTGAGCCTGGAAATGGATACAAATGTGATTAAAGGCTTTTTATTTTACATAGGTTCTCTATAAAATGATTTAAATCAATTGCCCGGCAGGCCCCACGCTATTACTGCACACAGCCTCCTCTTCTATTGATGGACACGCTGCTTGGAGCTAGAGCCGGGGTGTCAGCAACTCTCCTGCCCGGCCCCAGGATCAAAGTCGGGGCGGCCAAAGCATCTGCTGGTCGCATGTCTGCCTCCACGCAGGGTGACCCTCTGTGGCGGGCGGGGAGGCCTGGCACCTTCTAGAGGGGGCAGGCCTGGCTGGGAGAGGGCTGGTGTCGCCATGGCAATGGCCTCCAGGGCCACCTCCCAGCCCGCTGACCTCTGGTCTGGGATGCTCATCTCCAAGAAGTCTGCAGGGGGCTGACCCTAAGCCCGGGAGGTCAAGTTTATAATCTAGGCCTCCAAGGACAGCGCTGGAATGGATGCTCCTGCAGACATCACCTGCCCCACCCTGTGGTCCCTTTGCCCAGATGAGGAGACTGAGGTCAAGGGGAGGCAGGAGTCGGTAAAGCAGAGTCTCAAGACAAATGGGTCCGAGAACGCCGAATGGACGCAGTGGATTTGCAGCACACGTCTTGTCCAGCTAAGATGGAAAATACGTGGGGTTTCTGGGAGCCCCCGCCCATGGGGAGGGCTCAGCATGGAGTCAGGGGCACAGCCCAGCACAGGGGACACTCAGCAAGGGGACACCAGGCTGTGAAAGGCAGGTCAGCACCACCAGGCCTGATGTGTGCTATCTGGGGCCACCGACCAGGAGCTTCAAACAACAGAAATTCATTTTCTCACGTTCTGGAAGCCAGACGTCTGAAACTGACGTGTCTACAGGGCCATACTCCCTCCAGAGGCTCCAGGGGAAGATCCCACCTGCCTCTTCCAGCGCCCGGGGGCTCCGGGTGTCCCTGGGCTGTGGCCGCGTCCCTCCACCTCTGCCTCCCTCCTCACACGGCCTCCCTCACGCGTCTCTCCTCTCCTACGAGGGAAACGCTGCATTCAGGCCCGCCCCGAGCCAGCATCCTAACTCCATCACATCTGCAAACCCCCTCTTTCCAAATAAGGTCCCATTCTGAGGTTGTGGGTGGAGGCGAAATTTGGGGGCACGGATGCAAACTGCTAGAGACGGAACCTGAGCCACCATACCAGTGACACGGCCACGAAGGATCCAACCTTTTCCAAAGAAAACTTGGGGCCATTCAGTCATTGAACCGGGTGGAGGGGGACGGGGGGGGGGGGGCGCGTGCTGGACCACGTGCCACATGCCACGCCGGGTCCACAGCTGCGTGGTCCCTGCTCCAGAACCATCTCCCCAGCCCCGCTGAAAGCCCACCAAACCCCAGGGGAGGCGGTGCTGGGGGCAGGGAAGGGGCTCTCTTGGTGCTCCGGAGCCCTGCTGCCCAGAACAGGAGCCACCAGCCACAGGCCGTATTTGAAATTCAAAGTTAAACTAATTAGAATTAAATACAATCTACAATTCCATTCCCCAGGCACAGAGCCACCCAAGCCTCGTGGCCACCACACGGGATGGTACAGCTATGAAGCGTTCTACGGGGCCGCCTCTCGACACGGCTTTTTCTTGTGTATTCTGCACCGTGGGCAAAAGGAACCGATGCTGAGGATAAAAGTAAAAATAAAAGTATGAAAAGCATACAGGATTTTGATTTCTGGTCACACCAATTCAGACCCCGGGGGGCAGGGCTTGGAGTCTGCAGGCAGCTGCTGCCTCACCCGGCCTCCCATCGCTGACCAAACCGTGCACCTCGTCCAGAGTCCGGCCCTGTGTCGACTCCAAGAGGTCGTCCGCCACCTCTCCCCACTCTTGCCTAATTCTTGGCCTTGTCTGATCCTCTGGTCTGCTCCAACTTTTCCCAGAGGCCTCACGAGGGTTTCAAACACTCCATCCTCTGTTCTTGACCTCACGAACTCCTAGGCATCCTTCGGAACCCCAGTCCAACTTCCTGGCCTCTGGGAACCCTGCTCCCATAGCATCTTGTACTTCCCTCTCTCGTGGCGTTTCCAGCTAGGAACTGAGTTGCTTGTGCATCTGTCACCTCCTCTCCTTGGCTATGAGCATTTTGTAACCAAACTGGTCAGCTGAATACTCGGCAGGCGGCAGGGAGTGTGGATATGCTCTGGGAGGGATAAGCCAGAATTCTCTCTCAACTTGACCTTGAGTTTCCTAGAGATGAACACCGTGCCTAGAGCACTATAGACTCTGATAGGTGTCGGCATCCTGAGCACATGAGTGAGGGACAGAGACCAGGGGTCAGGTCTCAGAACCTCCCCCACACTCCGAGCACACTACTGTCAGCAGACAGTAGGAGCTTAAATGGAGGGGGGAGACGAGCTGAATTATGTGGAAAAAAAACAGCAAAAGCATGAGGGTATTTGGTGTGGAAGCAAAGCTAGAAGGACCATCCACACAATGAGGTGGGCGGCCCTGTGCCCTCTGTGAGGACAGACCCCGCCCTGGAGAAGCCGGCCCAACTGCTTGGATTTGCCTCTCCCGGGCAACCCTCCCCGGAGTCCTGGGGCCCGTCTCCCTGCACGATTTAAGGCCATTCTCCTAGGCCCCCTCCTGCTAGAAGCCTCCATGGCTGGGAGGGGGGCTGCCTCTACCTCTTCCCCATCTCATGCTGCTCTGCGGACAGCTGAGCCAAGTGACCAGCGACGTGGAGGGGCCCAGTGATGCATCACCGCAGCCTGACCGGCCCTTCCCGAGGCTAGGGACTGGCCTAATGGAGCCCCGAAGGGCACGTTAACTGTCCAGGGTCTCACAGACCCTGCCTGCCTCCCTCGGGCCGTGCACCTGTCCCCGCCCTGGGGCTGCCGTGCTCACCGACTAAACAGAAATTGTCCCTCTACTCACAACCCTGCAGACACCACGCAGGGGGCTCTCCGTGCAGGCAGTCCTCCGCTTTGCGACAGGAGCTGCCCGGGGCCCGCTCAGTCCCCTGCCACGGCGCTGGCCTCAGACACCAGCCACAGGCCCCGGCCTCACGCACTTCTGGACGGCCGGCTCTCAAGCACGGTTGGCGGGACGCTTCTCGCATTCCACGATTGGCTCAAACAGCTCACCGAGCTCAGGCCAACGTTGGACTTCCGTTTACTGCTTTATCATAAAGGATACCACTCAGGAACAGCCAGAGGGAAGAGACACCTAGAGCGAGGGACGGGGTGGTGCGGTGCTCCCTTGCCCTCCCCGGGCACGCCATCCTCCCCACCCCTGCCCTGTTGGCAGCCTGGCAGCTCGGTGACCCCCAGGCTTGAGCGATGTTCACGGAGGCTGCACGGAGCAGTAACTGGGTCTCTGGCCCCTCTCCCCTCCCAGGAAAACAAGGGATCCACTTCTAACCATGGCCTGGGCTTTCAGGTGACCGGCCCCAGGCTGAAGCCCACCGCGGTCACCTCATCAGAACAAAACACGCCCCCACCTCCTAGGATATTCCAAGGGCTTTAGGAGCTCTGTGTGGGGAAACGGGGCAGAGACCAAATATGTATTCCTTATCATGTCACCCCTCCCTCTTCTCTTCTTCTCTCCCAAGGGCACAGCCCTGGCCTGGGGACACCCAGCTCCCCACTTCTTTCTCCTCAAGGCAGCACGGCAGGGGAGTCCCATGTCAACCCTGTGTTCAAATCCTGGCCTGCCATTCCTAGCTGTGTGACCTGCGCAAGTCACCTAGCCTCTCTGTGCCTCGGTTTCCCCATCTGTAACACAGAGATAAAAATGGAAGGAATCACGAGGTGGCCAGGAGAGGTAAATGAGTTTGTATCTGTCTGCCTTGCTCACAAGGAGCCTCCCGTAGGTGTTTGTTAAATCGGCTTGCCCAGGGTGCAAACACAGACAAGGACAAGGGCCACAGGCCTCTCAGACACGACCCTGTCCCGGCTGGGATGAGATGCAGTCTCTAGGACTCGGGGCTGCAAGAAGCTACTTCACAAACTTCTCCACACCCATCCGTGACTGAGCTTTCCAGAAAACAGCAGGAAGGTAAAGCTTACTGAGGCACCCACTCTGGGTTCAGAACCGGGTCTGAGTGAACACAACGCCTTCGCTGGGGGGTGGAGGTGGTGACCGCGGGGGCGCTGCTCCCACCCAATCCATTTAGGGTATGACGGCCTGGCTGCTCCCTCCTCTGTCTCTTCCCAAGTGGACCAGCGCTGGGGGTGGGGGGGCAGAAGCAGCATCTGGAACCCTCTGGAGTGTCCGGAACGTGTTCCTCTCAGCACAGCTCAAGGATCCACGTGTTGGAATCCCCTGGGGGCTTATCAGCACTGAGTAGCCCCCCTGGGTCCCTCGGATGCCTACACCAAATGGAAACCGGGGTCCTCTGCTTCTCTCCCCAGGGTGGACATGCTGCTAGGCACGTGAGAAACTGGTAAAACAAATCCTGTTTTAGTTTTAATTCTGCGGCCTACATCCAACAATGCCTAAACTCATTCCTACAAATGCACACTGAGCGGCTGGCCCTTGGAACCAAAATGCAGACAGGGGAGTCCCTGGGTCAGGAATGGAGGACGGCGTGCCCAGTTTTTAAAGGGGGTGGTGTGGGCTGTGGGGTTGCGGGGCAGGGGATGAGGACACGGCCCTGGAGGGAGGTGATGTGGAGGGAGGGCTGGGGAGGGGCGGGCCCCGCGTGCAGGTGGGGAGAGGTGCCCGCCGGCATGGGGAGCCATAGAGGATTTCGCACAGAGGCCAGGCCACACCAGGTTAGAACCTTCACACCCGCCTCCAGCACGGGGAGCACCGCAGTGTCTTCCCGGCGCCCACCCGCCAACGCTGAGTGCACCCGGGCTGTGTGCGCACAGCGGTGCCGAGCGGGAGGGGTGCCCCGGGGAGACTCGTGTGCACGAGCGCACGTGCGTGTGCGAGAGCAGACGTGGGGGTGCACGCGTGCACGTGCTTGAGGATGCGTGGATCACTGCGAGTGAGGCAGTGCCGGGCGCGTGTGCATGAGTGTGAGTACTGCAGGCAAGCATACGCGCATGTGCGTGAGAAGACAGGAGCTACGTGCATGTGCGTGCACACGTGCGTGCCACAACCCAGAGCTGCGCGTGGGGGCTGGGCGTGGGTGGACCCCAGCGGAGTGCAGCCCACGCCGGGCCGGCCCCCCCACTGCTCGAGGCACCATTACTGTCCCATCTGTACAAAGGGCCGGGACAAGAATGGGGGCTCTGTCGAGCTGAGGCACCCCCAGCCCAGGCTCAGGACGGGGCGCCGGTGTTTGAGGGGGCAGGAGGGGCAGGCTGGGCAGGGGTGGGGGCCCGGGGGGCAGCTCCCGCCGGCCGGCCGCCCCAGGGAGGCTGGCATCAGGCTCCCAATTACGGGAACAATTAGGGCACACTGATGCACAGCCAGGAGCCTCGGCGCCACCGGGAGAGTGACAAGCCGGCCCCGGCGGGCTGCGCGCCGGCTTTAATCCCGGGAAGGCTCTCGAGTGTTAATGGTGCAAGCAGGCTCATTAGCTGTAATCCATCTGTCCTTAATGCTTCGGCTCAGGTCTGTGGGATGAAGGATGCCCTCCCAGGGACTGCACTCAGAGGGGCCGCCTCCCTCCCTCCTTCCCTGCTCCAAAAAATGAACTAAAGGCAGGCTGAAGGCGCGGGGGAAGGGAGGACACAGCTCTCCACTTCCCCCTGTTTGGAGAACAGGCTGTGCAAAGCCTGGACCCAGGACCGGGCCCCACCTTGCTGTGTGACTACGGCCAAGACGCTCTCCCTCTCTAGGCCTATGCTGTCCTCTGGGAAAAGGCAGGGCTGGAATGGGTGCCTCCAGGGCGCAGGAAACCAGGGGTGGGTGGCCCCGAGGTGCCTCTTTCTTGGCTCAGGCTGCTTCCCACCCCCCGTCTGGGGACGAGTGGCTGGACGTGAATGCTGCCTGGAATGTTCCACATGGTTTTCTGACAACTCTAAATCCTGCCTTTGTCTGTGGTGGCGGAAGTCACCCTACCACACCATCTGGGCAGTGGGTGACGTGGCCCAGTGCCAAGGACAGGAGCTCAGGAGTCAAGGTTGAATGCAGACTGAGCAGGTAGATGCCTCGGGCTCGGCTCAGGTGCAGCCGTGCCCAGGGCAGCTGCAGGTATTCCAGACTTGAGGGGCGGGCACAGGGGTGGAGCCCCTCCCCTGCTATGTGTTGTCTCAGGAGAGCAAAGGCCATGGGCCGGGGGCGCCACCCAGATGGACAAGAAGGCAGGAGAGATGGCTGCAGAGAAAGTGGGGGCTCGGGGCCGGGCTGCCTGGGTGCGAGTCCCAACTCCGCTGTGTGTGACATGGGAGGTTACTTAGCCTCTCTGTGCCTCTGTTTCCCCATCTGCAAGACTAGGGGGAGTAACAGCCCTCTCTCCAGGGTTTTGAGGAAGGGGCGCACAGAGCGCCCCGTGACGCCAGCCGCGTTGTCACCCGAGGGCCACTCGCTATTGCCCCCACGCCTGCACCCCTGTGTTATTTACCTTCCACAACTTCAAATCGGCCAGTTGTTTAGTTTCTGGAGGGGTCACTCACATCGACTAATTTTTTAGAAAACCCATTGATGTCCAGAAGGAAGCTGTCAATCACGAGCAGAAACGGAGGTGCGTACCCCATTCCCACACCCTCCCGGGGCCGGCGGGCTCGCAGTCTGACACCTGCCCCGTTTCTTCAA
The DNA here is from genome assembly GCF_004348235.1 of Phoca vitulina. NCBI lineage: Eukaryota > Metazoa > Chordata > Mammalia > Carnivora > Phocidae > Phoca > Phoca vitulina. The sequence continues at coordinate 3,528,120 of NW_022589759.1, forward strand.
AGGGGGTTCGCAAACGCAGGGGGTGCGCAGGGCCCTGGCACCCGGCAGCCCCTCTCACTGCAGATCAGAAAGACCAGACCAGGGAAAGCACGGCTCAGCCTTCCTCTTGAGGACACTCCCGCACGACGCAACACGGTCCGCAGTGTCCCCACAGGACAGCAGGAAGCCAGGGCCAGCTTCGCCAGGCTCAGAACGCGGCCTCCAGGCACGCACTCCGCCCCTTCACCACTGCAGCCTCGGCTTCCCAATCTGGAAAATGGGGGCACTCGATCGACAGCCCTCTCCTGACGGTCGCTGGGGTGGGGGTGGGGGGGTCCAGCCAGCACGCAGGTCTGAAAGCCTCTCGGTGCCGCAGAAGGAGGACGGACGTTGTGCCGGGGACTGCTGCTTTCCTTGATGCTCTTCAATTATTCAAACAAGAGCCGTACCCTTATTTAAAGTCTAGCCTTGCACTCGCTGCATCCGGCACCGAGCACTGGAGCCTGCTGCTAGATTTACACAGGGACGGGCTCCCTCTCGCAAAGTCAATTAATTAAGCAAACACTCCTGCCAGCAGGTTCTCAGGTGTGTGCCGAGAGATCCGCCGGTCTCAGCCTGCCGCCTCCGGGACACTCGATGCCACGGAACAGCCTGGTGGGCCGGGACTGTGGCCCCGGGCTGGGCGTGGCTGGCGTAAGAGCAGGGTGCCCACTGCAGGCCAGGCCCGGGACCGGGCGCTTCCCACCCCAACTACAGACAGGGAAACCGAGGCACAGAGAGGGGATTTAACTCCAGACACTGCCCTGTGCCCACACGCTTCTGTTCTCCCTTTCCCGCCACCCACCCAGACGGGAAGCAAGAGTAGCTACTACATGACGTTTCCAGCACAGTCTGGCATTGACTGCATGCCTCCCACCCTCGTAACTCATGTTCGGCTTCAGGTCAACCCCGCAGGTGAGGACCACTAGGACCCGTATTTTATGGAGGGGAAACTGAGGCACGGAGCGGGTGACAGACTCCCTCAAGCTTACATGGTGGTAAGCCGGGGCCCTGGTCCCTGCTCCCAGAGCCGAGCCTCAGGCTCATCACCTTGCCAGGCCCCGCTCACGGTCTGCCCCCCTCTGCCGGAGGCACATGGGTGCTGGTGCTTGGTCTCTTGCGCCTGGCAGAACGGGGCACCACCCAGGGCGCCCCCCGATGACGTGCAGTCCACGGGCGGAGGTTTTGGAATGTTCTGGTAGTTCTGGTGGTTTGCGGCGCTAGTCCGCTCCCCGTCCCATCTATCTCTGCTCTTCCCCAGATAAGGACAACAGCCAGCCCGTGGAGGGCACCCGGCTTGCAAAGGCCCTTGACAAACACTTCCTGGGTGAGGACGTGAAATCCAGAGGCAAAATGACAGCAAGCCTGCAGGCCTCGCAGGGCAGGGCCAGCCTGTCCCGCGCACATGTCGAGCACTGCAGTAAACGGGCGGACGCTGGGGCGGAGGGCAGGGCTGTGTCCCAGCTCTGTCCCTTCCCAGATGTTCACCTCAGACGAGTCACAAGCAACAGCTCTGGGTCTCAGTTTCCTCGTCTGTAAAATGGTGGTGAAAACAGAAGCGTCTCCTCATTCCAGCTGCCGTGAGAACAAGAAGTTAAGGCAAAGGGAAGCGCACAGCGCTGGCCATCTTGCGCTCCTTGCCCCATCTCCCACGGCGCGGGGCACAGTGCGGGGTCCTCCAAGTCCGCTACCTGCTCCCGCAGCAGAATCGGGGGCATCGAGGTCAAGAGGAGCTGCCGGGCCCTGTCTGCACTGAGCCATCTCAGCCCCGGGACACCGACCGCACCAGGTACTCTCAGCAAACAGACTGTCTGAACCTTGGCACGTGCACAGGACGGGGGATGTCGGCTCAAATACGACCTCTCCGCTAACGCCCCACTGGGAAGGAGGAGGGGTGCATCCACAAAGGGGACTAACTTCAGCCCCTTCACGGGGGGCCCCCTCTACCTGGAGTGCCCTTCCGCCCGCTCCTCACCCATCGAGAAAACCCTGACCCCTTCGGAACCCTTCTCAAGCGACACCCCCTCTGCACCCCAGAGCTAACCACTGCCTCCCCGCTGTCGTCTGCGAGCCGGGAGGACGCCTCTCCCACCACAGAGACCACCGTGAGCCACACACGCGCTGAGCACCTCACGTGCTTGAGTGCGCTCACGCTTTCAGAAAGGGAGGCAGCATTATCTCCAGTTTATAGATCAGGAAACCGAGGCACGGAGGGGGTGGGCCACATGCTGAGGATGCACAGCTGGCTAGTGGCAGAGCCCGGACTCGAGCCCGCGAGGCCTGGCTCCCCGCTCGGCGAGGCTTGGCTGTGTCGGGCAGAGCAGGTGTCGGGATGGGCGGAGACCAGTGGACGGCAAGCGGACATGGCCAAAGGTCCAGGCAGGGGGGCATTCGGCCCAGGGAGGGAGGGAGCAAGGGCCAGCTTAAAAACAAAACTGAAATGCGAGCGAAGGCAGCACACGCGGTCCCGGGAGGGGTGATGAGACCTGCAGTTTCTGCACACGCTGCTCCCTGGGGGACCTGCCCGCCGTACTCCATGTGGAACCCAGCTGCTCGGGGTCGAGTACTATTTCAGGAGTGAAGGGAGGTGGGGCGGAGGGCTCGGAGCCACACACTGGAACGTCAGGGAGCGGGTGCTGGGGGTGCCAAGCAGAAAAGGCAGACTGGGGGGCCAGGACCCCCACCCTGGCACTGCCGGCCACCCAGTCTGGCCCCCACCCTTCCCGGGGAGCCTCGTCTGCCCCCACCCCCCACCACACCTGCTATGAAAGTGACACCCAGTGGATGGTCGCTGCTCTGTCCCCTGGGAGAGCAATCAGACACCTGGACAGACCACTGGGCCGCTGGGGGTGGCTGGGGATTGGGGTGGGGGCTCTGCTGGACCTCCCAGGAGCGGCGAGGCCTGAGGAGGTGGGCTCAGGAATCAGGGGGAAGCAGTAGGGCCCCCCAGGGACCTGGGAGCAGGCAAGGGGGTGGGGACGGAGGCTCACAGAGGTCCCAGACTTGCCCCAGTCACACGGCCAGTAAGAAACTGAGACACAGAAGGCTCTGAACAACCAAGTCTCGCCTCGCCCCAGGAGGCCCAGAAGGTGCCCTTGTCCCCATCCGAACATCTGCCTCTTACCCAAGTGGCATGATGTTGGGGTTCAGGTAGAAGAGTCTGAGGCCAAACTGCCCGAGTCCCACTCTGGCCCTGACACCGAAGGCCGATGACCAAAGCATGTGACTTGGCGTCTCGTGCCTCAGTTTCCCCATCTGTGAAGTGGGAACCGTGCCAGTCCACACTTCATGAGGGGCGTTGTGAGAGTTCGAAGGCTTCAGACAGGCGCTCGGGCACAGCCAGGACCCAGGAAGCACTAGAGGAAAAGCCCCGCTGCCACACGGATCCCTGCTGGGCCATCTCCAGCAGCCTGCGGCCCTCGAGCTCTGGGTCCACCGGTCTGGAAACAGGGCCTGGAGAGCTTCAAGGAGGAGACAAATCCTGACGCTGCAGCCACAAGCAGGTGGCCTGAGCCTCAGTTTCCCCACCGTGTACCACTGCATACAGAGGCTGAGGCCTCCATGAACGCCGGGGCCCAGGTGTTGATGACACGTGAGAAACGGTTACTCCACCATGACAGTGGACGCCCCAGCCATCCCCACAGCCAACAGGAAGTCCACAGAACGAGGAGGGGCGGAGGCCCAGAGAACTGAAAATATACGTCCGCACGGAAACTCGTACAAACGTGTTCACGGCAGCACCGTGCACAACACCCAAGACGTGGAAACCACCCAAATGTGCATCAACAGATGAAAGCATAAACAAAATGTGGTCCGTCCACGCTCCGGAATATTACTCAGCCACGAAGTGGAAGACAGTCCTACGGGGCAGACAGGCCTTGAAAGCATGGCTCAGTGAGAGGCCAGACACACAAGGCCCCTTTTATGATTCCACTGACACGAAATGTCCAGAATAGGTAAATCCACAGAGACAGGGAACAGATCCATGGTTGTCGGGGGCTGGGAGTGGGAGAAATACAGAGTGACAGCGGAGTGCAGGGTTTCTCTGTGGGGTGAGAAGAACATCCTAGAAGGACACAGTGGTGATTCATGCAGTCTGCAGATATATAAAAACCACTGACTTGTACACTTTAAGGGGGTGAATCGTATGGTGAAATACATCCCAATAAAACTGCATCAACTAAAACCCTTGAAGCCTGTTCTGTGTCCAGCAGGTGACTCCTGAGGGCCTAGGAGGCCTGGAGCACGCACGAGGACAGAGGCTGAGCGCCCACACGGGGAGCGGCCTGACAGGGTGGAAGTTGGCCCCAGCCAGGGGCACATGGCTCACAAGCAGGCGGCACGTGGAGGAAGGTCTCCCACGGTTTCAGCTTTGGCTAAAGAGTTGGGAAACACATAAAACATTAACCCAGAATCATTATTGGGCACCTCGTGCATACATGGGCCAGGCCCTGGCGACAGGCTCTTGAGCCAGAGAGCTGACCCAGCCCTTACCCTGGTGCAGCCCAGCTCCGCAGGCTGACGCACAGCCTCGGGAAGGCACATGAGTATATCCGCACGGAGTGCACCAAGAAAATGCTCCATCTGAGGGAAAAGCTGGGGTCAGCAAGGAACAGCATGACAGAAAGTGGGAACAGCAGGTGCAAAGGCCATGAGACAGACAGGAGCATAAGGAACAAAAAAATGGCTGGTGCGGCTGGGCCCAGGAACAAAAGGCAGGAATGCCAGGGGCAAGGACATCTGTCTGGGATGATGGAAATCTCCCTGCTCCATTCTGTACCCCGAATCCTTCAGGTGTCCCCACTAGGCTGTGACAATAAGGGGCTTCCAATGCAACGTGCTGTCCCAGGATGTACCCGGCCTGCCTGATTTAGGACCGTCAGATGTGTGCGTGAAGGTAGAGGATTAGAAGGCGCGAGAGGGTCCTGTCATCCCTACCTGTTCGCATCCCAACCTGGGCGGGTTCCTCCAAAATACCGGGACCCCCCTCAGCATAATGATGGGTTCGGAGACAGAGGTCTGTGTCTGCCTCAATTTGACCAAGTTGAGCGGACAGGCATCCCGTGCCCCGGCCCTCACCCGATTCAGGACACCTTCCTGCATCCCAAGGGGCAGCTGGTGGCCCAGCCTGCAGGGGTGTGGAGGCGGCCAGACACGGCCCACCGCCCCCAGCAGGAAGAGCTCTGGAAGCAGCGTTCAGACCGCCTGTGCATGGTCTGGTGACCTCCAATCCGCCCACCGCCAGGGGGAAGGCAGCTCCCCACGCAGATTAAAGATTTAGCAAGATGGGTCTCCACTCACATTTTCCTGCAAATTGGCTGCTTGGGCTGCCCCAGGGGTGGGGACCTGGCTAAGGAAGGCAGAGATAAGAGGGCAGAAGAAAGAAAAGTTGGGATTCTGTCCATGGGGGGGGGGGCAAGAAGACAGGGGTCCGGGGGTCGGGAGCAGATCAATGAATCCACGGGCAATGCTAATGCAAGCCACAATATGTGGTCCCTGGACCACATGAGCTGTGGCCCGGAGGGTGTGGGGCCACCCCGACTGATTCAGGGGATGAACTAGAGCCGTCTGGAGAACGAAGTCAAGCACGAGACTCCAGCAAGATTCAGACGCTGAGGCCCAAGCCTCGAATCCGTCAGCACCATGGGCTTCATCCAATAAATTCGAGGGGATAAGGACTGAAGGATGGGGCATTAAAAGCAACGTTCATTTTGGAAACAGGCCTCCCTCGCTCCCAGCCCTGGGGGGTGGCTGGAGGCCTAGCTTCCAGGCAGGGGGCAGCTTGGAGCAGAAGGGGGGGCATGCACGGGGAGATGGGGATGGGGTCACGGGCGAGGGAAGCGCTTTCCCTGCAGCCCCAAGAGGCCATCAGCGTGAGGCACTCAGGTTTAACTATGGGAAATGCTGCCGAGAGAGCAACGAAATGTGACCCCCTCCCCAGGCTGGCACAGCCTCTCCAGTGTCCCTGCTGCCCGGGTTCCCCCGCCCACCTCCCTCCCTGCACCTCCAGCTGTTCTCCCTGCTCCCGCCCACAACAGCTGCCCATACGGCGGGGTGGGGAGGACGGAACTGAGGGAGGCGGCTGTGGCAGGGCTGGCTGTTGGGGAAGATGAGACCACCGGAAATCCATAATCCATCAGAGAACAGGCTGTTCCCCCCGGGCCCCCCACCCCTGTCAGAGGCCGCACTGAGATGCACTCTTCCCCAGATAAGAGCCCAAACTGATGCCTCTCCTTTCCTTCCCTACCCAAACCCCCTGCCCCTCTCGCCTAGACTGGTGCAGTAGCCAACCCGCTGGCTCCCTGAGCTCCATCCTCCGTGTGACGCCCGCCAGAGGACCCTGTGCAAAGGGAGGGTGACTCATGTTCCCGCCTCTGCCCCAAACCCCGCAGGCCTCCCACCCAGATCCCAGTGAAGGCCACGTCCTCGACACCACAGCCCACCCACCCCCATTCCTCTCCTCCGATCCTGCAGCCCTACCCATTAGTATCCTTGCCATTTCTTTCCTTTCCTTTTTTTATTTTTAAGATTTTATTTATTTATCAGAAGAGCACAAGCAGTGGGAGCAGAGGCAGGGGGAGAAGCAAACTCCCCGCTGAGCAAGGAGCCCGATGTGGGGCTCAATCCTGGAACCCTGGGATGATGACCTGGGCTGAAGGCAGACGCTTCACCGACTGAGCCACCTAGGCGTCCCGGTATCCTTGCCATTTCTTAAACATTTCAAGCGTGTTCCGCACTCAGAGCTCTCCCCCTCAGGTATCCGCGTGACCAGCTCTGGCACGAGTCACTTATAGGGGTCTTCACTGACCCCACTGCAGGGGGCTGAATGGCCCACATCCTAACCCCTGGAGCCTGTGAATGGGACCTTATATGGAAAAAGGGTCTCTGCAGATGTAATTAAGGATCTATAAATAAGACCATCTGGATGATCCAAGTGGGCCTTAAATCCAGTGCTGAGCCGTTCTCCATCAGAGGAGGAGAAGGCCACGTGAAGACGGGGCAGAAAGAGGAGGTCCCGAGCCAAGGAAGGCCAGCAGCCGCCAGAGCTGTAAGGGAAAAGGGAGGCTTCTTCCCAGGAGCCCCCGAAAGGGAGCATAGCCCTTCCGGATCTTGGACTTCTGGCCTCCAGAACAGTCAGAGAATCAATGTTGTTGAAGCCCCGAGTTGGTGATCCTGGGGTTGTTACAGCAACCCGAGGACGCTAATCACACCTCCCATTTCTCGCCCTGCCCTAACTTGGTGCCCGTGGCCCCTGCACCCTTACACAACTCGTGGCTTGATAAGGCATCGCCTCTATACTAATGTTTGTGGCCTCGAGCTACTCCAGCCCCCTCACCTGCAACCATGGTGGGGCGCAGGGGGGCGGCACGTAGCTCAGAGCCCCAGAGAGGCAGGCAGAGCTGCCTCCGCCTCGGTGCCTGGCCAGAAGCTCACCAAAGTCGCCTTGCCTGGCCCGTGCAATGGCCAGCGGCTTTGGAAACGTCATCCTTTGTGGTCAGGTCATTGCAGAAGCCTGGCGAGGCTCCTGCTCTGGAGAGAAGCTCAAACATTTCTTAGCCAGGTGTATTCTCAGAAGTTTCTCTCTCCCTTTCAAGCCCAGTGTGGCCCCCAGGCCACCCCCAGAACAACTCGGGCTGCGGGCTCCCGTCCCGTGCCTCACCCCTCCCCGTCCAGTGTGGGTGGCCCCCCGGGGAGGCAGGCGTCCCAAGAGGGTGGCCTTCCCTGAAGAACCCTGGGGTAACGCAACACTGCCCAAGTGGGCAAGGGAGACCAAAGTCCTCCGTTCCCCTTGGAAGGTGGGGTGCGGGGTCCTGGGGCTGACACGGCCAACTCTCCCACGCCGGGAACTCAACACACGGCAGTGTGTGCGCTCCCAATTCTGGGGGCCTGAAGCCTGCAGTCAAGGTGGCAGGTCCGTGCTCCTTCTGAAGGCCCTGGGAGAGGGTCCCTCCTGCCTCCTGGTACCTGCCATTGTTGGCGTTCCTTGCTCGTAGACGCGGCCCTCCAGTCTCTGCCCCGTGGCTACAAGGCATTCTATCTGAACGTCTGTCACTGTGTATCTGACGCCAGTCATTGGATTAGGGCCCGTCATAACCCAATAGGACCTCATCTTAACCCTATTACATCTGTAAAGGCTCTATTTCCAAATAGGGGCACATGCACAGGTACCAGGGGTTTGGACATCAATGTATCTTTTTGGGGGACACAAATCAACCCACACAAGGTGGCGACCAAACGTTAAGTGAGAGGACCAGCCCTTGGCAGCTGTCGGAACCGAATCCTGTTGACTGAGCCCACCCCAGGTGGAGGAAGGGCCTGGACAGATGGCCCCCCCCAGTTCTGTACACACGGCGGGCAGCCTTAGGGAGGCCCCCAACCCGCGACTCAGGTTCCAGCTCTGTGAAAGGCTTTGCTGATACCGACCTCTCTAGATGGGTATGGGGAGCACCGGCAAGAGTGGGGATCTGCTGGCACCTTCTCTCGGGGTGAACCTGGGTCTTAAACCTCAGCTCAAAGCCACTCCCTGACTGGAACCCACCTGCCCACCCCTGGGCTGCCTGGAGCCCATCCTATACCCTTCCCTTCCCTAAAGCATTGCTGTGTGGTTTCAACGGTGTCCTCCAAATTGCACGACATCCTCCTGGAACCTCAGAATATGACCTCATTCAAAAATGGAGTCTTGGCAGATACAATCAAGATAAAATGAGGTCATGCTGGATTAGAGCGGCCCCAAATGCAATGACCGGTGTATTTATAAAGTGAGGGAATTTGAACATAGAACACCATAGTGGGACATACACAGGGAGGAGGCCGAAGGCAGAGGTGGAGGGACGCGGCCACAAGCCAAGGGACGCCTGGAGTCCCCTGGAGCCTCCAGCGGGAGGGTGGCCCTGTGACACCTCGATTCAGTACTCTGGCCTCTGGAGCTGGGAGAGAATGATTTTCTGTGGTTTTAAGCACCCCCCCCCCGTTTGTGATGATTTTTTTATGGCAGCCCCAGGAAACTCATTCACATACCTCAAGCTAGTGATTCTCAACTGGGACCATTTTGCCCCCAATCAGGGGACACTGGGTAATGTCTGGAAACATTTCTGGGTGTCACAATCGGGGACTGTAACTGGCATATGGTGGGTAGAGACCAGGGAGGTCATTAACATCCTATGATTCACAGAAAGCACGTGACAAAGCAGCATCCAGCCCAAAACGTCAATAGTGCCTGATGCTTTAAGATGTAGCCACCCAGGGGCGCCTGGGCGGCTCAGTCCGTTAAGCATCTGACTCTTGATCTCAGCGCAGGTCTTGATCTCAGGGTCGTGAGTTCAAGCCCCACATTGGGCTCCAAGCTCATGGAGCCCCCATTAAAAAAAAAAAAGATGTAACCACTCATTTGAACGTTTAAGTGACAAAGGGGACAAACTTCTCATCCCTGAGCTGGATATCCAGGGCATCTCAGGGTCGGGCCACAAGCAGCAGCTTCGTACACAGGGGCTGAGTCAATGCCCGAGGGACTGGCGCGCGGTATGGGTCAGGAATGCCACCACGGCTGAAACACAGTGGCTTCCGGCTCTGGCGGACCCATGCCACCAGCAGGCTCCGGACGGGGGCCTTGCTCCCACCAGAAACACCAGGAGCCCAGCTTCTCCGTTCAGGTCAGTTGGGGGTGGGGTATCCCCGCGGGAGGCTCTATGAAATGAGGGGGCCGGGCTAAGAAAGCCCAGGAGGGCAGGTAAGAACCTCTGCCGTGCCCAGGCTCCCCGGCGAGCCCCGGGGAGGGAGGGGGTCCCCGGCTCCGCGCACGGCCCCCTCCCTCCTGCTGCCCCCTCTCTCCCCAGCATCAAGCTTCAGTGGGCTTGTGTATCTGCCAGATGGCAACGCGCTGTGTGTCAGGAGATAATCGCTATTAAAAATTCACTGGGTTTTATCTTTTTTTTTTTTTTTTTAGGTTCCGTTTGGGTTCTCTGCTTCCTCCTAAGGAAGCTACAAACTGCTACCCGTTACACTGTTTTAATTGTCTCTAATTAAAAGAAACACTGACTGGGTCACTGGGGTTTCTCCACTCGGGTGGCTGGGGGGGCAGGGCTGGCTCCCCCCAGGACAGCCCCACGGCTGGGCTTCCCCAGCAGCTCCCCCACTGTGGGGAGCAGAGTGAGGCCCAGCACACCTCCCCAGGGACAGCTACCTGGCCCTCCCAGACCCCCACAGCTCCCCTCCGGAGACTCCAGACTCAGCATAATTGCTTTTCTGCCCCGAGGGACTTCAGCAACAGAGGCTGTGGGTCACGGGCTGTGCTGAGTTTCACATCCCAACAAGAGGCACCAACGAAAAATCCAGAGACAAACAGGTCAAAGACAGTATTTGGAAGATTCCCAGGACACAGTGGCCAGGTTTGAGAAGTCTCTGCTGCACTCCGAGTGGCCACGTCACCTGGGAAAGACTGCGATCCCAGTTCTGTCCCTGTCCGCCCGGCGCCTCAGACAGGCCCTGACCTGCTCCGGGCCTCAGTTTCCTTCTCTGCCCAGCGGCGGATGAGGTTCATCTGATGGCCGCTGAGCACCCCAACGCGCTGGGCTGAATGTGCAGGGGTGTCAGGTCAGGCCAGGGAGGCAGATGCCCCCCGGCCTCACAGGTCCTTGCAAGCCCGTTGGACTCGTTCCAGCACATTCTGGGAGCTGGGGATAGAGCAGTGAACAGACCAGCTGGCTCCCATTGCTGGCCTTCTAGGAGAGGGTGAAAGGTGCTAAACAACCAAACAATATGGACGGGGCCCCTGCAGAACGGACCTCAGCTCCCAAAAGCCATGTGCCTCACCCCAGAGTGAGGCCAACTGTGGGGGGACCTGGGGGCAGAGGGAGCGGCAGCGTCTCAGGCTGGGGATGACCAAGAGTGACAAGCCTCTGGGCCCCTCACCACCATCAGAGACAATGGCAAGGACGGGGTCCCAGGGCACCCCATGACCTGGCCGGGGTCTCTGACAGGCAAAAGGCCCTGGCTCCTCTCTCCACCTCATCCCCAACCTCTGGCGTCCCTTAATCTCCCACAGTGACAAGTGATGGCTCAGGTGTCTACTGGGACCAGGGCTGGCCTTGGTGTGCTCAAGCCAGACTGGGGGGGGGGGGGGTTCTTCCTGTCACACCAGCTCGTTTCTCCCGCCTAAAATGGGGACCAGAGAGGGGTGCCTGGGTGGCTCAGTCAGTTGAGCGTCTGCCTTCGGCTCAGGTCATGATCCCAGAGTCCTGGGATCGAGCCCCGCATCGGGCTCCCTGCTCAGCGGGGAGCCTGCTTCCCCCTCTGCCCTTCACCCACTCATGCTCGCTCTCTCACTCTTGCTCTCTCTCAAATAAATAAAGTCTTTAAAAATAAAAAGTAAAAAAAAAAATAAAATAAATAAAATGGGGACCGGAGAGAAAGTGACATTCCAGCCTCCCAGGTTCCTGAAGCCAGGTCCGTCTGTATCCTCAGCCAGCCCCCCAATACTGGGGTCCTCAGTCTGTGAGGAATATCAGATGGTATTCCTCACCATTACATATTTTAAAAATATATATATTTTAAAAATATATAAAATATATATAGGAGGGGAACGAGGATATATTCGTATCCTAGGGCTCCAATAACAAATAACCACAAACTTGGGGGCTTAAAACAACAAAATTTACTCTCTCCCACTTCTGGAGGCCAGAAGTCTAAGATCCAGGTGTGGACAGAGCAGAGCTCCCTCCAGAGGCTCCGGGGGGCAGGGGGATACTTCCTGCCTCTTCCAGCTTCTGGGGGCTCCAGGCCCTTGGCTGTGGCCCTGTCCCCACATGGCCTCCTCCGTGTCAGTTTTCTTATAAGGACACCAGTCATGGGACTTCGGGCCACCCTAACCAGGATGATCCTGTCTATGAACCTTAACTAATTCCATATTTCCAAATAAGGTCCCATTCTGGGGTTCTGGGTAGACATGAATTTTGGGGGACACTTCCCCCAGTAAAGATCACCAACAATGTCACCAGCATCCCAAAACTAGCGTTACCCCATTTCCTCCCAGAGCTCAGACTCTCAGACATCAAGAGAAAAGACTGTCCTCTTTCCAACTTCTGTTGTCAGTGACCCTTGGAATGAGGGAGATGGCAGGGGGAAACATCAGCCCTCCCTGTCCCAGAGCTCTCCGAGATGAGGTGAGACCTCAGGCCGGGGCCTCACCTGCCCTCCCAATCTGAGTGAATCACTGAGCCCTAGGAAGCGGAGACCCAAGAAGCTGGGCCCACCCTTTCTTGGCGAGTCAGGGAGGCAGAGTCCCCAAGAAGCCAAGTGCTTGCCCAAGGTCACACTTTTGCTTCTGGATTCTTCCCTGTTCCACCAGGTCAATCTGCCCATGCTTGTGGCTCAAGGATCCCTACATGCACACAAATCAGAGACCTGACAGGTGAGAGGCAGCCCACCCGGAGGGTCCCTGTCAAGGGTTTCGAGAGCGGCGGTGGCGCTCAGAAGGCCGGGGACCTGGGCAAAAAGGTGGAGAGAACGTTTAAAGGCGAAGGGTCACTAAAAACAAGGGGATGCGCAGAGAGAGAATCCAAACACAGAGCAAGGAGGTGGGCATCCAACCCCAGCCCCTCCCATGCCCCATCCCCTGTGCTCTCCCCTGCCCTCCCATCCCCCCAGGGCCCATGTCCTTTAAGGCACAAAGAATTTCTCTGGGACCCACCTCTGAGGAGCGCTAACATTTACTAGGTTCTTTCCAAGTTCTAAGTATGAGATACGTGGGGGTTTTGAGACATGTCTGCAAATTCTTTGACCCTCTTTCCATCTGGAGTTGAAGTCTGTCCCTTCCCCTCGAACCTGGGTGGGCTCTGGTGGCGGCCCCCAGAAGAGAAGGCAGCAGAAGGGACACCACGTGGTTCTGAGGCTGGGTGAGCAAAGGTGGGGAAGCCCAGCGGCTCCCACCTGTCTGCAACCACACGCAACCCGAGAGAGCTGCAGGCCGGACCCCAGGGTCACGGGCAAACTCAGCGGTTACTGCTCTAAGCCATGGGGTCAGGGTGGTCTCTGGCATACCAACAGCTACCAGCCACAAGATGCGTGCTTTATGATCGCCTCTCACCGATGGAAGAAACAGACAAGAGAGGGCAAGCGTCTTTCTCAAAGGCACACAGCCAATAAGGCAGATCCAGGAACCGAACCCTAGCGTCGGGCTCCAGACTGGCCCTCCCATCCAGTGGGCCAGGGGCCTCAGGCTAACTACCAAGGGGCTGGCCTTCCCGGCCGGCCGCCGCACCTCGGCTGAACCCCGCACTGACCACCGCTCAGTCCCGCGTCTTCATTCGCCTCTTCCTTTTCTGGAAGAGGGTCTCTAGAGACACTTCTCCCCCCAAATAAAGCAAAACTTATTTGCAAACCTGGAAATAGCTTGTCTGGTTTAATGAAAGACAAAAGCACAGATAATGCCACCCCCAGGGAGCCTTCCTCGCTGGCAGAGATGCGGCCACCAGACCCTCTCTGAAGGGTTTACAAACGCCACCCCCACCTCCCACGGCCGTGGCACCAACCCACTCTGCCGCCAGCATCCACAGTCAGGCCCTCAGGGGCTGCGGAGTGTCAGGGGGCCAGCCTGGCCGGGGCCCATCAGCACAGGCAGCAAGGGCAAAGGGCCACGGGGTTCAGATGGCCCCCCGCCAGCCCCACAGGGGTGCCCCAGGACCCTGCTTTGGGAACAACCCAACAACCAAGGCTGTGTCCTGGCTTCCCCAGCCTCCCACTCCAACACACAAGGGCAGAGCCCTGCCCCCAAGGGCCCAGCCGCTTGCAGACTGGTGGGTAGCCGGGTGACCCTGACCCTGCCGTGGGGGCCATCCACCCCCCATCCTTTCAATAGTGGACCACAGGGCCCACGTGGAGCCTTACTGTGACATTCCCCACAGCTGTCCAGATGTGAGCCTGCCCTCCGGGCCCTGAGCAGGGACCTCCCAGGGGACCTGGAGGCCATCTGGAGGTGTCCCCCAAAGAACCCGCATGGTCGTCAGACATTATTCCAGTATTTGTCAAAGCCAAGCGCCCAGCATGAACACGGACGAAGTGACAGGTCTGGCCAGAAAAACAGATCACCCTCTGTTCACTCAATAAGCATTTATGGGGTGCCTCTGCACACTCCACATCTTGGGGGGGCTCTGAGGACAGAACAGAAAGGACCTTTCCTTGGGAAAGCCCTGCCTGACAGCAGAGAGAAAATGGGCACAAAGCTAAGGAGTTTCCATAAGAAAAGGTATGGCCACCAGGCCAGGAGGAGGCCGGAGATGGCTTATGGCTAGGCAGACACTGGAAGGCTTCTCAGAGGAGGTGACATTCAAGGCAGCCCTAAGGTACAGGAGACTGCAGGAGGTTGTCAGAAGGGTGTTCCAGGCGGAAGAAAAAGTAACACCAGCTGACCTTTATTAACCTGACAGCCTGCAGCTGCTGTTATTAACGGGCCTGTGCGCTTGCTTCTCGAGGGCAGAACCACACCCCCTGCTCCAGGTGCAGACTCCAGCACAGAGAGGCTGGGTCACCTGCCCAAAGTCAGACAGCAAGGAAGACGGAGGAGGACAGGCACTCCGGGGGCCGGCACTCGGCCGTTATGCCAGGTGCCTCCCCAGTGGCCAAGCACACGCGGACGAGACACAGGGTTCAGCGGGCTGGGGACGGACTCTGATGGCAGGCAGGGGGCAGGCCCCAGAGCAGCCCTCACTTGGCACCGCCCACTTGCTACAGAGCAGGAGACTGAGGGGTCTGGCCAGGGGCGCGGTCCTGGGGTAGGACTGCCTGGGCCCCCATCGTCTCTCCCCTCACCACCTCACGAGCTGTGTGACCCTGAGTAGGGAGCCGAACCTCTCGGAGCCTCAGTTCCCTCACCTGCAAAAGCAAGAAGACACAAAGCCAATGCGTGTGTCCTGAAGCCGCCCTGAGGCCCGGCACCGGGAGAGGATGCTGTCTGCGCACGGCCAGCCCCTGCCGGAGCTCAGCGAGGCGCCGTTCTGAGATCCCAGGAGGCTGACCCAGCGCTTCTCCACGCGGGCTCCTTCCACCAGCGCTCTCCACGCTGCCCCGATAGCTGGGCTTCGGGAACAAGGGGAAGCCCTTGCAACTCCAAAGAGACCGGCTTGACGCCGGCGTGGAGGGAAGCCTGGGATCTGACCACTGCCCGCTGGGGGCCAACGCACCAGGCAGGTGGCGGTGCACACACCCTCGTGATCGTCCTCCTCGGACGCCCTAGGGAAACTGGGTGCCCTTGACCTGGCCAAGGGCATACAGCTGCTCAGGGGCCTTCTGGGTCTCCTGAGGTCCCACGGGGCACAGGAGGGGAGGGCTGTTCAAACACCAAGAGGGAGTTTGGTAGGCTCATTTTGCTGAGAGGAAAAAAAGCCTCCACCGTGGTCTGAGCTGTTGCCCCCCCCGCCCTGCCCCCCAGGGGAGCACTGGAAACCACCTAAGCCGACATCTGATGGACGGGGATTTGTTTTAAGCTCTTTCTACCCACTGGACTATAATCATCAACTGTTCACGACCTCTCCACAAGCGATTCCTCCCCCCACCCCGAGTTTTCAAAAGGCAAAAAAGCTTTAAAAGCTGCAGTTCAAACAGGCGGAGAGGCACACTTGCGGAGATGCAGGGCTGGAAGGGAGGAGGGAGCCGGGGGGACCCCCTCAGTGTGAGCCAGGGGCTGGGGTGAGAGCAGGAGGGGCACCCCGGGGCCAGGCAGGTTCCACTGGCCACTGCCCTCTCCCCCAGCTGGCCCACCTGGAAGAGAAGGTCATCAGGGGAGGCACCTGGAGGTCAAGATGCCCAAGCTGTCACAGGAGCAGGGAGCTGAGCTGATGCCACATCCCACCCACTGTCACCCTACCCGAAGCAACCTCAGTAACCCGAGGTCCTGTCCACAGCTGCTTTCTCTCCATCACCCTACTCCGCCTGCCCCTGCAGCCAGCGACCTGGGGGCTGGGGCTGCCTGCCCAATGCCACCTTCACACCATCAGGCTGCAGGGGTGCCCCCTGAGCCTCAGAGTCCTGCTAAACCCTCTGCAAAAGGGAGCGGAGGCTCCCTGGCACTTCTTGCGGCCTAACTAGCGCACCAGCCATCAGAGGTCACAGCCTTGCCCACTCGGAAGGCCGGGAGGGGCACGGGGTGACGCTATTACAGCTTGGGAAGGGGACAAGTTGTGGTAAAACACAATTTAAGCCACACATCCCTCCCTCCCTTGGACCCCACCTGTGTGCAAGTAAAGAGGGGGAGAAATGCCCCCAGCACCACATTTTGTTCCTGGATCTGGTTTCCCGTAGGCACAAAGGGGCCCCGCCAGGGCTGATGGCTCCCGGCCCAGCGTGATAAGGCAGGCCCCCAAGACAGCCCTAAGGCTAGTGCAGGCCTGCGATCTCGCCTGGACAAAATCTGGTGATTCTCCACGCTTCTCATTCCCCAGACCCTGGATGGGCCAGACAGGCGGGCAGGGCAGATGAGGCTTTTCTACTTTAAAAAATAAATCGATTGGCTTCTTTTCTGAGTTGACAGGATGAGGAGGCGGTGGGAGGCGTCCCTGGGGAGCACGTGCATGAACCTGGAGGTAATCCGGGGTGGCAGGGCCAGGCGCGGTGGGCGGCGCGCCCCAGAAAGTTCCATCCCGGGCCCTCCCCCTCTCCCTCTCCGCGGGCCGCAAGCCCGGCACTTACTGAGGTTCTGGAGCAGGTTCGACCAGGTCTTCATGCCGAGCATGGTGTGGCGCCCCCGCCACAGCCGCGGGGACCCGGGGGACTCTAGGAGGGGCTTCCCGGCATAGCGGGCGGCGTGGGCGCGGGGGGGTCACCGAGCGGCGGGGGGAGTCCAAGCGCGCCGTGCGCTCCTCCTGCCCGCTGCGCGCCGGGGGCTGCAAACCCGGGAGGTGCCAAGAGGATCAGAGGGTCACGGGACAGCCGGGGATGTCCCCAGAGGGAAGCGGGGAACCGGGGGGGGGTGGAGCCCCGGGACTCCTGAGGGGGTCAGGAGCAACCCGCCCGCCTCGCGCGCCGTGCGCCCTGCCCGCTGCAGGGACCCGGGGGAGGTGCCGTGGCGCCCGAGGGGCCAGAAGAGCCGGTCACGCCGCCCCCGGGAGCGCCCCGCGCCGCCCGCGCCCCCTCGCCCGCGCCCCCGCCGGAGGCTTCACGCACCACCAGCCGTGGCTGCGCGGCCGCCTCGCCGCCACCATTTTATTCCCTTCCCGCTCGGCCGGGGCCGCGCGCCTCCTCCCCGCCACCTCCCGCGCGCCGCGGCGCCCCCGTCGTCCTCCCCCTCCCGGCGGCCCCGCCCGCTCCCCGGGCAGCCCCCGCTCCCCTGCACTTGATAACGCGCTTGTCAAGACTGCTGAGTTGTTCCTGACCTCTCCCCCGCCGCTGCTAATTAAGGCTCCGCCGTGACAGTTCAAGTGCCGAGCATCAAGTTTGCAGAACCAAAGCCTCTAATTGGGGCCGCTTTTCATTTCTCCACCCCGCGGGCTGGGGCTCCCCAGACCTGGGCACTGGCGCATTTTCCTTTTGTATTTTTCATCAGGGAGGAGAAGGAGGGGGACGGGCACCAGGAGAGGAGGACAGGCAAACAACCGAAAGGCTAGGGGTGGGGGGCCCTCCTCCGCCCTCCACTCGTCAGCCAGACGCCCCAGGACACCTCCTTCTCAACCCACCTGACCCAGGGGTCTCTGAGCTCCCCGACTCGGGGCTGCAAGGAGCCCAGCCCCACCCGCAGGAGGCGACTGCAGGGGCAGCCCCCGCCCCCTCCCCTCCCCCCCCCACGCGGGGTGTGGCAGGGAGGGGCAGCCCCCGCGCGCTGGGGTGGGGGTGCCAGCAGCCTTCGGGGTCCACGACCCAGCGGAGCGCTGCGGTGATGGCAGGCTTGCCACGCCCCCTCCCCAACGGAGAGGTGTGTTCCTTTCCGCCCCAGCTCCCTCCCTGGGCCTCTCCTTTCCAGATAAGTGCTGGCGAGCCCCGGGGCTCTTAGTGACTCTTCAAGCTGCCTTTCTCCTCCAACGCCTACTAAATCAAGCCGGCGCTGAGAGCCACCGGCTGGGAGGAGCGGAGGAAGGAGGGGCCGGGCTGCCGGCTGGTTCTCCGGGGCTGGCAGAGGGCTGGGGGTGGGGGGGTGATGGGGTAAAGTCACAGGGGAGGAGAAGGTGGGGGAGGTGAGCAGCAGGCCCGGACCCCAGGATGGGAGAGGAGGGAGGGAGGGAGGGAGGGAGGGCGGGCGGCGGGGAGGGAGCCAGCGGGAGGCACCGGAGGTCCTGGCGAGGCTGGCCAGCGGGGCCTTTCTGCTCAGAATCCTGGAGCCTCAGGCCGCAAGGGGCTCCGGGAAACTCGGCTGGCGGTTCCCACGCTTGCCTGAGCCTCACAATTCCAGGTGATTCTAATTAAATTGGGACGCATTACTTGGAGCCATCACCCAGGTGATTCTTAAGTTTGAGAAACAATCTACCCCAGGGGGTCTCAAACGTTGCTGCATATTAGAACCACCTGGGGCAATTTTAACCCACCGACCCCCCCCCCCCCCCCCCCCCCCCCCCCCCCCCCCCCGGGGTTGTCTGGGCCTCACCCAGACCAATGACATCAACCTCTGGGCGTGGACCCAGGCAACATTAAAGCGCCCAGGGGATTCCCGAATGCAGCCGGGGTAAAGAGCCATTGTTCTAGTGAGTGGGTCTCAGCGGGGCAAGGGGTGGTTCTATTCCCCCGCCCCCCGGGATATATCTGGCAAGGCTTACTGGCTTCAGTGGTTGTCACAATTCGGGGTGGGGGCTGGTGCTACTAGCATTAGTGGGCGCAGTGCCGGCCCACCCAAAGGAACCTCCAGCCCCAAATATCTGCAGTGCCCGGATGGAGGAACCTGGGCCGTGCCAGTCCCAGGAGCAGGCAAACGCCCTTGGAAGCACTTTGCCAAGAAAGCCCAGCTCAGCACCTGCCTCAAGCAGGCTCCCAGTGGATCACTGGCTCTTCCGCCCACTCCGGAGCCCCTCCTCCCCAGGAGGCTGACCTCTAGCTGGGATGCTCTTTTATGATTGTGTCCTCCTGCTGGGCTGAAATCCCCTAACGTCCAGCCCTGGGCAAGCCCCGCCCCGTCTGTCAGCCAACCTGGTACCTACTTGCAGGCCACTTTCACCCTCCCCTGAGTCCTGTCCCTCCAGCACACTTTCCCCCCACCTCAGTGTCCTCAGCTCATTCCCCATCACAATCCCAGGTTCTGGAACGTTCCTTGGCTTGCGGCTATCTTTCTGAAAGTTCAGGCCTGCAGGACCACGGCTGCGCGTGTGTGTCCCATCTCTCAGTGCTGCAAAGACGACATCCCAGACTCTTCCCAAGTCAGGTCCCCCTTTCTCTGCTTGTTTGCTTTTTGAAACTAAACGCTGGGCTTTAGCTAACTGCACTGCATTTGATCAAGGGGTTTCTTGCCTTGTTCAGCAAATTAGCAAACAACTCGGTTTCAGGTATAGTCAGGTGTCCCTCCCGTGTGTATGGGTATCTGAGGGACGGTGGTTCTCATCTCTGCCAGACACGCCAATCAGCTGGGGAGTTTGAAAAGCACCAGGCTGGGGCCCCACCCCCGACCAGTGACATCGGAATCTCCGGGGACGGGGCCCAACTGTCAGTGTTTCTACCATGCAGTGTTTCTGGATTTCAGGTGGTCCTAATGTGCAGCTAAGACTGACAGCAGTCGCTGTAAGCATCTGGGACACACACTCTCCCCTGCCAGCCTGTCCGACCTTGAACACACTTGGGTTTTCAGGCGACACTGGCTGTCGGGGAGTATCTTATCTGATCCTGGGTTACGGGCTGGATGTAGCCTGCGTCTCCCCAAAGGTCAGACAGAACTCCTGGCAGCCAGGGCAGCACCCACCACCACCAGCGCCACCCCCACCTTGCTGGTAGCAAGATGGGCGCCCTTGCTTATCCCCAAGAGCATTTGTAGGGAAAGCCGGCCAGGAACCGGGTGAAGGTGTGTCCTGTGGGAGGTCCTAGAGGCCCCTTCTCTTCATCCCACTGGGAAGAGAACAGGATCGTGGGAACTGTGGGGGCTGCTGCCTGGTGGGAACTCTTCGAGAAGGTCCTGGGAGGAGACAGGAGTGTAGGCTCCAACTGCACCATGAGCTCACTGTGTGAGCTTGGGCAAAGTGACCTCATCTGTAGAGGACGGTAAACATTTGCTCAGCCCTGCACATGGCAAAGTATGTAACACGTGTGCAAAGGAGCCAAGCTGGGCAGTGGAAATGAGTATCATGCTCTCTCTAGGGTGAAAGACTCCTAGGTGGTACTGGGTTTGTGCTCTGAGCCCCTAGCAGCCAAGTGGGGGTGGTGATGATGGGACTCAATGGGAGCCCTGGGAGTAGGGTGGCCAAGTACAGTTGTCCAGGATGTTCACTGCACAAGAGCACCTAGATGAATTGGCACATGGTTAGCTGAAACTCAGCCCTCACCCTGCTCATTAACATACACCTTAGCAAGGGTTATGTCTGCTTAGAGGAGGAGGCACGAAGGACCTGTATGGGCTGGTCATGGTGCTGCTGGAAAAGCCTGCTGCTTCCTGAATCCTGACCGTCTTCTTCCAAATCCCTTTCCTAGGAACAGTCTTCCCTCCCACTCTGAGAGCACAGACTGGAAATACAGCCATCCAGGAAGGACACAGGCTCTGAAAACCATGCAAAGGGGTAAATGGTGGACATCCACTTGTTCTGGGTACAGCTGTAGTCAGAACAAAAAAGGGCACAAGGCGGTGTCCGGGTGGGCGGGGCTGTCACCCTGCATATACTCTGCCTGCCTCCTGACTTGGCCCCAACGCATGTTCAGGGTCAATGAGTGGAGGCATCGGCAGAAACCACCAAGCGAGGAGAAGACAGGGTGAGGTCACTCACAGCAGTCCCGTGGAAGCCTCCAGAGCCCCTCTGGGCCTGAGGACTAAACGACAGAGGCAAACCTGAGCACCACCCCGCTTGGAGACACGGTCCAGGGATTCCTCCTCTATCCTGGGATAAGACGAGGCAGTGTATACGCGGCCTTCAGAATAGGGCCAGGCGCGCAGTGAGCTCGGCAGAAATGTTAGTCGCTATTCTGTTGCTCTTTGGAAGCCAGGGGTCATAGTCTCTGTGCTCAGGTCAGCTTCCTCAGCCCCGTGTCTGTCCCCTTGCGCGGCCGTGCTGAAGCCAGACACCTACAGCTGAGATGAAATCACCCTCAGTTTCCTGCCTGGGCTGTGTGGTCCTCGCTGCTCTGCTCACAGGGAGCTCCTAGGAGGGATCCTGTCCCTGCCCTGATCCTGCTCCCACATGCCAAGAGCTTAGGACTGCCAGATCCTGGCTGTTGACACATTTCATAGGCATGAGAGACAGATCAGACAGGGGAGAAGCCAAGATGACCTGTTTCCTCTTCCCAAGTCACAGCCGGCCTCCCCCGGGGGCTACCAGATTCCTGGGATGGGTGACCAGGCCTGCAGCAGAGGGCCCTGTGCTCAGATCCTTCCCCAGGATTCCACGAGCCCGTAAGGAGGAGACAACCACAGGCTTTCACGTGGGAACAGACCTCTTGGGGTGGGCTGGCGGGGGCCCCTGCTTCTGGGTTCGGGAGGGAGAGGCACACTCTCCTCCTCCCGCCCCTTGTCTGGCCCACTCTGGGGTCCTCACCTTTTCCAGATAAGCCCGACAGGGCCTCTAACTCCCTTCTCCTCTCCCCACCCTATCTGCCTGGTGGCCATACAATCCCAGAAGCTCCGGGGCAGACCAGCTGCCCTTTCCGGGGGGCAGCAAAAAGCAGGGGCAGCAGGAGTCCACTGGCTCACATCCTCAGTCATCCGAGCTGGCAGCAAGCCTAGGACACCAACTTCTGAGGCTCATTTATCGGAAGATGTCTCAGGACCCAACTGGCAGTCTTCTGGAGAGAAGGCTGCAGAAGCCCCTGGTCAGCTTTTTTGGGCACCGCATCACCTCTGGGAGTGGTTCGTTGTGATTCAGCGGGAACAGGCCCGTTTCTGTCCTCACGTGATGAATGGTGGAGTGGCAGTCTCCCCCCCCCCCGTTTTTTTAAGATTTATTTATTTTAGAGAAGAAGAGAGAGCGAGCACGAGCAGAGGGAGGAGCAGAGGGAGAGAGAGAAACCTGGAGCAGACTCCGAGCTCAGTGGGGAGCCCAAGGAGGGGCTCGATCCCAGGACCCTGAGATCACGACCAGAGCCCAAATCAAGGGCCGGACACTTAACTGACCGAGCCCCCCAGGTGCCCCCCAGCAGAGTCTCCTCTTGAAAACACAGCTTGCCCGTGGTCTCTCCTGGAGGGGTATCGAGGGCTGGTTCGCCTGTCCAGGGCCCGTGCGCTCACCAGCCGCACCATTCCCTACCTATGGATGCCAGACTAGACTTCTTAGACTGACTGCCTCGAGTCCTTAGACACACACACACAACGAGGCAGGAAAAAGACCAGCCATTCCTTCCCTGCACCGAAATGGGCAGCTACACGCTGCTGGGCCGCCAGAAGTGCGGAAATTCTAGAGCACAATGAGAGGCAGAGGGTGGCAGGGATGGTTGGGTCCTTGGTGGCCCCAGAACAAGCTCGGTGGGTCCTACCTTCGAGCCTTTCCTCTCGGAGTCCCTCCCTCCTGGAATGCGCTTTCTCCCGACCCCACCTCCCCTGGGCCTGCTCCCCCAGCTCCAAAGCCAGATGAGGGGAATGCTGACGGCGGACTGTCCCCACCTGGAAAACAGGAACACCACAAGCACCTTCTCCCAGAATGAGTGAGGATGACCCACGTTCATGGGTGTTTGAGAAGGACTCTCAAAGAGTCAGGGCCTGTCAGGGGCCCCTGGGAGGGAAGGGCATTTCAGCCCAGGGTGGGGGCAGGTGGCGGGACTCAGCGGTGAGCTGCCCAGGAGGGGCCCAGGCTTCAGATGGGGGGGGGCCTGGGGCCGCCTCGAGAGTTCTGAGGGGCAAGAAGGCTTTGGAGAGGGGCACCAAGCAGGTAGGGCTGGCACTAAGCCTTCCTTGGTCACAGATGCATCTGGGGGGTCTTCTCAGACTGGGGTGGGAGGCGACCTCCTTCTGCAGATGGGGAAAATGAGGCAGGGAGGGGAAAGCGTATGGGTGGGGTCACTCACAGGAAAGGGGAGGGCCACCCCTTCCCCAGCCCCCTGGGCTCTGGACCCCAGGCCCACGCCAGCCCTCAGCAGCACCTGACGTCACCCCTGGGTCACCACCTGATGGGACCTGGCCCACCCCACCCACGGACTTCCCCCTAATTAAGGGGGTCTGGCCCTCAGCAAGCAGCCCCACGGCCCCTACCACCGCACGGCTGGCGCTGGGCCGGCCTGCAGCCTCTCTGTTCCCAATTAATCATACTTCTCCAACATCTGCCGCGCCCCGCGCCCAGTGCCGAGCCTTCTCGCGTGCGACCGCTCACAGAGCGCTCTGCACAGCCTCTGCGGGACAGGAAGGGGGGCAGAGGGCTCGGCCAGCTGCCTGGGGTCCCCTGGCCCCTGGCAGTTTCACTGTAGAGATCCCCAATACTTCTCCCTTCACAACCCCATCAGCTGTGCCGATGTCAAAATCTAGAACCCTCATCCAGCGTGGGAACAGAGAGTGTGCTTTGGGGTTGGTAACCCACCGCCCCCATTTAACACAGATCTGCGCCTCATCCGGGGGCCCATGATGGGGTCTGCGTCCATGCCGGTCTACCCAGGACAGAGCCAGAAGCGATGGGGCCCTCTTGGGGGGCGGGCACGAAGCCCAAGACATGCAGGCAAGGGGGGGGTCACTACAGCCAAAACACACTCCCAGGGCAGGCAAGGTCTCCAGCCAAGACTCTTGGTGCTCCAGGGTGGGAGGCAAAGAGCAGCCCCCAAGCCCCCAGGCAGGGGTCTCCCCCGCACCCCGATGAGCTGGACGTCTGGCAGAAAGGAGGTGCTCAATCAATGTTTGTTAACAAACTAAACGGCGAGAGAAAACGCCAACATGCTGCCCAGAAAAAGACACCCAGAGTCCCGCCCACCAGATGTTTTTCTCTGGCAATGTCTACACTGAGGGTCGCTGTGCTCGGATCCTTCTCCAGGATTCCAGGAGCTGTAAGGAGGAGACAACCACGAGCTTTCACATGGGAGCGGCCTGTGCCCACAGGAGCTGTGTGAGTCCAGGGAGGGAGTCAGCACCCAATCTGGGATTCTAGAAGGATCTGTGGCGTCTAGGTCAGGGGCTGTCAGTCACACTCACCTGGGGGAGCTTTGAAAAATCCCAGGGGCCTGGCCACAGTCCCAAATCAACTGCCTCAGAACCCCGGGGGAGAGGGCCTGGCATCAGTACCCTTAACATCTTCCGGAGATTCCCGCCCCCCCCCCCCCCGAGCCTCCAGGCCAGGACTGCAAGCTCTGGAGGCAGGGGAGAGGTGGGTGGCCAGAGTGGGAGCACACAGAGCCCGGCCAGGCTCACCACCCCGGCCCCTGTGGCATGTCCCAGCTCGTGAAAGTTGGGTAAATAAAGAAACCACCACACTGGCAGGGCCGTCAAGCACCACCAAATTAGGGATGCCGAGTCAGACAGCTTGACTCTCAAGACATAATCAGTTTAATTGCAGGGCCTCGGCGCGGGCCAGGGTGGTGAACTGCTTCCGCACTCCCATCCGTTTTATTAAAATCCAATTATTTGCGCTGGCCACGAGTCTCCTGCAGGGACAAAGAGGCAGCTTCAGCCAAGGTCAGACCCAATGCCGGGAGACAACGGGTCGTGGGGCGCAGACACGCGGGCCCTGAGCTCTCTGCGGGCCAGAAACAGGGAGGGGGCTGGCAGGGAAGGGCCCACTCCGTGGCCTCTCACGCTGCGTGGCATGTGGGCAGGAGGCTGGCAATGTGACCCCGGACACCATCAGTCAGAGGGGCTGGGAGTAATGCCACAGACTTTCTAGGAGGCTCGTGGGTTGCTGCTGTCCACTGAAGGTTTGTGACCCCTGCAAATCTCTGTTGAACTCTGGGCCCCAGTGCAACAGGGTGTGGAGGTGGGGCCTTTAGGAGGTGAGTAGGCTAGATGAGGTCATGGGGGTGAGGCCCCTGAGGTGATCAGTGTCCTTATAAACAGAGGGAGGGACACACAAGTCCCGGGCAGACACCCGCCGGCAGGCAGGAAGCGGACCCTCACCCAGGGCTGGGTCTGCCGGCGCCTTGATCCCGGCCTCCTGGTCTCTGTAAGCGCCTGGGCTCTGCTGCTGGGCCTGCCCGGTCTGTGGCCTTCCCTTACAGCGGCCCGAGGGACTAACACAGTTGTGGAGGAATGAAAAGCCTCCAAGTAAACGCCTTAACGTCCGTCGACGGGCAGCAAATGGACAAGCCCATGGTGGTGCGTCCACACCACAGAACACCCCTCGGCCAGCACGACACTCACACCAGCTGGGGGGGACCTCAGCACCTGCGAAGCCAAGGGAAGCAGCCACGAAGGTCTCTGTACCGAATGCTTCTGACTACGTGACATCCTGGCAAAGGCAAAGCGATAGGGACAGAAAACAGATCTGCGCTCGGGGGGGGGGGGGGGGGGGGGGGGGGGAGGGCGCGGCGACAGGGGAATGACGGCAAAGGAGCAGGACAGAATGTCGTCATCAGATCCGCCAAGGGACTCTTCTCGTCCAACCCCTACATTTCACAGGAAGCAGGATCAGAGAAGTCAAGCCATGGCTCTCAGGTCACACAGCGATGCAAAGCCAGGCATGCTGGCCCAGAGCTCCTCCCGTCCACAACCACGACACTGGGGCTGCCTCCTCAAAGGAGCCGTGTGTTTGCTGAGTGACTCAGCTGGGCAGAAAACAAGGCAGTCGGGCTCTCTAAACTTTGCTCCCAGCGGGGAGTCACCGCTCCGCTCCTATTTCCATCCATTTTTACTTGGCCAGCGCTCCCCGGTTCATCTGAGCTTTACAGAAACCCGGCTTCTCAGGGGACCCTGTGCCAGGGGTGGTGTGACAGGGCCTAGATCTGGAAGCCAGGCCTCTCCGGGGGCTGCCTCAGCCGGCCTCAGGCCCCCATCTCCGCGAGGGCCCCGAGCTTTCCCAGCCACCCTTCCAGGCCCAGCACCATCCAGAAACGTCGGTTACACCACGACAGCTGCCTGGCGCCCCCTGAATGCCTCAGATGTGGTGCGCGGCGGGAGCCCCGAGCCAACATGCTGCCACTAGGTGAATCGGGCCTGCCATTAGTCACAAAGACCAATTAACACGCGAGGAAAAACAGCCTCCCCATCTCCCAGAGCACCCCGGTCAGCTGCTCCCTCCGCACCCCGGCCACCTGCCCCTGACGGCCTCAGTACGGATGCCCGCCTCCGAAGCCCCCGCTTTGGTGGGTGAGGGCTGGGGGGTGGGGTGGGGGAATGGGGGGGATGGGCACCGGGAGAGGCAGACAGCTCCCGGGTTTTCGACTCAATTGCTGCGAGGAGAGATGAGAAATTGCCTTTCTGACCTAAAACCGGCGCTCACAGCTGCACTTCATTACGGATTTCTCCAGGAGGCCCTGGGCGAGACGCGGCTCAGGAAGGGCTCACCTGCCAGCCGCAGCTGTGCCTGCCTCTCTCACAAGCACGTGGGTGGTTTCCTGCCCGGGGCTGCAGGGGCGGGCTGCCAGAGGTGCCCCGAAGCCCCCCCACCCCCCTGCCAGTTTGCATGAACTCGGGGGATGGAGGGAGGAAGAGGCACCAGATGAGTGAGCAGAAGGGGCAAAAATGGCCACAGGTCTGGGTCTCTCGCTCTTTGGAAGGCACCAGAAAGCAAGGGGTACGTCTTCCCCCCTGGGGTCCCACCCTCATTTCTCCGGGTCTCATGTGCACATCGCTGGGCAAACGTGAGCATGTGTGGGGCACCTGGAGCATCTCTAGGTACACAGTAAGCGCTCAATGAATGCTCCCTTCCTTCCTCCCTTGCTGTTGGCCTCTCTGTGCTTCTGCTTCTGAGATGCCACCGTTCAGTATCTGACAGTTAGTAAAAGGGCACAGGCTCCAGAGGACCAGGGGCCCTCCACTCTGGCTGCACATTACAGTCACCTCTGCGGAGCTTATGGAAAGACCCAGAAGCTCCCTGCAGGATCCCCGAGGTCGGGCCCAGGTGTGTTTCCAAAACTCCCAGGCAGTCCAAACGCACGGTGGGGCTGAGATGCTCAGACTTGAATCAATGTGATCTGGCTTTCGGTGTCTGCACATCCCTTTCTAAAGAAGGCCACGGTGAAGGCACGAATGGAGGAGCCCAGAGCCGGCTACGGAAGGAGAGCCGGGCTTTGCTGCCAGCCTCGCTAAGCCCGGGGCTGCCCTGCCCTCACTTGCAAGCTGTGCTCCTCCCTCTGCCCCGAAGACTTGCACTCAGGTCGCCAGCGCCGGGACAGCGCTGACCCCACGGTGCTGGATGCTGCTCCCCGAGTCTGCCCCAGCAGGAAGGAGCACGTCCGCCGGGCCGTGGGAAGCTGTGTGACAGCAGGCCAGTCCCTCCTCTAGGACTTTGCCGCCCAGGCTAAGTCCCGGCTGGGTGCAGGTCGTTTCGGAGCCATGCCTGGGAAGGCTCCCCGTGGTCGGGCCTCACACCTAAAATCCTGTCCCATTGCTTCTCGTGTGCACTGGCAAGCTCTTGGGGGTCTAGGGGGGAAATGGCATTGCAAGTCATTCTCTGCCTCTATCTACAAGATGCTGTGAAAGCTCGAAGCCCCACAGAGCTTCAGCTGCCTCATCTGGGAAGCAGGAGGATGGCCAAGCCCCCGGGGTCATGGTGAAGTTGAAACGGGGAAGCAGGCAATGGGGAACAGCTGGTGTGCCGCGAGCACCCCCATGTGCTGTCCTGAGTCTTGTACACCCGTGTGGCTGGTTCTTGTAACAGCCCCATTTTCCGGATCGGAAAGCCAAGGTCTGTAGAGGTTGCCTGCCCAAGGTCAAGGAGTGAGGCTGGGATTTGAACTCTGAACTCGTGAGCCCAAGCTCTTGGCTACCACATGCTCATGCGGGCCTCCTTCTGGTGGCTTCTCTCACCCCATGCTCTCCCACCAGGGGCTTTGGTATGGCCAGGCTGCTGATGGGAGAACTAAGAGTCCTCTGGGGGAATGGGGCACTCCCAGGATCCCCAGCCACCGGGGGTTAGAGGGGGACTGCATGTTGCCACCCGTGTCCTCCACTGATGTCTGGGTGCAGAGCAGGCAAGGTGAGCCTGGCTTGGCTTTGTGGGGACAGAGAGGGTCCAGGGATGTGGGGTCCCATTAAAAGGCAGAGTTGGGGGCCCAGGGTGAGAAGCCCATGCAGGGCCAGCACCTGGAGCACCGGGCTCATGTCCTGGCTGGAAACAGAAGCCCGGTCTAGGGCATGCGGCACATACACAGAGCACCTGACATCGCGGGGAGGCTCCGGAAGGGGCTGCAGGTGGGGGGAAGGAGAGGGTACTCGAGAGGAAGCCGGATGTCAGCAGAGAGAAAAGAAGGTCAGGTGGGGCCAGCAGAGGCCCAGGAGAGGAAGAAGCACGACGGGCCTGGCAGCCCCGGGCGGGCACGGATGAGGAAACCCAGGCTCAGAGACAGGAGCTGCCATGCACAGCTTCCCCGCCGCCCCTCCCCTCTGTCCCGTCCACCAGTCCCCCAGGCTGAGCTTCAGGCCCACCAGGGCTGGGCACACCGTAGTTCCGGTCTGGCCACCACTCATGCTGAGAACCAACGGGTGGGCCGTCTGTGGAGGTGCCCTGCCCTGGGCCACCCCTTCTGCTTTTCTCTCCCCTGCCCCGGAGGCCCTGGCTCCTCAGCGTTGAAATGAGGAGCCACCACCAAGGCCACGAGCCACCGTGTATGCGCACCTACTGGGAGCCGGGCGCCAGCCCCAGAGCTTAAAGTGGACCATCTCACGGGAGCCTCTCAACAGCACTGTGAGGGAAGTTCTGATGTTATCCCCTCTTGACAGCTGGAGAAACCGAGGCACAGAGCATGGCAACTGCTGCTCAGGGTCTCACAGTTGGCCAGAGCCTTTACCCAGGGAGTGGAGGGATGTAGAGGGGGCGCTGGTGTCCCAGGAGAGTTGGGGTCCTCCTGGGGATGAGCCCCCTCCTCCCTGACCCGACGCCACACAGCTCCCCACGGTGGGACGCCAGGGCCAGGCGAGGCTCTCTGGAAGCGGTACCCCTCACAATAATACTATGATGGTGGCAGAGACACCAGCCGCTAATATTTACATAACGCGCACCGTATGTACACCAGGCGCTCTTCCAAATGCTACGTACACAACCATTACTCACAGCACCTCCCAAGCCTGCTCGCTAAGCGCCAGTATTTGCCCATTTCACAGATGGGGCTCCCGCGGCACAGAGAGGTTAGCTGGCCTGCCGGAGACACACAGCGCTGGGATGTGAACCCGCTGGCCTGACCCTGGGGGCTGTGAGAGGGCCCCCCCCCACAGAAACCCCACGGGGCAGCGTGGGTGGGAGCAGTCCAGCCACCCAGGGTGGAGGTGGGGGCGGTGGGGGGTGGTAGGGGGGAGCTCTCCCTCCCGCCAGGAGAGGGCCGCTACTGGCGCTCTCCCCGAGAGGCCAGGCCTTGCAAGGGAAGCAGAAATCTGTCGTTAACACGGTGCCAAACCCAAAGTGGCTGCTCCCAAACTGCAATCCAATAAAAGTGCGACTTGTCTATTTATCATCCTCGGGGCTTTTTATCACAGTGCAGATGGCTGCTACCTTTGGAAGGCTCAGCAGCTCGCTGCCTGCCGCCCGCCACGCGAAGCTTAGCTCAACAGAATCTGGGCCTGCACCTGTGCGGGGCCGTGAGCCGCGGCCACCCGGGCACGCAGGGTCCTCCGTCCCTCTCCCGCTCAGTGCCCACCCTCCGCATCGCCCCCCCGACTCCGCAGAGCTGGTGGCTGATGACGCAGGTTGCAGCTCCCCCCTCCATGGTGTCAGCAGCCGTGCAGCCCACGCCTGCCGTGGGGCCCCTAACTACCTGGAGAAGGCAGGTGCTCCCGGGAGGGAAGAGAGAGCAGCAAGCAGCCCCCGTGGGGAGTGGAGGGGGCAGCAGAGGGCCGTGGGCCAACGCTCGGCACCCCGTGCCCAGTGCCAGGCAGCTCAGAAGAAGGGGGCCCCGTGGGGCGCCAGAGGCGATGCGGGCGGCCGGAAGATAAAGCCTGGGCAGATCAAGGGCCGGGCGTGCAGGAAAGCCAGCCGCGGTGCAGCCTCCCGGCGAGCGCGTGGCGGGGGAAGCCCGCGGCATCACAAGCTGCCCAACATCGCCGGAGGCTGACCACTGGCTGGGCCTCCTGAGACAAGGTTCCAGAAAGAAAGCACACGGGAGGGGCGTGGGTGGGACTCTTGGGGGGGTGGTGGCCCTGAATCCGTCTGAGCCTCCGTTCCTACATCTGAACTGTGGAGCCTGGGGTGAGGCGGGGGGCTCTAGGTCCCCCCCTGGCTGGAGAGGAGCTCAGGCCTGAGGCCAGGTGCCGTTCCAGTCCCTCCCAGCTGCCAGGGGTGGACGTCCAGAGAAGGCAGCTTTTCTATCAACACGGAGCCCTAGCTGTAGTGTGTGTGTGTGCATGCGTGTGTGTGTGTGTGTGTAGGGGCTGAAAGATTCGCCACCCACCCCCACTCCCCCAGGCTGCAGAGGTCCAGGGGACGTGGGGGACCGGGGCACTGCGAGCCATGACCTTTGCCCTTTGGGCTATAGCCCAGGAAAGAGAACAACAACCAGAAACCCCCCTCACCCCTCAGCCCAGGTTTTCCTGACTGTTCCGGGTGTCTGCTGTCCAAATAAACCAGACTCGGCAGCTGTAAAAACGAATGGCCTTCTGCATCATGCACCTTAGGGATCCAGCTGGCCGAGGGGCTGCTGATCTGGAAGAGGCACTGAGCATCCTTCCATACGTGTCTCTGGTCTCTCCTACTGGGCTCAGGGCTCTGGCCATCCCAGACCAAGTCCTTTCCAGCTCCGGAGATGCACGCTCCTCCCATTGCCTGGAAAGCCCTTTCCTGTCCCCCCCCCCCCCCCCGACCCTGCCTGCCCCCCTTCGAGGGAGGAGCTCTGAGCCTCTGTAAGCGGTATTTCTGGTGGATACAAGGCACACACTGGGGCATGACCACCCCCTCAGCAGAAGGGGAAGCCGAAGCTCAGAGAGATAGGGGAACCCACGCAAGGTTGCGCAAGGTCACCCAGCTGACACTTTCCCCTGGGCTGGTTCCTCGGTGTCTGGACACTAGGGCTCCCCTGCCCCAGGCTCTCCTGTGGTGAGGAAAGCGGGAGCTGTGAGGCTAACTGTGCCGAACTCCCTTGTGCCGGCTGGGTTACTAACACGGGCCTCAGGGCTCCCCTACCTTTGCCTCTAGGTTTGTTCTTTTTGTCGTAATTCTTCACTTTTTGCCCATGATAACAACAGCCAGCACATAGAAATGTTCCCTGGGGGCCAGATGCAGATCTAAATACTTTACCTAATACTTCCTCGGTCAGGAGGAAGTTTTGCTATCTTGATTTTACAGATAAGAAAGCAGCACAGAGAGGTGAAGACACTGGCCCCAGGTCACACAGCTGGAGCCAGGACTGGAACCTGGAGTCAAGCGCCCCAGGCCATGGCTAGGTCCCCAAGCTGCACCGTGCAGCCCTCATGGGCCCATCTCCTACAGGATGGTCTGGTCACAGCCTGAGATTTCCAGGCTCTGGCTGCAGCTTTCCCACAGTGGAGGGGGGACAGGTAATATCAAGCCATTTGTCACCTCAGAGTTCAAGGTGACCTGTCCTTGGTCCCCAGAGATGGAAGCTGCACCTTCTCCGCCCATCCCCAAACAGACGTCACATCTTCTCAGTGGGTAGGGTGGCCACCCCGGGGACCCCCCCCCCCGTGGTAGGCAGCAGCACGCTGAGAAGGGAATGGGGGGCTACACAGGGCTGAATAGGGTCCCCCCAAATTACATCCACACCAAACCTCAGAATGGGACTTTGTTTGGAAATAGGGTCTTTGCAGATGGATTAGTTAAGGATCTTGAGATGAGATCACCCTGGATTTTGGATAAGCCCTGAATCCACTGACTGGTATCCTGAGGACAGTAGAGGACACCGAGAGACAGAGACGCGGGAAGAGGCCACATGAGAACAAAAGCAGAGATGGGGGTGACGAGCCACAAACCAAGGGACACCTGGAGCCACCAGGAGCTGGAAGAGGCAGGAAAGACCCTTCCCTAGAACCTTGAGAAGAACCAACCCTGCTGACCCCTTGGTTTTGGACTTCTGGCCTCCAGAGTTGAATGACTACTGAGAGAATAAATTTCTATTATTTTAAGCCAGCAAGTTTGCGATAATGTGTTATGGCAGCCCTAGGACACTCATACAGGGGGCTGTCAGGGTGGCCACGGCCCAAGAAGGGGGCAGAGCGCTGCAGGGTCCCTACCCTGCCTGACAGGCCTCCTGACAGGGTCCCCCCCCAACCAGGGTGCCCTTTGAGTTCAAGGAGGTATGAAATCTGGGAGAACAGATACATCACACTCCTCTCCTGACTAAGAAATCCTAGACGAGTCCTTGGCACCAGATGCTGCACACCACCAGCCTCAGTTTACCTCTGCAGTTGGGTTCAACATCCCGCTTCCTGACTCATCAGCTGCTCTGCACTGGCCAATGAGTCCGTCACAACGCCCTTCATGTACTCATTCAACAAACACTTATCGACCATCTGCCAGGTGCTGGGGAAGCCCCAGGAAATATTGTAAAAGTTCTGCCTGCGTGGGGTTGACGCTGAGATGGGGGAGCCAGACAGTGAACAAGCAATCAAGGAATACCATTTCAGCAACCACAGACTCTCTAGGGGAAGCGAAGCCAGAAATGGCTGTTTTAGGGAGGGTAGTTAGCAAAGCCCTCTGGGGGGAGGTGATATTTGAACTGAGGCCTGAAACAAGGGAGGTACCAAGTCCTGCAAGTATCAGGTAGAAGAGAGCACCAGGCTAGTAGAACAGCAAGTGCAAAGGCCCTGAGGCAGAAACAAGATCTTCTGTTTGAGGTTGAGCAAGGCAGTCAAGGCGGTCAGCGGGGTTGCAGCAGGGGCTCCCTGTGGGGGGCGGTGGGGGGCACTGGACAGAGCTGCCAGAGTGCACGAGGCATTTAAGCTGTCATAAGGAGCTGGGATTTTATCCCACCTGTTATGGGGAGCTAGGTGGCTTCGACTGAATGAAATGGGACTCATTGATGTCGTAAAAGTGTACCTCTGTGGCTGCAAGGAGAAAGGGTTACAGGGTGAGAAGAGAGGCGGTGGGGGGTGGGGGAGGTGGGTGGGGCTAGGGGGCAGGACAGGGAGAGGGACCTGTCCCTCTGGGAAAGGATTTTGCGGTGGGAGAGGTGGGGCAGAGCAGCAGAGAGTTAGCTCTGAAGTCCAGAGGAAGGAACTTACTCCTCAGCAGGCTGGTGAGGCCCGGAGGGGCAGGGCCATCTGTGGGTGAGCACGTGTGTGTGTTATCCTTGTACGCACCCGTGTGTCTTCACGTGTGTGTGTCTTTGGGTCTCTGCGCTTGCGTGCGTGTCTCTCTGTGCACGTGCACGAGTGTGCACATACGAACGTGTCTCTCTCAGTCTCTGTGCCGGTATCTGCAGGTAGCTGTGTGCACCGCGCTGCACGCATGTGTGTGCACACACGTGTTTGTGCTGGTGGTTGAGCATCAGGCGCGTCTGGACCTGAAGGCTCATCAGAAGCCCACCGCCCCCCCCGACACGGGCCCAGAATTACCAAGGGCCTCAGCCGTGTGTGTGCATGTGTGTGTGTGTGTGTGTGTGAGCGTGTGTGCGTGTGCACTGCGGGAAACACTCTCCCCCTTGCAAGTCCTCCTGAACCGAGTCCCCCCTCTACCTCTCCAGGCCCACCACCATCTGTCTCTCCCCCTCCTGCCGCTCGGCCATTTGAGCCGGGGGGTGAGGGGCACTCCCAACCTCCAGGGCTGAGAGCCAGATGGCAGGAGTCAAGGCCTCATGGTGCCCAGGGGAGGCATCGCGGGGCAGGCCTCCACCCTCATCCTTGGCGCCTCCTGGCTGTCCTGACCCCTGTCCCCGGGCCCCACCTCAAGTGGCCTTTTGCAGCCACCACATAAATCACCGTCCAGGTCAGGACGGGGTGAGAGAGCAGGGTTGGGGAGGGCACGGCCCCTGGGGCCCGCAGACAGAGTGGCTGCCGGTGACCCCTGACAGTCGAGGCCAGGGGCCTCCAGGGCCAGCTGGGAGGTCGGCAAGGTACAGTGTTGCCCTAGGCTTCTGGGGGATCTCGGCTGGCCCCACTGCATGGGGAGGGCCGGGCTCAGGGGAGCAGGCTGACACCTGTCCAGGTGGCCCATGTGGACGGCAGGCAGGAGGCCCCACTGGGTGGCCCCAAGCAGCTGCCTGCACCAGCCGATTGCCGGTCTTCATCTCCGCACGCAACGTTCGTGCCCACAGACCGGGGCGCGGCTGGGTGAGCCGGCCCTCTGTGTCTGCTCCAAGTGTATACATCGTCATCGCGCACTCCGCAGAGGCTGCAGAGCGGTAGTGCACGTGCAGGCTCTGGGAATGTTTAGTGTCGGTTCTGATGTCTCTCTTCCAAGCTGTGAGAGCTTGGGCAAGTGACCTGGCCGCTCGGAGGGCCTCAGTTTCCCCATCCATAAAAGGGGATGCTAGCACCCACCTCCTCACGTCCCATGAGGATGACATGAGGCAGTGCTTGGAACAGGGCCGTCCCCTCCGTAGAAGCCACCTGCTATTCCTCATCGCCTACAGGCGTGGGGCAGGCCCTGGGGCTTTCCACGGGACCAGGCAAGGCTTCCTCTTTGCTCTCCCTTCCTGGAGACCACCACTCACCACTTCGTGCAAGAGGAGCGAGAGTCCAGAAAGAACCCAAACACGAGGCCCGGCGGGGACCCTCAGGCTGGGCTCGAAGCCCCACCCCATCAGGTGTCTTGATTCACACACTCATGTCTTTCTTCACTCATTCCACAAATTTTGCAGAGTCCCTACTATGTGTTAGATGCCCTGTAGGGAGTACAGAAGAGAGTGTCAAGCGCAGGCTCAGTCTGATGGGGGAGGCAGGGGCAAAAACACAAGATCTTATTCAGGCAGAAAGACCTCCCTCCCTCAAGCCTGGGACAGCTTCGGGGAAGCAGACATTGGGTGGTAATAAAAGTACTAAGAGTAGTTATTATTTATTGCATGCATACTACGTTCCAGCGTTTTATACCCATAACTGACTCAGTCCAACACAATCCTACATCGTAATCCTATTACGATCTAGGACTGGAGGCTCAGGGAGTTTCAGCGACTTGCCCAAGACCACACAGCTGAAGGGTCTGAAGAGGATTCCAACCCAGAGACGTCTAGTCCAGCCACTAGACACACATCCTACTGACTCCAGGGGTGGCATCCAGCCTCAGGGACATCTGACGCAACTCCGTGAGGCCCCCGTGGGCAGAAGGAAGGTGCGCCAGTAAAGCAGTGACTTCACAGGTGGGAAAACCGAGGCCCGGAGGGGTTAGGGAGCAGTCTGGAGGGCAGGCAGTTAGTGGCCGGCCCCGGATTCCTAACAGACCCAGCTTCTGTCCCCTGCCCGCCCCCTTCCTGGGAGGAGCCCACCCGGTTGTGCAAACATATAGCTCCCCCCAGCCCCGGGGGCGGCGTGGGTGCCGGCTCCCTAGATGGCATTATTTCCTTATTTCTGCTTCCTAGCACCACACGGAAGCCTCCTGGTCCAGCAGAAGGCCCCGGTCTTGGCAACATCAGGCTTCTCGAAATAAAAAGGAGGAGGAAAAAAGCCTTTCCAGGCCAGTTCTCGTATTTACATGTAAAAAGGTCTCCTCGGCGCTCCCCTCCCCTCCCCCACTTCCTCTGGGGGCGGGGGATTGTTTGGAGGGCGCGCAGGGGGCCTCTGCGACCCCAGGCGCCTCCTCCGGGAGCCGGGCGGAGGCGTCCGCCGGGAGGAAGATCAGATGGCCCGGGAGGGGGAGGTGAGGCGGCTGCTTCCTTGCTCCCCTCCCCCCTGGGATTTCGTGGGTGTGGTAACACGTGAGGCCGGCCGTCTGCGCCCGCGCCCCCCCGCCCCCGCCATCTGCTCCGAGGCCAAAAGTCGCCGGGGAGGTGGGGGGCGCCGCCGCGGGCTGCGCCGACCCCGGCGTTAACCTCCCCCCCTCCCCGCCCCCACGTCTTAAAGCAGATGTCCCCTATTGATAGGCTCGGGGGCCGCTCCCGCCGGCCCCTGACGGCCCCCACCGGCCCGGGTCGCCCGCCGCGGAGGGCTGGGGCGGGGGCTCCGACCCCGGGAAGGCCGCGGCGTGGGGTCCCAGCCCGGGAACCGGGCGCCCGGCCAGCGGGGCTCCCTCCAGGCCGCCGTCCCGCCCCTGGGGCGCGGAGGCCGGCGCCCACGGGCCCGCAGGGGCTTGGGCCGCGCCCAGCTGGCCGGGCTGGGGCTGGAGCGGGCTGCCGGGGACGCCCGGGGAGGTCAGAGCCTTACGGCTCCGCGCCGCCCGGGTCTGCGCCCTAACCCTCTGGGTGTAGAGCCTCACCTCGCCCTTGTCCAAGAGGGGCGGGCCTCTCCCCGGGGCTCCTGTATGAGGCCCAGCGGCTAGGCCTAGACAAGGAGTGGCCCCAGTACCGGGGAAAGTGAGCCCCCCACGGCACCGCCGGCTTTGACGCCACCTTTCAACAGCGAGCTGGAGCTGCAAATATCCCAGGGAGAGGCCAGGCTGACAAAAATCGCGCTAGAGTGTTAATGACCGAGCTGGTGCCCCAGCCGGAACTCAGGGCCGGCACCTGGTGGAGCCACTTATCAGCTGTGTGTCCTGAGGCCAGTGTCTTGAGCTCTCTGGGCAGTTTCCCTATTTGCAAAATCAGGATAAGAAAAACCTTGCAGAACTGATCTAGGCTGATACCCTCATGGGCTGCTTTCTGGAGGTCAGAGGAGGGAGGGGAAGGGAGTTTAAGGGTAGAGACGGCGTGGCCGCTCAAACAGCACCCCACTAACCCAGGGCTAACCCGGACCCAGGCTCCCTGCCCTTCCTAGCAAGGCTGCAGAGGCTGGGGGAGCCAACAGAGCCTAAATACATTCCCAGAGCACATCCCTGATATTCAGGGACCCTGCCTCTTCTGGGGCAGCTGGGGGGACACCAAGGGCTTGGGCCTGGGAGCCCACAACCTGAGGGTGGAATGTGGCCTCGTCCCACTGGCTGATGTTTGAGCACATAGCCATTGGTGACCCCACTGCCCTCAGCTTCCTGCATGGGGGAAATGGGGCCCAGAGCATGCACTTGGCAGTGAGGAAGCTGACCTGATGCGTGACCCCATTGCTCAGACGAAGAAACCTAGGGGTCCATAGGAAAGACAGAGCTGAGGGGGCATGCGGGAGAGAGAATTTTAGGGTTCCCTCATTATCAGACCATCCTATGGAGAGCAGAGTGTCTCTCCTCTCCCTGAGCTATGCCTTCACGCCCAGATTACCCCCAAGACCTCCTGCAGCAGGAGACACTGAGGGTTGGGGCCTTGGGAAAGCAAGCAGGCCTCACCCCCTCCTTAGCCCCAGCCCCTTCCCCCAACGCCCATCTCAGAAGTCCTGCGTGCTGAGCGCCTGCTGTGGGGGTTTTGACAGATCTAGGGCACAGGCCCAGTGCACAGGGCTCCAAGGACCTTCCACTGCAGCGATGGGGGTGCAGGGGGGGGGAGGGGGGAGGGGGGGGCAGGATCTCCAAGGCTGAGCAGAGGGAGGTCCCAGGGCAGATCCACCCTTGGGAGGCTGCTGGGGAGAGCGCACCTCCCACCTGTGGGTGCGGCCCAAGGTCCCCAGCAACCCTGCCCCGCTGCCAGCCTCCTAGCCGGCTGGGGCCCCCTGCCTGACCCGGACAAGGAACAGGTGCCATGAGTCGGGACCAGGCATGTCATTTGTGGGGCCCTAGTGTAGAATGAAAAGGCAGGGCCCCTTGTTCAAAAGGGATTGAATGTCAAAGTGGCAACACTGGGGTATGATACAAAGCCCAGGACCTCAGGTGATGTACAGGTCATGTCCCTGTGGAGCCTCCTGCTGTGGGGTCGGGGGTGGGGTGGGCAGGGAAGGGCCGGGACTACACGGTCCCAGGGGCAGACAGCAGCAAGCACAGCCGCCCGCCAGCCTCCCGTCCCGGCTCTGACACTTGGGCCTCCAGCCCTCTGTGCCCCGTTTCCTCGTCTGTACGATGCCATAGTCCCTTTCTCACTAGGTTGTTGGGGGAATGAAAGGAGTTACATACACATGTAAAGACCTGGCACAGGGTAATCATGATGTGGATGTCCCTCATTTTTATTATTATAACCTTTGTTGTTGTTATTATTGGCCACCATCCTAGTGACCGCTAGATCACCTGCTACACGATGCACATGGAGAAGACCGGGGGCCATGTTATGTGACAGGGATGCGGCCGGGGTTCCCAACTCTGCTGTCAATAAACCCAGGACGGCGGCAAGTATCAGTTTC
Organism: Phoca vitulina; assembly: GCF_004348235.1. Lineage (NCBI taxonomy): Eukaryota > Metazoa > Chordata > Mammalia > Carnivora > Phocidae > Phoca > Phoca vitulina. The sequence goes on from NW_022589759.1 coordinate 3,566,533, forward strand.
TTCCCTAATAACGGGGAGGGGTTGGGCAGCAGTCCTTTAGACTGACCCTGCAGAACTTCTGCTCAGCCTCATCTCTTCTCATCAAGGAGATGCGGAATTAGGGCTCTTCCTTCCCCTCATAGAGCCAGAGGTTTCTTTCCTTCCATTTAGTCACCTAACCAACATCCATCCATCATCCATCCACCTATCCACCCATCCATCCATCCATCACCCAATATCCATCCATCCAACATCCATCCATCCACCCAATATCCCTCCATCCAACATCCATCCATCCACCCAATATCCATCCACCCAACATCCATTCATCCATCCAATATACACCCATCCATCCATCCGTCCATCTGTCAACCCATCCGTCTGTCCGTCCATCCATCCATCCATCCATCCAATTCCATGCAAGTATCCATCCATCCAACATCCATCCAATCATCCACTCACCCATCTACCCAACCTGCATCTGGTCAGAGAGACAGAAATCCATGCCAAGCAGAAGGGCCCCAGAACCTATCATGGTCATTGGCATACACTTCACTTCTCTAAGGCCGGCAGAGGGCAAGGCAGTGACTTGGGAGTAGGAACAAAAAAAAGGGACCCCAGGATTGAGGTCAGGCCTACCTGAGCCTAATCAAATCACAGTTCTGCTTTTGCCAGGTGACTTAACCTCCCACGGTCTCGGTTTCTTTGTCCGTAAAATGCATAAGAGCTGCCTCATTTGGGTTTTGTGCAGACTAAATGAAAAGAAAATAGCACCCAGAAACAAAGCCCAGGCATGTACTTAACCCACGCAGGGTGGACTACCTGCTCACATCTGGCAGCACACGTCAGTAACGGCATCTGCCGAGGCCCTTCCATGCACGGCGGGACTGCTCTCGAACTCCAGGCTCATTCTGCACCGGTCAGAGAGACCCCACTCCGGCACCGTGTGTCTGGGGCATGCCGCTTAACTGGTACCAACCTCAGTTTCCCTATCCACAGCATAACCGAGGATGCCTACAAAACACTGGCCCCGTAACTGTCCCTTGATGAACAACCATGATCATTAGAAACGGGCAGAGAAGGGCCGTGGGGGCCACGGACCCGCACAAAAAGGTTATAATAGCAAAGGTGGTGTGCAAAACGGCCCCCCAGTGGTGCCTGCTGTGGCCCAGCAAGGTACACAACAAAGGACACGTGTGTACAATGTGTACACGAGGGGCCACACACGGGTGTGAGGGCAAGGCCTGGAAGGGGCCGTGCACACGTGAGAAGTGCGTGGAGCTGCCGGGCTCTGAGCCGTGCGCCTCGGGTGCCGGGGCGGACAGGTGCGCTCCGGGGGCCACAGCTGGGCCTCCATTTCAAGCTGTGTGTCGCCGGCCTCCCACCTGGTCTCTACCTGCCCAGGAGGTGAATGCTGCTGGGAATTCCTGCCTCAAGAGAGATTTCCCTTCACTGGACCTGACTTCTGGTGTCAGAGCACTGGAGGGAGGGTAGGGCTGTGCACCGGGGCCCCCCCCCCAACCTCCCCTATCTGGGCACGCCCATGCCGGCCAATGGCAGACGGTTCTGGAAGCACTGCAATCCATTCTGCATGCTTAGAACCTAATCTTATGACACTCTAAGGGCTTTATTAATAGCCTATTAGTGGGTAATTCACGCATTTTGATGAGAAATCATCTAGTGGTAGTTTATGGGGGAGGAGGGTTGCGGGGCGAGTAGGGGGCGTGGAGCGGGGGTGTCACCTCCAGTTCGCTTCCCTGCACCTGCCCAGGCGATGGCGACTCCGGCAGCTTCCACCGCGGCCCTGTGTCTGTACTGCCCCTCCTGACAAGCCCGCCACTCATTAATCTTGATGAGTTTTCTGCTGAGTATTCTTCCAGGGTTTTCAAACCGTTCGCTAATTGCAATTAATCACTTACCGAAACAGATGTCAGGAACAATGGGACTGGGAAGGCTGCAGGCTTGATAAAGCTGTCAGGAGAGGGTGCGTGGGCTGCTGGGGGGCCGGGGGCCCCGACACCCTCTGGGCTCTGGGTGCTTAGGGTGCCAGGTGACCCGATCCTGCCCTGGGCTCAGGGTGGGGACGGAGGGCGGGAGGCAGGTTCTGGGTCGGGGCCAAGTGTCAGAGGGGAGCCAGGAGGAAGCCGCCACACCCATCCCCGGAGGCCAATTTCCAGCTCTGATTCCCCAAAGGATCAGATCAGGGGCCAGCAGGTGCTTGGATCACAGAAGCAGGCTCACGAATGTGGCCTGCAAATGCGGTTGGGGTTTTGTGTGTGTTTTGCCCTGTGGTAACATAAGAATTGTATATTCACATTAGTTGCCAACATTTAAAAATCAGATTTGACAGAAAAATCTGGACTTCTGGCTTCTCTTGAAAAATACAAAGATTTTGCCACACACCATCTTGCAGCCACAATCAGCCGTGGCTGAGCAAGCTGCACTCCCCCCGGCCCCCCGCCACGGACAGGGCCCAGTGCTGCATTTTGCCAAAGTCCCCCCCACGCCCACCCCCGGGGGTTCCTCTGCATTCTTCACTTGGCCACCCTGTCCAGCTAGACGGGAGAAACTTTGCGCATTAATACCCCAGGGGGCCCCTGCAATGCTGAGCTAAGCTCACAGGGTTTGAACACTCACTGGACATAAGAAATCTGTCCCTTGGCGTGTGGGGGGTGTCCACCCCTAGCTACACAGGGGAATCTCTTTGGGGGCTTTTACAAATCCTCATGCCCAGTGCCCTCTGGGGGGTTGGGGATGTTTTGTGTCAGTCAGTGGTCCTCAAAGGGGGATCGCCAGCCAGTGCATCACCCAGGAGCCTGTGGGAAATGTGGATTCTCAGGCCCCATTCCAGACTGGCTGAGCTACAGACTCTGGGGCTGGGGCCAGGGATCTGTGTCTGAAGGCGCCCCCAGGGGCAATCTGATGCATGCTCAAGTTTGAGAACCGCTGTTCTAGATCTTGACCTGGGGGGAGATCCTTCAGGTGCATTCATCCACACGGATTCCTCAAACTGTACCCTTAAGATGAATGCCCTGCGCAGCCGCATCTCCAGGCCCAGACTGCACCCTGGGCCAATCACGCCACACTCTCTGGGGGTGGCAGCCAGGCGTCTGCATTCTGGAAAGCTCCGCAGGTGACTGCCGCCCGGAGCCCAGGCTGAGATCCACTGCGTGGACGATGCTCAGCAGCCATGCTCACCCACCTCCTCCCTGGCCTGGCTTTCCAGGTATAGCAGAAATACTACGGTAGACTCTGCCCTCCAATCACGGGGCTGGGCTCCCTCAGCCACCCTCCTTCCCCGAGTCCCTCCGGGAGTCCACTGAGCTGGTCCTGCCAAGCTGGGTGATCTCGGACAGGTTGCTTGACCTCTCTGTGTGGGCTTCTCCCCTCATCTGAACCGGGGTGACGACCACACAGGAGGCATTCCCTGTGTCGAGACCATTACTGTTGTTGATTATCATGGTTCGTCTTGCTGTTTGCATGGTCTTTCTGCACGGACGAACATGAGGTGCTAGATGTTATCCTTCACCGTACGTTTGTGCTTTGTCTTCTCATCTGCAAAACAGGCTTCATGGTCTACCAGGTTGTGAAGATTCAGCCGGTGAACACGTGAAGCTCTTAGCCCAGCACCTCCCTGAACGCTTAGGAAGTGCTAGATACTGTTTGGATCCTGCTGCGGGGCTGGCACAGAGCTGGGCTCAGACTGAGCCCCTAATCTAGTCGTGGAGGAGATCCACCAACATTCACTCACTCCACAGCCCATACTGTGCACCTGGCTTGGGTCAGGCCCTGTTTGCTGCCTTGGGAATAGTGCCCTGAGCAGAACAAGTCCCTAGTGAAGCTGACAGTCCAGTGGGGAGACAGATAATAAGTAAATACACACGTCCATGCATATGTCAGCTACGATACAGAGCTCTGAAGAAAAACAGAGGAGGTAAGGTAAATAGAGAGCCCGAGGGAGGAGGGAGGTCTCACCAAGGCCGCACTGTAAAAGGAAGGGAGGCTAGGGATCCCGCAGATGCATGTGAGTGGGAAGGGTGTTCAGGGCGGCAGACACAGCAAGTGCAAAGGCCCTGGGGCTCGTCTGAGGAACAGGAAGGAGGCCAGTGTGGCTGGAGGAGAGCAAGCAAGGCAGAGCATGGGAGAAGATGAGGATAGGGAGGCAATGGGGTTGAGGGTATGGGACGGATCACACTAGGCCTGGAGGCCAGAGTCAGGACTCTGGCTTTGCCCCAGTGACATGTGAGCAACGGGAAGGTTCTGAGCAAGGAGGACCAGGCTGTACCTCATTAGCAGATTCACACTTGTCACATGTAACAAGCTGCCCCCTGCCGGCCCATCACTACCAGAGCCCCACAGGGATAAACAAGGGTCTCTGGTTCCCTGAGTCTCAGCTTCCAGGAGAGACTGTTTCTGGGCAGCAGTCTGGCCCTTTCCTGGCCAAGCGCTGCAGGTCCGTCTGGGGAGTCCCCCGTGCTCTGGGTCAGGTCCTGGTGTGTGAGCTGTGCTGGGCACACATCTGTGACAGAACGTGATCACAGGCGTCGGGCTCTACGGGGCTCTCTCTGAAGGTGCCCCAGATGCATGTTCTGGGCCAGAGTCGTGCATTGTGGGAAGGAGTGTGTGTCCGGAGCTGTGTCCCCATGTGTGTGGCTGTGTGTTCCACTCACAGGTGTAGGTTACAGGGAGGGGGTGCCCACAGGGGTCTACTGCTCCCTTGTGTGTCTTTGGAAGTTGTGCAGCATGTTGGGTGTACGTGTGTGCTCGGGTCTCTGTGTCTCATGTGTGGACGTGGGCTCAGAGCTGTGGGCGTGCCCGAGGTATGGGCACAGAACCGACACGGCCAAACCCATTCCTCCTGTGAGGTCCTGGCTCGTAGGCAGGGAGGAGATGGGGCAGACAGCCTCCTGGCTCCATTTCCCAGGTGAGCAGACTAAGGCTCCAGTCAGGATTCAAATCAAGATGTGTGGGACACAGCCTGTGTTCTGCCTTGCCCTCCCCGGCCTCTACTTCAAGCACTTCTCACTAAAAGACGAGGGTCTTTGAGTCACCGGAAGTGGGCTAAGCAGGGTTATTCCAGTACACTCCCCATGACTACACAGGCCTCAGGCCAAGGGAATATTTTTCTGTTTTTCATTCATCCTTCCAACCATCCATCCATCCATCATCCACCCACCCATCCACCCGTCCATCCGTCCGTCCATCCATCCATCCATCCATCCACCCACCTGTCCATCTATCCATCCATCCATCCATCCATCCATCCACCCACCCACCCGTCCATCCATCCACCCACCCGTCCGTCCATCCATCCATCCATCCATCCCTCCATCCACCCACCCGTCCATCCATCCATCCTTCCAACCATCCATCCATCCATCACCCACCCACCCATCCATCCATCCATCCATCCGTCCATCCGTCCATCCGTCCATCCATCCATCCATCCATCTATCCATTCATCCATTTCCCACAAATTCTTAGAGAGTGGTAACTGAAAGTATTGATTCTGGAGAAGGACTGTCTGAAGTCTGAGTCCTGGCCCCGCCAACCGAGGACATGAGCAACTGTGGGTGGACAGCCTCATCTCTCCATGCCTCCGTCTCCCTACCTAGGAGAAGGCATGTACCTGTAAGACATTATGCATATCAGCTTCAGGAGGTAGGTATACTGCCTGCTTGCCTCCTGCCGTGGACTCTTGGCCCAGGGAAGTCACTTCCCCTCTCAGCCTCAATGTGTCCATCTGTAAGCCAGGAACGAAATTGCTCCGTCCTTCCAGTAAGAGGCCAGGGAGTGAGAACTGCGCAGCCTGCTAAATGCTCTGAGTTTAGCGCGGTGGGAGGGGCAGGCAGGCCTGGTGAGCCCTGGAGGGTGGGGTGGGGCGGCAGTGTCTCCCAGGCGTGCGGCGTGCGGCTCAGCCCCGGGGTCCCAGGCAGACACCGTGCCCCTTTGCCACCGGGAGATTTGCTCCTGAGCTCACCCCGCTGGCTCCTGATGCCAGCTTGTCTTCTCCCCGCACCCCCAGCCCCAGCCCAGCAACACCCTTCCTCTGACGTCTGGCTCCCGGCTCCATGGCTGCCTCCTCTGCCAAACTAATGGCTTCATTTTTTAAAAAAAATTTCATTTATTTATTTGCCAGCGAGCAAATGAGCACACAAATGGGGGAGCACAGGCAGGGGGAGAAGCAGGCTCCCCACCGAGCAGGGAGCCCAATGTGGGACGCGATCCCAGGACCCCGAGATCATGACTTGAGCCGAAGGCTGACGCTTCACCGACGGAGCCACCCAGGCGTCCCCAAGCCAATGGCTTTCAGCAAGCCTAGCCTTCCCCTGGCCCTGGGCGTGTCTCAGTTACTGGGGTGCCCTCTCTTTGCTTTTTCAGTCTCCTCCTGCCCCCCCCGCACCTGTTCCACCAATGCCCTGCATTTCACCAGGGATGGTGAAATCCCTGACGTGGTTTCTACTCTCTGGCCCCCGGCGGAGACGGCACAGAGCAGGCAGCTGTTCAACAGCTGTTCCCGCGCGGGGGCAGCCGGGGACACGGGCACTGCCAGGCCCCCACCCCTGAGCGCCAGGGGAGGGCTGCCCCCACCCCAGCCCCCGGTGCGGCGGCCCGCCCGGCCCCCTGCCCGCCCCGCCGTCTTCTGGGATGAAAACCCCGCCGCAGCTGCCTGCATCCCGAGGAGGCCCTGACACGTGTTAAAATAAATATTCTGCAAATATGATGTTCCATATGTATGACTTCGTGGGGTGATGATTTTCCTACTGATCGCTGTAAGTGACAGCTGGGCTAGGAACACGGGCTTGGGCGGCCCTTGCCGTGCCACGTGGCGGGGGGTGAGGGGGGGCACCATGGTGCGGGAGCATCTGGCGACTCGGGGCGCGCGGGGAGCCCAAAGCCTGTCAGCGCTCCGCGCGGGCGCATTAGCGATTCCGAAGGACGGATGGAGCAGGTGGTCCCAAGCAGCCTGTTCGTGATAATTACTTTTAGATTGTTTTAAAGTATTTAAGCAAGATCCTGGAGGGCTGGGAGAGAAGGGAGAGGGACGGGGGCTGGGGGGGGGGGGGGGGGGGCAAGCCTCCCAGATTTGCAGAGGTGGGCGAGGACCAGACTGCATGAGGCAGGTGGATCCCACTGGCCGGTGGGTCAATGTATGCCTGGTACGAGCTAGTCCAGCTGGGCCAGTTGTTAAAATATTGACATACTCCCATCCCGTGGCCCAGGCCCAAGCAAGCTGCTTCGAGAAGGTCTGACCTCTCTCCAGGAAAACCCCGGATCCCTGGTGGAAGGCAGGCCCAGGGGCAGAACAGGTAAACTATCTGAACATCAACCCCCTGACAGTGCATCTCAAACCCTGACTTCCGAGGGGCACACCTGACGGGCACACCTGGCCTCTGCCTCTGCCAGAGGTAGGGGAGGGGCATGGGGGGTTAGGTCCCCTCCCCGTCCCAGCGCTGAGAACACACAGGGGAGCAGAAGTCTTCCCTGAATGAATGACTGATGAAGTGAACGAATGAATGCACGAATGGGTGAACGGGGATTGTTGTTACCAGGGAGACGAGAGCTGCCTCTCTGGCTCCTTCAAGAGACCCCAGAACGTTCCCCATCTGAATAAGCAACAGCTCCAACCAGCATGCTGGTGTCTGGCCTGCAGGGCGCTGGGGAGCGGGGGCTCGGCCTGGGGACAGCCGTTAGGGCAGGAAGCTCCATTTCTGGAGGGCAGCATCAGCAGATGCCAGGGCTGACATCGACCCGGGGCTCAAAGCGCCCCCCCTCCAGAAAGCCGCGGGGCCCTCCCCTGCGAGCTGGGCCAGGAAGCAGGCACCTGGGGGAGAGCTCCCATGCAGACAGGTGCACACTCTCCCGAAGGTGTGGGGGGCTTGGCGGAGGACAGATGCCGCCCCTCCCCTCCCAGCACCCTGCCTGTCCCCGGCCCTGATTTACTTTCTCCTTTGTCCACAAGCCCTCTCAACCCCTGGCCTGTCCGGGGCACAGCGGTGCGCCAGGAGCGTATGCGAGGCCCTGACTGCCTGGGTTGATGGGATGGGAAGCCCGGCAGGTGGGGCTCTGCCTGGGGGTGATTTCAGAAGTTCTCCTGGGGTTCTAAGGTACAGCAGGAGGTGATCATCCTCCAGGAACAGTGGCTCAGGCCTGGAACCCCGGGCAGGGGTGGGGGCCGGCTGGGCGTCCCCTGGGGAGGGGCTTGACTCCAGCGCCTGGCCTCTGGGAGCAGGCAGGGGGGAGGGAGGATGTCCGTGAGGGCTGGAAAGGGCCCCCCAGCCTGAGGGGGACCTTTGCCCCCTGTGGAGAGGGGACCCTCTGGCCCTTTCCAGCCCAGTGGAACATCTTCACTTCTCAGGGGCAGGTCAGGTGATTCGGATTCTGGTTCCTGGGGGAACTGACTCTGCCCTGCTTGCCCTCTGTGGTGTTTGCCCAGGCAGAGCCTGGGGCCAGCGGCACCTGAATGCCCTCCTCAGGCAGAGAGCAGAGGGCCAGGAGCTGGGAGCAGCGGTGTTTACAGCTGCTATTTAAAATCCAGGCAAGTTCAATATTAGCTCTGGGGTTTGTGCAATCCGTTGCCAAGATAAAGCAGCCGGGTGGGAGAGCAGGGTGCCCTGCCCTGCCCCACTGGAGCCTGCAGCGGCCGGGCCTGGTTCTTGCGCAGCTGCTGCTCTGAAGCCTGCTTGCCAGGGTCCACCGAGTCCAACCCCAGGGCAGCCGTGCTCCATCCACGGGGGATCCCGAGAGGCCCCTTCCCGCTCCACTCAGCAAAGAGGCCCAAGTCCTGAGTGGCAGGATGACCTGCCAAAGCCCTGGAGGACCTGCCCCAGCTCCTGCACGGTCTCTCCCACCCTCTCTCTGCTCACTGCCCGCTCCAGCCTCGCATGCGCGCAAGCGCCTGCCCGCCTCAGGGCCTTTGCACCTACAGTGCCCTCTGCCTCCTCACCTGCTTCAGGCTGGAATGTCACCTCCTGCACCCTTAGCCCCACCTGCCCCTCTCCTCCCCTCCCCTGGCTTCACTGTTTCCAAAGATCTTACCACGTCCCGCCTGTATCATGTATGACTTCGTACACATGCTTATTTTCTATTCATGCCCCTCTGTGAGGGCAACGCCCTTATCTACCCCCCCCTCTTCTTTTAAGATTTTTTTTTTTGGTCAGACCAGCACTGGGCACAGAGTGCATGTTCAGGGAACACGTGTTCCCTGGACTCCCAGCACAGTGCTCCTCCCGCCTCTCCTTCCTCAGTGCTCCCCCCAGGCCTCCCCCACCTGCTGGGCCTCCCCAGGAACAAGCTGACATCCCTCCTTTAGTGGTTTGGTGGGGGCGCCCAGCCCCTTCCCCACCGAGCCTCTTCCTGCCAGTGCTGCCGGGGGCCTGCATGACGAGCCTGACAGTCGCCCCCACGGATTTCATCTTTTATTCATGGCCATAATGTAAACGGGCTTGTGTCTGGAACAAAGTCACTTAACCCATTAGAAGAAGCTGCTGCTGCATCACAGCCCAGGATGGGGGTGGTGGGGGCTGCGGGGGGTGATTCTAGGGGGGCCACGGGGTGCCGGGGGCCCCAGATGGGTCCCGACCCAGATTCCCACACGGGGGCATCCCCATAAACAGGCACGCTCAGTTCTGCACATTCACCAGGCCCATGCCCGGAAGGGCGCCCCCTGGAGGTGTTCAGCAGAGATGACAAAAGTGCCGGCCCCGTCAGGGGGTGGTGGGGCCCGAGTGTGGAAGGGATAAGCGGGGCCTGGCCCAGGAAGCCTTCGGTGAATGTTAACCACTGTTGGTTCTTTTAGGAAGAAAGCCCTTGAGTCAGGGCCCCCGGGGGACCTCAAAGGAACTATTAAGCACAGAGATGGAGCCAGCCTCTCCCCCCACCTCTGCTGAAGCCGACTGTCTGAAAAGTGATACATTGTAGCTGTCACCCCTTGTGCACGGGCACACAGACTGGGAGCACTCACAAGGACAGCTCTGCAGAAGAGCAGCAGATAGTTCAGGAAACCTGCCTTCTCAGTTAGGAGTAGTCCAGCTGCCTGAATGAGTCCGTGAGGAGCCAGCCGGGGGACCCAGCTCTACAGCATACGACCTCTGAGACCTGGGCCTGGGAGCCTCCTTGGGCCTCAGGGTCACCCGAGGTGGTGGGGAGACCACACACCCCTGTGTCACAGGCTGCTACAGGCCAGGATTAAATGAGATATGACAGAGTGAGCCTTGCCCGGCTGGTGGAGTCGGGACTTCAGCCGGCTGTGCATCCTCGGGCAGGCCCTGCCCCTCTCTGTGCCTCAGCTTGCTTACCCCTCATTGAATGATACGTGAGTCAATGCCCTACTTGCTGTGCTCCTTTGTGGGGTACATCATCCAGGGCTGGGTGAGACAGGGGAATTGGGGTGACCTGTGGAGTGCAGGCACCAGGTAGAATGCCCTGGGCCCCCATCCTCCCATGGCCTCCCGCGGTCTGGGGCCGAAGCCAGAGAGAGCCCCTCTGATGCCCCGTCCTGGGCCCAGATGGCTGGGAGACCCAGTCGACGAGAGGCCAGGGCCCCTGCCTGCACCCCCAGCTGCCCGGCTCTCCTTCCAGAGTTTATTTCACGAATGCTCCCACGTGTTCCCTGCCTGCCGGGCGCTGCGCTAAACACTGCACGTATTATGCGTACGCCTCCCGACGACCCTCGAGTAGGTGCTGTTATTCTTCCTGTTGGACAGAAGAGGAAACTGAGGCCCAGAGGGTCAGGAGACGTGACCAGCAGGGCAGGAGGCCGCAGAGCGCCTCACACAGCGGGAGCACAGGGGCAGCTGCGGGACCCAAGTGGCGCCCCCTTGTGGAGGCTCACGACACTGCCGCTTGAGGGTGCCCTCCACCCTCTCTGGGGGGCCCTGGAGGTGAGCCCCCCCCAGACTCAGGGCCACTGGACGCCACCTGCCCTTAGCCGCTGGCCCACACAGGTGAGCAGGGGTAGCTCCCTGGCTGGTGACGGGCAGGCACCCCCATCACCGGGGGTCCCCCCGCCGCCAGGCCAAGTGGGACACGGGCGGCACGCAGGCCCAGGTGGGCCCAGAGCGCACAGGTGCAGAGCGGTAGTCTCGGCACAACCTGGACTCAGAGCCCTGGGGGGTGTGCTCTCCCTGGCTTCCTGGGAGCACGGCACTGGGGGTGTGCTCTCCCTGGCTTCCTGGGAGCACGGCACTGGGGGGTGTGCTCCCCCTGGC